>NC_134086.1:129414454-129723763 GCF_000715075.1 Nicotiana tabacum
ACTTGAGTTTTGATTTTCAGGACCCTCCTGGATAATGGGATGTAGTTTTAAGACCTTCTTAGATAACTAGATTTAGCGGAAGTCATACCTTTAGAAAACATAATTCAGCTTTTAAAACTGTCATTTAACTAGGAGTTGTCAGTACCCTTCTGGATAAGGGGATCAAGCTTTCAAATTCTTAGTAATATTTGGTAACATGATTCAGTTTAAC
Source organism: Nicotiana tabacum (assembly GCF_000715075.1). Lineage (NCBI taxonomy): Eukaryota > Viridiplantae > Streptophyta > Magnoliopsida > Solanales > Solanaceae > Nicotiana > Nicotiana tabacum. The sequence goes on from NC_134086.1 coordinate 129,414,666, forward strand.
ACTCACAAATGTGCCTAGCTACCAAACTGGTGTAGAAAATTTTCTTTGTTTTGTCTATTTTTGTTGAAATCAGGCGCCCACCTGGAGAGAACGGGAATATAGTTGAGTTTTGGCAATCAGGCGCCCACCTGGAGAGCACGGGAATATAGTTCAATGTTTTGGCAATCAGGCGCACACCTTGAGAGCACAGGAATACAGTTCAAGTTTTGGCAATCAGGCGCCCACCTGGAGAGCACGGAAATACAATTCAAGTTCAGCAATCAGGTGGCCACCTGGAGAGCACGAGAATATAGTTCAAGTTCAGCAATCAGGCGCCCACCTAGAGAGCACAGGAATACAGTTCAAGTTTAGCAATCAGGCGCCCACCTGGAGAGCACGGGAATACAGTTCAAGTTCAGCAATCAGGTGCCCACCTGGAGAGCATGGGAATACAGTCAAAGTTTTGGCAATCAGGCGCCCACCTGGAAAGCAGGGGAATATAGATAAAATTTTGGCAATCAGGCGATCACCCAGAGAGCTAGGGAGAACAACACTAGTTTTAAGGAAGGGAAAGCAGCAATGTCCGAAGGAAGACGGTTCAAGTTCAGCAATCAGACGCTCACCTAAAGGAAAGGGAAAATATCTCAAATCATAATTCAAGCCGGCAACAAAGGAACGTCATTAGGAGAACACAAGTCAACAAGGCAACAGGAACCACAAGATCAAGTTTGAATATATATATATAGGATTTTTGTAATGCATAGATCATAGTTTAGTTTAGCTTCTTTTTATTTTGTCATGGTGTAATAAGGAGTTCAATAAGCAGTAGCAGCAGCAGCAAAAACAGTAAAATCACAGCTTCATGGTAGCCCCAGCTACCAAAACTTCCTGAACTACACTGACCTGATTCTTTTATAGCCAAGGATATGTAGGCAGCCTCGGAAGCAGGGTGCGGTCAAATCTTTCAAAAATTCTTCCCACGGAGTATTCAAACTGTAGACATGTGATTTTTGACCCTCCCCAAGATTTTTCATATTTTAGCGCATAAATATTTAATTTAGGCATAATATAGATATTTTAAGTAATTTTGACTCTTTTACTTTAATTTTATTACAAGAAAACAAAAAATCTCAAAAATAGGTTCATTAATGTTTTGTAGTCATTTTTAATCTAAAAATAAATCTTAAAAAAAAATATACAACAGTAGTATCGTATTTTTATTTTAATATGATATTTGAATATATCAAAAATAGATTTGTTTTAATGGTTGGTTTTATTTTAATAATTATTTGAATAGTAGGATTAATTAATAAATAGGGCCGTATTTTTAATCTCGTTTGCAGGGAAAGAATAGAACTTGGGCTCGAGCAACCCATTTTTAGGCCTAATTTTGGACCTAGCCCACAATTGTCAAGCCCATAATTCCTAGGCTCATACCCCTTAACCTAAAACCCTACAACCTAGACTCTACACTATAAAAGAATGTTTAAGACCAAAGGAAAAGAAGAAGAACGAAAAGTAGCAAAAAACTGCGCATGAAGAGAACGAACAAAAAAAAGCAAAAAAAATGAAAAAAGGAACGGAAAAAGAAGGAACAAAAGCTGAAAGCAGCAACTGAAAAAGCTGCACACCAACAGATCCCCCCCCCCCACCTCGTCTTCTTCACAAGACCTCCCCCTTGTTTTCTTTCTCTTCATTCAAAAGCCATTTTCATGGCTGATTTTGAAGCAAGCAAGAACAGACCCAAGACCAGCCCCCTTGATTTTTGATCTCCGTCGAATCACTCCACCCCTTTCGACCTTCGTCTTCTCCAAACACAGCAAAATTCGCCGCTATAACACCAGAAAACACACCTAGAACTCCTCGATAACAGCACCCAACCTACAACGGTACAGACACAATCAATGACCTTCGCTGATTTCCCCCTTTTTCCGTCGCCTGAGACAACAACACAAACGACCCTTACCCCATCGATTCGCTTGCTTCAACAACAATAGCCACCGGACCTCACTCCATCTCCCTCATGTCGGAAACAACAGCACACACACATACAAGAACAGACGAAAAAAGAGAAAATCTGGGTAGAAAATTGATTGAAGAAAAGTGGTGGTTTTGTTGTTCGATTCTGATTTGTCATTGCCGATTTAGTATCCTAGTTTAGATATAAAAATCAGTTCTATTAGATTTCTTAATTAAAGATCCAAAAACACTTTGGTCTCTTCTGTTGATTTCGATTTCAAAGATGGAGTCGGTTTGAATTATTTTATCCAGATTTGCATTTGAAGTTCGAGTCTGCCGACGAGAACGTTTTTGTTCTTCATTTGGTTCTGATTTTTGGCTTTTGAGTGTGGGAATGGAGTTAAGTCGAGGTTTATTCCGGTTCAAGTTTCCGGCGAGGCTCGATTTGAGATCGTTGTTCTTTGTTTCCGGTTTGAGGTTCGAGTTTCAATTCTTTCATATACATGTTTTTGAGTCAATTCAGTGTTTGATTGCATTTGGATATTAGAGGTTGTTGTTGTTCATGTCACAGCAATGTTTGAAATATTTGCTTCCATTTGTTCATTTCATTTGTTAAGTGTTTGAAATATTCTTCTCTATTTTTGGTGTGTATGGTACTTAACTGTTTGTATCTGATTTGCAACGAAATTTCCTAGTGTGATTAAAAACCAATCTGATAGTAAACTAATTAAGAAGAAATAGCAAAATTAGTGTTGTTGATACAGTAGTAGGTATAATTGTTGAGATGAATCGTAGGGTTTGGGATTGTTTGCTAGCTTACTTCTTCTACAACCAAATCTATAATCCATGGCCCTCGGATAATTAACTTCGACTCTTTAGAAATCGAGGCGTGCCATTAGCGAATTTTCATAGCCCTCGCAAAGCTAACAATGCGTTAGTTGCTTTTAGGCACATTATTTAATAATTGTACCTTCTTAAACTCGGGTGCACATTTCATGTGACCCAAATCCAAATCCTAAAACGTCGAATAAAATGTGTTCCGGATTGCGGGTGCATTTCATGTGGCGCGATCCAAAGACATGTTTTAAACAACGCTCAATCTTCCTTAAAATGATTAAAAGCGGTTAAAAAATTAAAATCAGCATATAGGTTCATAATTGATTAAAATCAGATAATTCAGCCGATTATAACAGTTAAGTGACCGTGCTAGAACCACGGAACTCAGGAATGCCTAACACCTTCTCCCGGGTTAACAGAATTTCTTACCCGAATTTCTAGTTCGCGGACTGTTAAACAGAGTCATATTTTCCTCGATTCGGGATTCAACCGGAGACTTGGGACACCATAAATCTCCCAAGTGGCAACTCTGAATCTTTTAACAATAAATTCCGTTTCGATTGTCCTTTAATTGGAAAAACTCCCTTATATTATACCCTTTTTCGGGGGTGTAGTGTAAAAAATGAGGTGTGATGGCTCTGGCGACTCTGCTGGGGACTGAACCCAGAATCTTTGGTTCAGGGTTCAAGAATTCGAGCTTAGAATAATTGTTATAGTTAGCTTTATCCATTATTTGATTTTGTTATATGATTTGGGCCTAATGTGCTAATTGATTGCTTTTAACGCTTTGATATTCCGTGAACTGTATATAAACAGTTGTGAAATCCCTCTTCTCTCTGAGTCTTCTAAATCATGAAGAAGTGTGCACTTCGTGTGACTTCTTTTCTATTAGAGTCATATTCCAAATTTAGAACGAGGTTCGGACAAGTTGCAAAGCCGGTGAAGCTTCTTTATTCCCGGTACGCTGCCCCCCCTCGGCTCGAGCTGTCCGCTCGGGTAAGCTAGGTCTAGAACAATAAACCCCAGTATTTAAACCTAGAAAAACACAGCTTCATGTCGGATCCCTAGTAGGAACGCTTGTTTGCATCATGTACATTTGACTTAGGGGACTCAACACAGGGGTTGGGTCCGTCTAGGACAGGTATACCCAAAATAACAGACCATCTTGATGTATCCTATGTGCTATATGTTGCATTTCTTCAAGGGTAAAAGGGTCGTTTGGCGGACCAATGATAATTGAGGGCGAATGAAAAAAAAAGAGAAAAAAAAGAGAAAAAAAGAGAGGCTGAAGTGTGAGGATGAAGCGAGTATGGCCCAATTATATTTTTGTTACATTTTATTAAGAAAAAAAAAACATGGAAACTTCAAAAAGATTTTGCACTTTTTATCATTTTTCAAAAAAATCAAAAATCGAAAAAAAAAGAAAATCCAAAAAGATTTTATATGTTTCATCATTTTTCGAAAAAAGAAAGAAAAAAATGTGCTTTCTATATGTTAGTTGTTTTTTTTTATTTATTGTTCTCGCCCGTATCCAATCTGCCGAACTACGCATACCTGATTCTCGTCTCTTGGGGCGGGATACGTAGGCAACCCACATAAGGTCCGGTCTTCCTAGTAAATCTTAGGTTCTTGGCTTTGCGGGATCATAGCCAAATTTTGCACTTCTAGCCACCTTTTGGCCAAATAAGTTATTTTGCAAAAATAGCCTCAATCATGTCTTGCATGTGTCTAGTAGGGAATGTTATTGTCTCACATAGTATTGGTTTAAGTTTTCTCATACAGGCGTGGATCCACTTACCGGAGTTTTAGCATGATAGATACCCCAGGACCACCGCATTCAGGAGTTGCTTAAGGAGATTTATTTTATTTTTATGTTCTGAGTCTATTCCTCATTTTATGTCGTCTTTACTTTCTACTTTTGTACAGTAATGTCAAGTCTCTTTTATTATTGTTATTTTCTGTTTTATATTTGAAAAAATGTGTTGTAACTCAAAATCCAAAAAAGAGATGTTGCATTTTATATTTCGTTATAAATTTTTTAGAATGCTAATTCTAGAAATGAGAAAATTTTGAGGTTGTTTTACCTTTAGGCAATTAATATCTAGGACTTAAAATGAATTGTTTTTAAGTTTCCTTTAGTATATTAGAACCAAATTCAAAAAAAAAAAGAATTTTCTTTTAGTACTTCTTTAAAAGCTTTCTTTAGGATGTTGATTCCAAAATCCAAAAAGATTTTCTTTTAAGGTGTCTCTTCGGGAAATTAGTGAAAAATGAGAAAAAAATTTCTTTTATTTTCATTAGAACTTTAGGATATTGTACATAGGAAAAATACTTTATCTTTTGTTTATCATTAGAATTTTTTTAGGTAATCAAAATTGAAATACAAAAGCATTTTGTTTTATCTTTTTTCATTGCTCGTTTCGGAATATCGTGTCAGGATATCAAATGAAAAATTCAAAATATGTTTCTGTGGTTTATTGTTTAGATTTCCTCCTTAAAAAAATATTTGTTTTCTCTTCTAAGGGTTTTCCTTAATAATTTCCCATGGAGTGTTTGTTTCAAAAAAAAAAGCAAAAAAAAAAAAAAGCAAATATATGCTCGTTAGGCTTGAGTTTAGAATAGGTTATAGAATATTAAGTCTAGAATTTTTAAAAACAAAAAAGAGATTTGTTTCGTTTATTTCCCTTTTTTCGTCAGAGTCATTAAGGTAGAAACAGAGAACGTCAGTTTGTTTCCTTTATTTCCGATCTTCCCGAACTACGTAAAGATCTGATTCATGCGGCGTCATGATACGTAGGCAACTTACATAGGGTTTGATCGAATTATTTTTTTTATTATTAAAAAAAAAGAGAAAAAAAAGGAAAAAAAGGGTGAAATTGTGGGATGTAAGATATAAGAGAAAGAAAAGAGTGATGATGAAAAAAAAAAAGAAATGAAGGAAAATGAGCGAGCTAAGAAGTGCGAGGAAAGAAAAGAAAAAAGAAGATTCAAATGGACAAATTGGGATGATGTCAAATGACCTTATGACCCTCGAAGTCATTCTAGAACCGATAACTGTGACTAGGTGCATTGCACGTAATGTGATATTTTAGTTGTTAATGCCCTAACGCTAACGGGATGACCCCATTTTGTTCCTTTTGATATCTTCATAGCAGAAAGGTGGTTGGTTTGTGGTTCTCGAAGTAGTAACTCTTCTCTACAACATAAAGTCAGAGGTAATGGCAGACAACAACAGAACTGAATTAGTTGATACCGGCGCTCGAAAGTCATTGGTTGAACAGGACAATGGGTTGGTTGAAGAGGTAAAGATGTTAAAATAACACGTGGCTGACATGTATCAGGCTTGGATGACTGGGAAGGCGCCACCCCCGCCACCACCTAGCTTCCTAAATGCTACCCTTACCCAAACACCGGTCATAGTGCCAGATGATCCCCTATACTCTCCAGATCCACCCGCTTATCATGGCTTTCCTAACTACCCTAGTAGCTCCGTCACTCATCTTCCAATTACCTTTCCCAAAAATTGCCCTCCTGTCTTATCCACTATTCCCAACAATGAATATCCACTCAAAGCTCACGATGCTCAATATTACCCCTCAGAGGTTGCCCACAAGGTTCCTAACTCATACAAGCAGGGCCCCCGGGATGAGCCTCATGTTGAAAATGAAAAGTTCACAAGAAGAAAGGGGCGATATGGGATACCCAGGAGGTTGAAAGGCATAGAACAATCCTTAAAGAACAAGCAAGGAATGGGAGACCAAGGTAGCATGTATCACAAAGAATTGTCTATGTCCCCCGACGTTCGTCTGCCTGCGGGGTTTAAAGTGCCAAAGTTTAACTTGTATGATGGGTGTGGGGATCCGGTATCCCATTTGAGGGATTAATACAGTGAAATGAGAAGTGTTGGCGAGAAATATAATTTGTTGATGGCGTACTTCAGTGAGAGCCTGACTGGGATAGCTTTGGAATGGCATAATCGTCAAGATGTTGGTAAGTGGCCTATATTGGGTGACATGGCCCAAGATTTTGTTCGATACTTTCAATACAGATCAGGTGTTACCCCAGACCGCTCCTCTCTATCTCAAATGGAAAAGAAACCCAAGAAAAGTTTTAGGGATTTTTGGCTCAGATGGAACGAACAAATTGCTCGGGATAGTCCTCCCATTGATAGAAAAGATGTTGGTGAGCCCTGCTGACGACAGGGTCCAGTGGTCGTTCTTGCTAAATGCTTTCAGCCTCAATGTCGACCTCGTGGATATGCTTGTAATCCTCCCCAATGCTACTTCTCCCCACAGAATTCCCAAAGTCATACATCACTTTCCCAGTACCCTGTCCACAATGCACCACCATATGCTCCACACCCACAAGGCCCGCGATGGCCCACACCACTTCCCCAAATGTCTTACCCGCCCCCACGAGCCTGCCAAAAACCCCCTGGATCAGGTTTCCGGCCCAATCAAGCATTTAAGAATGAGAGGTTGCTGAAAAAAGAAAAGGCTTTAACCCCTATTGGAGAATCATATGCCAGTTTATTCCAAAAGTTGAAGCAATTGGACATGTTGAAGCCGATTCATATAAAAATGTCAAACCCTCTGTCAAAGAAGTTTGATTTTTCTCAAAGGTGCGCATATTGCTCAGATGCCTTGGGGCATGACATAGAGAAGTGTTGGAATCTAAAGAACGCAATTCAGAAGCTTATTGATGTAGGCGACATTGTCATACAAAATCCAGATGCAGCAAACACTAGCCAAAGTCCATCGCCTGTGCATAATGAGACGCATATGGTGGGTATGGTTTATTCTGAAAAGGAATGTGATAATTCTTCTAGGAGCCTTGGAGGTCCACGTGCTACTAAGCTTTCAGCGCTATCAGGGGTTGATCTTAAGAACGAGCCGGCAAAAGGAACCCAAAAGCAATTTGTTAAGAATAAAGTGATGAAGACTTGTGGAGGTCCTAGTATTACTGATGCAGAATTCAGTGGTTAAGATACCATGCTTGGTAATTAGAAAGACGCTCTAGTTCTTGGTCAGTCAGAGAGGAGCTTTTGGTGGTTTAGTTTGTTGTCATTTTGGTTGTCCGGGTTATTGCAGGGTTGTAATCCGGACATCATCTTGTGACTCAAATCCTTCTATCCTTTATTTTGTCTAGTTCCTTTAGTCGTATTATTTCACTTAGTGTTTTCTAGGTTTGTAACCCAATCTAGTTTGTCTGCTTTGTTGTCCAAACCCTTTCACCATCTGTCTAATGCAAGTTTCTGTTTTCTGTTATTCCTAGTCATTTTTGTTTAGTTCTCTTTTCTTTTATAGTCCTTTTCCTGTTGACTCTAGTGATGTGACATGCACGCGTAATTCTCAGCCTAGTTTTAAAAGTCAGTTTAATTACGAAGCAATGAAACAATGTTGAAGATGTAGGGACATTTGAGGGAAATAAGTAAAGGCATTCTGAGATCACTTCAAGCTTGAATTGTGTGAAACTAGGGCAGATAGAACATAAAGAACCCCTATTAAAATGCATCCTGCCACATCAATTTGAAGATAAAAGCAAGTTTGAACCAAATTTGTAGGGGGTCGTTCGTGGTAAAGAGAGTGAGAGTGTTTTCCAATGATGTTTTGTATATAACAAATGTAGAAGGCGAATGTTTGGGTACGGTCATCAAGTCTGGCGCAACCAAAAGATGTTACGAATTTTTACTTGGTTTGTTTATTATGTTGTTTGTACTTGGCATGTTTTGAAGGTTGGAATGACGAAGGCATTTTGTTCTGCTATCTAAACACTTTATCCCTCGTCACCCCTTTTGAGCCTTATTTATTTTCATTCATACCCCTCTTTCGAAATCAGTAGTGAATATCAGAAACACAAGCATGAAAGATAAGAAAAGGAAGAAAGAAAAAGAGAAACAAAAGGAAAGAGAAAAAAAGAAAAAAAAAAGAAAAGAGAAAAGAAGAAGAAAAACAATAAAAAGAAAAAGAGAAAAAGGAAGAAAGAAAATAAAAGAAAAGAGAAAGAGAAAAGAAAAATCACAATAACAGAGCAATTCCTATGTCATGAACTACGTTCGATCTGATTCCTTTTAAGGATACGTAGGCAGCCTCACGGTTCGGTCCCATCAAAATAAAATCCATAAATCCCCAAGCAAGAAACTGGGGCAGAAGTTGTGGTTGTTGTGAGAAATCTGATTCCGAAAGTTGTAATTTTAACCCATTTGAATTGTTTTGAGCCTTTTATACCCTTTCTTTTTAACCCCATCCAAAAACTCACATTGCGGTCCAAAGAAAGACCTTCTGATCAGTCTTCGAGAAATGCCAAGTCAAGCAGGTAAAAGTAATTCATGTCAGGGGCATCACTCTGATTCAAGCAGAAAAATCAAAAATGAGAGAGTCTTATTGGTGAAAACCTTCACGGGCACCGTAAGGCGACGGGAGCTGAGAGAAATCAAAAATGAGAGAGTCTTATTGGTAAAAACCCTCGCGGGCACCGTAAGGCGATAGTAAGTTGAGAGAAAGAACAAAATGAGAGAGGCTTGATGGTGAAAACCCTTCGGGCACTACAAGTCGAATAAGGATTGTGAATCAGATTGGATAATCGGAGCATTGAAGCCTAGTTTCACGGTTTAAGGGGGTATAACAAGAGTTGAACATCAGACTTGTTTGATAGATTAGGCCACTTAATCAACATGTGTATGTCATGGTCATTAGAGTTGGTATCCGCATCTGATAGGTTTCTACTTTATAGTTTTCTTGTTAGGAATCATCTCTTTCCTTTGTCCTTTACTCTGTTCCTTTTGTCTTGTTTACTTCTTCTTCCTGAGTCCGTTTGGTCAAGATAAGTGAGAAATGACTTCAAAATTTACCACCAGCTTTCCAATTGCACAAAACGGGGTCTGACCAGCACATCAAAGTGGCATAAGTTAGGAAAGAACAACAAGCGCACTGAGTTGGTAGCAATCAACATGCTTTGGAGTCCATGAGAAATACAAAGGTTTGGTATATTTCAATTCGTGAACAGTGCAACAGATAGAGGATGTTGGGTGACGGGTCAAAGGTATTCTCTATGATGAGATTAACAAAGAAAGTGTTTAACCAGTGACAAGCAAGGTATTCCAAGCAGAAATCAAAGTTATCGTGACAAGTGAGGGAACAATAGACTTCAAGGCCAAGGCCAGTGATTTAAGTCAGGAAGGAACAACATGCGCACTAAGTGGATGGCAATTAATGTGCTTTGGAATTCATGTCAACATAAGAGCACGATGCAAAAGATGGAAGGTGTTAGGTGGACGGATCAAAGGTATTTTCGGTGAAACACAAAGGTTGGTAAATGTTAGTTCATGAGCAATACAATAGATAAAGGGAATTGGGTCTGAACGGAGAAGGGGTATTTTCTGTGATAAGGATGACAGAGAAAGTGGTTAGTCCATAAGCAAGCAAGGTCCTCGAGTGGAAATCAGTTATCAAGGGAAGTGAAGGAGCAATCGCCCTCAAAAGTCAAGGCCACAAACCAACCACTACATTTTAAACTGACTAAATTTTTCTTTGATTAAAACAGGGGCAGGAGATTTCGGTTGTTTCGGAGAAACCCTCCGTGGAGAAAGGCAGTCACCAAACAGGTTTGATTTTTGATTTTCAGGACCCTCCTAGAAAATGGGACCTAGTTTAAAGTTTAGAAATAGCATAATCTAGCATAAATGTATCCCAAAAAGAATATAGGTTAGCTTAGAAGTTTGCATGTTCGAGATAGGATTCAATTAGGAGTTTTCAGGACCCTCCTGAATAATGGGACTTCGCTTTAAGATTTCAATTAGATAACAACATTTAGTGTAAAGTCTGTTGTAGGGTAGTATAATTCAGCCATAAAAGTTGTCACTCTTAAGATAAAATTGGACTTTTGACTTTTAGGACCCTCCTGGATAATGGGGAGTAGTTTAAAGATCCTCTTAGATAGCCAGATTTAGCAGAAGTCACACCTGTAAAAGATATAACTTAGATTTTAAGAGTTGTCAGGACCCCCTGAATAATGGGACCTAGCTTTCAAATCCTTAGTAATACTTGGTAATATGATTTAGTTTTACAATCACATCTGTCCCCAGCCACCAAACTAGGGTAGAAAATTTTCTTTGTTTTTGTCTATTTTGTTGAAGTCAGGAGCTCGCCTGGAGAGCAGGGAATACATTTCAAGTTGAAGTCAGGAGCCCGCCTGGAGAGTAGGGAATACATTCAAGCGTAGCAGTCAGGAGACCGCCTGGAGAACAAGGGAGTACAATTTAAATTTTAGCTTTCAAATTCTTTGTTTTGACTATTTTGAAGTCAGGAGCCCGCCTGGAGAGCAGGGAATATATTTCAAGTCGAAGTCAGGAGCCCGCCTGGAGAGTAGGGAATACTTTCAAGCGCAGCAGTCAGGTGCCCGCCTGGAGAACAAGGGAGTACAATTTAAAGTTTTAGTTTTCAAATTCTTTGCTTTGTTTATTTTGAAGTCAGGAACCCGCCTGGAGATCAGGGAATACATTTCAAGTTGAAGTCAGGAGCCCGCCTGAAGAGCAGGGAATACTTTCAAGCACAGCAGTCAGGAGCCCGCCTGGAGAACAAGGGAGTACAATTTAAGTTTTAGCTTTAAAATTCTTTGTTTTGTCTATGTTGAAGTCAGGAGCCCGCCTGGAGAGCAGGGAATACATTTCAAGTCAGCAGTCAGGAGCCCGCTTGAAGAGCTGGGAATACTTTCAAGCGTAGCAGTCAGGAGCCCGCCTGGAGAACAAGGGAGTACAATTTAAATTTTAGCTTTCAAATTATTTGTTTTGTCTATTTTGAAGTCAGGAGCCCGCCTGGAGAGCAGGGAATATATTTCAAGTCGAAGTCAAAAGCCCGCCTGGAGAGCAGGGAATACTTTCAAGCACAGCAGTCAGGAGCCCGCCTGGAGAACAAGGGAGTACAATTTAAGTTTTATCTTTCAAATTCTTTGTTTTGTCTATTTTGAAGTCAGGAGCCCGCCTGGAGAGCAGGGAATACATTTCAAGTTGAAGTCAGGAGCCCGCCTGGAGAGCAGGGAATACTTTTAAACGTAGCAGTCAGGAGCCCGCCTGGAGAACAAGGGAGTACAATTTAAGTTTAGCATTCAAACTCTTTGTTTTGTCTATTTTTGAAGTCAGGAGCCCGCCTGAAGAGCAGGGAATACATTTCAAGATGAAGTCAGGAGCCCACCTGGAAAGCAGGGAATACTTTTAAGTCAGCAATCAGGACCCCGCCTGGAGAACAAGGAAGTACAATTCAAGTTTTAGCTTTCAAGTTCTTATCGATATTTGGTAATGTGATCCATTTTACACTTACATCTGGGCCCAGCCACCAAACTGGGGTAGAAAATTTTCTTTGTTTTTGTCTGTTTTGTTGAAGTCAGGAGCCCGCCTAGAGAGCAGGGAATACAGTTTAAGTTGAAGTCAGGAGCCCGCCTGGAGAGCAAGGAATACATTCAAGCGTAGCAGTCAGGAGCCCGCCTGGAGAACAAGGGAGTACAATTTAAGTTTTAGCTTTCAAATTCTTTGTTTTGTCTATTTGAAGTCAGGAGCCCGCCTGAAGAGCAGGGAATACATTTCAAGTTGAAGTCAGGAGCCGTCCTGGAGAGCAGGGAATACTTTCAAGCGTACCAGTCAAGAGCCTGCCTGGAGAACAAGGGAGTACAATTTATATTTTAGCTTTCAAATTCTTTGTTTTGTGTATCTTGAAGTCAAGAGCCCGCCTGGAGAGCAGGGAATACATTTCAAGTCAGCAGTCAAGAGCCCGCCTGAAGAGCAGGGAATATATTTCACGTCAGCAGTCAGGAGCCCGCCTGGAGAGCAGGGAATACATTTCAAGTTAGCAGTTAGGGAGCCCCGCTTGGAGAATAGGGTCAGTTTTTACTTTAGTCAAGCTTAGTTTATAGTTTTCCTAGTTTATTCTTTAGTTTAATTTCATCACTGCATCAATAGTACAAGTGGTTTACAATTTTGCTAACAACCCATAAATCTTCCTAGTGTAAACTGGGGCAGAAAATTTCTTTGTTTTGTCTACTTTGTTGTAATCAGACGCCCACCTGGAGAACAAGGGGAAACAACTCAAGTTTCTAGGGAAAGCAGTGTCGAAGGAAGACAACTCGATTTTCAAGGGAAAGTAGTTTCGAAGGAAGACAGTTCAAGTTTCAGGGGAAAATGGTTCAAGGTGCAAAGGAAAATAGTGTCAAGTAACAAGAGAAGACGGTTCGAGTTCAACAGTCAGGCGTCCACCTGAATAAAAGGAAAAGCATCTCAGATTGCAATTCAAGTCAGTAACCAAAGAATCTCGCCGCAAGAATGCGAGGCAACAGTCTGAGGTGATCAACAGAAGTTAGTCACAATAAAGAAAAGAGAGAAAGGCAAGAAGTGAATCCAAATGCAGAAGTTGATGAAAGATGTGAACTGCTTAAGATGTGGTGGGAGTCACAAGCACTACATGTCCAGTCCTGACCCAAAATCTGTAGAAGAATGAGCTAGCACCTGCAGTTAACAAGCGCCAAGGTTCAAATCTAAAGTTTGCATGAAGAACCATTCAAGACTCAAGATCAAGCTTCAGAAGACTTATAGATAGGAATCTTGTAACTCGTAGTTGATAGGCTTAGCTAGTCTTTTTCATGTTTTGATTTTGATGTAATAGCAGGACTGCGGACCGGAACCTCGACGAAACGGCACCTTGATCGGCTCTCCACCTCGGTATACTCCGTCATCTCACTCATTTCTGAACTACATGTGGCCTGATTCCTTTATAGCCAAGGATATGTAGGCAGCCCAGATACCAGGGCTCGGTCACATTACCTTTTTCTCTTAGTTTTAGTCTCTCCAAATAAGGGTCGGGTCAAAAACCTGTCTAGTCAGTCTTTGTCTGAAAATTTTGTACGTTTCCAGTCAAAGAGGGGCAGCTGTAGACATGTGATTTTTGATCTTCACCAAGAATTTTCATATTTTAGCGCGTAAATATTTAATTGAGGCATAATATAGATATTTTAAGTAATTTTGATTCTTTTACTTTAATTTTATTACAAGAAAACAAAAAATCACAAAAATGGGTTCATTAATGTTTTGTAGTCATTTTAATCTAAAACAAATCTTAAAAAAATATATATATAATAGTAGTATCGTATTTTTATTTTAATATGATATTTGAAAATACCAAAAATAGATTTATTTTAATGGTTGGTTTTATTTTAATAATTATTTGAATAGTAGGATTAATTAATAAATAGGGCCGTATTTTTAGTCTCGTTTGCAGGGAAAGAATAGAACTTGCGCTCGAGCAACCCATATTAGGCCTAATTTTGGACCTAGCCCACAATTGTCAAGCCCATAATTCCTAAGTCCATACCCCTTAACCTAAAACCCTACAACCTAGACTCTACACTATAAAAGAATGTTTAAGACCAAAGGAAAAGAAGAAGAACGAAAAGCAGCAAAAAAGCTGCGCATGAAGAGAACGAACAAAAAAAAGCGAAAAAAATGAAAAAAGGAACGGAAAAAGAAGGAACAAAAGCTGAAAACAGCAGCTGAAAAGGCTGCGCACCAACGGATTCCCCCCCCCCACCTCGTCTTCTTCACAAGACCGCCCCCTTGTTTTCTTTCTCTTCATTCAAAAGCCTTTTTCATGGCTGATTTTGAAGCAAGCAAGAATAGACCCAAGACCAGCCTCCTTGATTTTTGATCTCCGTCGAATCACTCCATCCACCCCTTCCGACCTTCGTCTTCTCCAAACACAGCAAAATTCGCCGCTGTAACACCAGAAAACACACCTAGAACTCCTCCATAATAGCACCCCAACCTACAAGGGTACAGACACAATCAACGACCTTCGCTGATTTCCCCCTTTTTCCGTCGCCTGAGACAACAACACAAACGACCCTTACCCCATCGATTCGCTTGCTTCAACAACAACAGCCACCGAACCTCACTCCTTCTCCCTCACGCCGAAAACAACAGCACACACACATACAAGAACAGACGAAAAAAAGAGAAAATCTGGGCAGAAAATTAATTGAAGAAAAGCGGTGGTTTTGTTGTTCGATTCTAACTTGTCATTGCCGATTTAGTATCCTAGTTTAGATATAAAAATCAGTTTGATTAGATTTCTTAATCAAAGATCCAAAAACACTTTGGTCTCTTCTATTGATTTCGATTTCAAAGATGGAGTCGGTTTGAATTATTTGATCCAGATTTGCATTTGAAGTTCGAGTCTACCGACGAGAACGTTTCTGTTCTTCATTTGGTTCTGATTTTTGGCTTTCGAGTGTGGGAATGGAGTTAAGTCGAGGTTGATTCCGGTTCAAGTTTCCGGCGAGGTTCGATTTGAGATCATTGTTCTTTATTTCCGGTTTGAGGTTCGAGTTTCAATTCTTTCATATACATGTTTTTGAGTCAATTCAGTATTTGATTGCATTTGGATATTAGAGGTTGTTGTTGTTCATTTCATAGCAGAATGTTTGAAATATTTGCTTCCATTTGTTCATGTCATTTGTTAAGTGTTTGAAATATTCTTCTCTATTTTTGGCATGTATGATACTTAACTGTTTGTATCTGATTTGCAACGAAATTTCCTAGTATGATTAAAAACCAATCTGATAGTAAACTAATTAAGAAGAAATAGCAGAATTAGTGTTGTTGATACAGTAGTAGGTATAATTGTTGAGATGAATCATAGGGTTTGGGATTGTTTGCTAGCTTACTTCTTCTACAACCAAATCTATAATCCATGGCCCTCGGATAATTAACTTCGACTCTTTAGAAATCGAGGCGTGTCTTTAGCGAATTTTCATGGCCATCACAAAGCTAATAACGCGTTAGTTGCTTTTAGGCACATTATTTAATAATTGTACCTTCTTAAACTCGGGTGCGCATTTCATGTGACCCAAATCCAAATCCTAAAACGCCGAATAAAATGTGTTCCGGATTGCGAGTGCATTTCATGTGGCGCGATCCAAAGACATGTTTTAAACGACGTTCAATCTTCCTTAAAATGATTAAAAGTGGTTAAAAAATTAAAATCAGCATATAGGTTCATAATTGATTAAAATCAGATAATTCAGTCGATTATAACAGTTGAGCGACTGTGCTAGAACCACGGAACTCGGGAATGCCTAACACCTTCTCCCGGTTTAACAGAATTCCTTACCCAGATTTCTGGTTCGCGGACTGTTAAACAGAGTCATATTTTCCTCGATTCGGGATTCAACCGGTGACTTGGGACACCATAAATCTCCCAAGTGGCGACTTTGAATCTTTTAACAATAAATTCCGTTTCGATTGTCCTTTAATTGGAAAAACTCCCTTATACTATACCCTTTTTCGGGGGTGTAATGTAAAAAAGGAGGTCTGACACAAACGGGCAAAAATCGCTCGTATCCGCTCATGTTATCTTTGCACGAAAACTCTTCAAGTGTTGCAATTTTGTGGATTTTCGCGACATTTTCTGTCAAGTGTTGACATTTTTCTGTGCATTTTATTTTATTTAATTCATGAAAAATATAAAATAAAAAATAAAAAAGATGTTGCATTCACATTTAGGATTTAACTTTGCATTTTTGAATTAAGTAGTAAATTATTTTATTTTTTTTAAAGAATTGAAAAATCACAAAAATAGTTATTTTTGCACTTTTAATTTTAATTCTTGAACTTTGATAGTTTTTCCTTTAAATTTGGTTTTTAATTAATTGTAGTAAGTCTTATTTGTGGTAATTAATTTGCTAAGATAATTTGATTAGGAATTAATTTAGGTTTATTTTTAGTTTTAATTTAAAAGAAATTAAAAAGAGTTAATTTGAAAAAAAAAAAAAGAAAAAGAGTTGAAGGAATTGGCTTTGGGCCAAGTCTTATAACCTTCCTTTAATCCCAAATGGATTCTCCCCCAAACCAGACAAGACCCGCCCCCAGCCCACTCCCCATTTCGGTCCAAATCCCACTTAAACGCCAACGACATCGTTTTGGCTCGTTTAATCTAAACCCTTCATCCATCTTTGATCCAATGGACCGGAACTAACCCCCCAATTCCCATATAACTGTCCTAAGAGACCCCCCCCCCCAAACCTAGAGACCATCCCCCACTCTTCCCTATTTTTCTATAGCCCAAACCCTAGCCGCCCAAATCTTCCATCAAGCTTATCCGGCGGCGCCCCCTCAAAACCCATCCAAACCCACTCAAATCTCTACACTATAATCCTCAACAATCTCTCACCCCTAATCCATCTTTGTTTTGTTCAAGTAAAAAATCATTTCTCTCCAATTCCGGATCTAGAAGACCCCTTTTCTTTTTTTTTCTTTTTTTTGGCAAAAATGGAAATGGTGACACAAAGTATTAGCCACTAGGATCTTGTTTTGGATAATACTTGTACCATTATTTTCATGGTTGGCCAAGAACTAGCGTGGGTGCATTTTTGAGTCAACAAAGAAGATTTGAGCAAAGTCATGCATGCAAGGGGTTTTAATTTTTCTTTGTGTAATTCTTAGGCATCACTGCCAACTAAAAAAAAGAAAAAGAGGTTATATTGTATTTTTGTTTGTTGTTTTGGTCATTCTCGTCATTTGTTTTCGGCAGTATGTTTGTGTGTTTTTTTTTACCCTTTGTTTTGATTGAGGTCATGTTAATCACTCGTTTTCTTCTACATTTCTTTATCCAGACCATAGTCCAAGAGTGTTGAGTTTTGGTTGAATTTGTTGGGCTTGTGGGCCAATTTGTTTTAAGGGTGAGGGAGTTTAATTTTTGGGGAGTTAAATATCAGTATTGCAAGGGGTATTTAGAACATTTGGGTGCAAGGAATAATCTGATAACTGCCTAGGAAGGTTCTAGGAAAGTGAGGGGTGGGTTGAAGGAACAAGTAGTACAAAAATTGGGGTAGAAACTGTGCCAAAACAGAATTGGTGAAGGGTGGGTTTTGAATTTGAAAAATCTGATTTGTTGCCCTAGCAAAGGTATTATAAATACACAGCTTAGTTTAGAAAAAGAAATAAGAAAAAAAAGGCACGGCAGAATTAGATTTGGCACAAAAACTCATCTCAAGCTTTTCTTAGTTTATTCCTGATTTTCTTAAAGATTTTCTGGTCTCTTTCTACTGATTCTGGTCTTGAGGAAGCATGGAGGGGGATTATTCTTGCTGCTATATTGGTTGCTGAACTCTCATCTATCATTTTTCAGATTTTTATTTTTATTCACCTTCTAATAGGTATGTAAGCTGCATCTTGATAAGGATTTGGAATAAACTATGCTCATGTTAAAATCTCTGTTTCTAGATCTAGCTTTTGCATTCTTCTACTTCTTTGAATCAAATTAATTCTCATCCGTAACTAATACCATGATTCTGGTTATGATTAATGTATAAATCGTTTAGTTTAGTAAAGTAATTTGATAAATATTAGCTTATGGGGTTTGAAAGTACTTAACTGAATTTTACATGTCTCTTGGGCTTGATTTTGTTTCGTTACTGAAAATATCTCCAAAAGCTAAAAGTACTGCACATAGGATCTTTATTGTGTAAGGGTTTAGTAAATGACAATTGAAGTTTTGTAGTCAACAAGAGGAAAGTGAAACATGCGTGTAAGGAAAATCGAAAAAGGTTTACTATATTATGTCTTGTTTGATAGTAACATTTCATTCTATGGGTGTCCTTTCTTCTAACCAATGTGCATTTTAGGCAAAAGTAGAAGTATTAAATTGCATAAAGGTGGGGATGGAACAGAATTCAATACTGTGTCTTGGTATGCGTTCTTGGTGGGGGTAATATCTCATGTACATGTTTGTTTCCGATTGCAATCTTGGCCAAAGGATGTTAAAATCCTATTGTATTGTTTTCTCTGATTTTATTTTTAATCAATTAAAGGGTGCGTTTTGTATTGTGAACGATTGTTGGAAGCAATCAGCTGTTGGAATTGAGTAATTCGCCTTAAGCATACTTGGAACCTCACGATTACGGGTATGGTTCCCGTGGCGTAGTAGTGACACCTAATTTCAAACTAGTTTAATATGAATATCCATAGTTTATTTAGTTGAATAGATTTGGGGCGTGCCATATTTGACAAGACGTAGTTTATGGCCCTCAAAAGCTTAGTTTTGAATCCGTTTTTTCAAAATTGGAATCGAGGTGTGCCGTGCCAAACAAAATCTAAAATGCACGGCCCTCGCTTAATTGATATTTTTATCCTTAGACATCGATGCGTGTCATTTAGCGAATTTTCCATGGCCCTCGCAAATTTGCAAATATGTAGGTGCTTAGGCGCGTTATTTTAATAATTAATTTCCTAAACTCGGGTGTGCATTTCATGTGACCCAAATCCAAATCTTAACAACGTCAAATATAACATGTCTCAGACTGCGGGTGCATTTCATGTGGCGCGGTCAAAAGACGTGTTTTGGCTGACGTTTAAATCTTCCTTAAAATAATTCAAAGCGGTTTAAAGTTAAAATGGCACCATATGCTAAAACATGTATTAAAATCAGATAATAGGCCAATTCTAACAGTTGAGTGACCATGCTAGAACCACGGAACTAGGGAATGCCTAACATCTTCTCCCGGGTTAACAGAATTCCTTACCCGGATTTCTGTATTCGCAGACTGTAATACAGAGTCAATCTTTTCCTCGATTCGGGATTTGAACCGGTGACTTGGGACACCACAAATTATCCCTAGTGGCGACTCTAAGTTTAATAAATAAATAATCTCGTTTCGATTGTCATTTTAAATTGGAAAAACTCCCCCCTTATACTTTTACGGAGGTGTAGGTAAAAAAGAAGGTGTGACATAACTTACCAGAGAAGAAGTCTCTTTTCTTTGCTGAACTCTTAGCAAATGAGTACATGGATTTATATAGTTCAACACCATACAGATATGCACAAATTAAAGACACGACAAGTCGACAACCATAGACTAGAAATTACATCGTACGTGACATCACTCTCAAATTATTAGAGTACTATATTTTCATGCACACACGAAGATCGATGTACATGAAGCTGTTATGAGAAAATAATGTTGAAAGGTCATGCATGCCGTAACCATGCATTCTCAGTTAATTAGGAGGTATCCACTGTAGCTCAATGCCATAGCGCCATGCACTAATGGAGGCTTCAGCCTTAAAATCAACAAAAGAAGTATAGGCAGTGCACCCTGTAACCCTAACCCTAATTCTATGAGAAGTCATAGATGCATCTTTCAAGTAACTGCAACACAATGTGTTCTTACAGTTCCTTCCTTCACGACTCGACTCCTCAAACTTCCTACAAGGGCTAGTTGAAGAACAGTTCAATGGGGACTCAAGGATATTCTCAGAACAATTAAATAGCATAACCGTGTTTTGCGAAGATATGTTGAAAGGAGAGTTTTCGTCAATCTTTAGGCCACCTAAGGATAGATCAGAAGATTGACAAGAGTCTTTTTGTATGAAAGGAGGGCTAATAACAAGTCTAGATGTAGATGGATTGATACTGAGGATTTTGTAGTAGAATCCCACAGAGGACAAGAACTCTAAGTTGTAACTGTTGCAGTAAACCTTATAGTTAGGGTTACCACAATTTTCACTAGTACTAAGAGGGTATGGCACATCCATTGTGCCACATTTTGGACAGTTAATATTAGGAGATGCTAAGACTGAAGCAAATGGAAAGAGAAAAAGAAAGACCAAAGCAATCATGGTTAATTAACAAGTATAGTAAGTACTCTTCTAAGGAACAAGCTTTTTGATGAAGCAAGAATAGCTGGAGTTCTGCATCTATTTATACATAGTTTTAAAGCTCTAAGCATGTCATTAGTTACGCAAAAATTAATTTCCTCTAATTTATTTAGGAAAAATAAAATCGTAGTGCCAATATTTGAGTCTGCTATTATCTAATGAGCAAGATGCAATGGTATCCAAGTGTCGTTAACGTAGTATGTAAAGGAGATTTTATTGGCTAAACTTAGATCGTCACAAAAATGAAAGCTCATTGGTTCCGTATTCCAATTACTAAGGCAGCTAACATCAGCCACCGCAATTTGTTTCACTTCTTTATCTGACAAACTTTGATAAATCAATACGTTAATTACTTAATTCGCCACCTATATAATCAACATTTTTCTAGACATTCTCTACTATTTTGATTTTCAATTATAACCAAAAACTCGCATAGTATTTAGAGCAACTTGCACTTTTAGTACTTACTTATTTCGTAAGGAAACTTTTCACAACTAAAAATGAATATACTTGAGTCTTAAGATGGAAAAGGTACTCCCTCCGGTCCAAAATAAGTGATTTTTTGGATATTTTCACACAGATTAAGAAATTCACTTTTTAATATTAATTAGCAATGAAATTGACCATATTAACCTTTACTATCTCACATAAATACTCTTAACACATACTCCAACACTATTTACTCCAAGGGTAATGTAGGAAAAAAAATAATTAATTCATTCTTGAAATCTGAAAAAATTACTTATTTTGGACCATAAAAAAAAAATCACTTATTTTGGACCGGAGGAAGTATGAAATAGACGTTTTCATTCAATCTCTTTTAATGTATGAAATTAGTTTGCACAAAAAAGTGAGTGTTGGGACTCGTTTGTTGATTCGCTCCTTTCCCCTGTAAAGGTATTGGCAATTTGTAGGCAATGATATATGAACAATTGCCAATATCCAAAACAAGGAAAGCGGCCAATCATTCAGCTACATATAAGCACAGCCTAAAAGCAGAATACTTTAAATATATAAAACAAATATAAGATGAAGCAAAGAGATCAGACCAAAAATTTAATAAGTGAAAGAGCAGCAATATCCTAAGTTAATGAAAGTGCTCAAATGAAGTGGTCCATGAGTCGTATATTCACTACTGCTGGTCTCATACAGACAGGAGATGCTTTTTTCGTAGAAATCAAATGTTTTCCTTGGCCACCGCGTGGCAAGGTTGGACTAATATAAAATACTAAGTCACCACATCAATTCCATCTTACCTGTTCAGAGCTTGATTTAAGGATCAAGTTTAAGGAAAATCGGAAAATCACGTCATGGCGCATACTTTGTATATGCGAAACTATATAATACAAATTTTGTGTTGGATTAAATAAAGTAGCAGACAGAACAGGACAGATCACCAAAGGTTATGTGGATATTATCCTTCATTTTTAACAAGAAATGACGGGTTCGAATCCTGAAAATAAAAATACTTTTGATATGAAGCACTTTACCGGCTTTGAAATTGGTCTTTCCAACAAGAATTCGGATTAGTCGAACCCTAACAAGTAGCGAAGGAAAACCAAAAAAATCCAGAACTGGATAGAAATGTTAAAAGTGGAAGTATTCACAACCGTTTGGTTTCATAGAGACAGGAGATTCCTTTTTCGTAGAATCAAATCCTTTTCTTAGGCCAAGGCGTGGCAGGGTTTTAGAGTAATATAAGATTCTGTGTGAAATTGAAAATATTTGTAATATCATTTATTTGGTATTAAAACAAAAAAAAAGGAAAAAAGCTAACTTAGAAACTGAACTAAATATACACCTTCGTAATTTAACATATATATAGCTAAATTTTTGTGGATACAAGAATAAATTTTGCGTATACATTTGTCTTTTACATTTCATGGTTTATACCCTCCACACTTCATTATTTGGGAGACATTTCTATACATGTGCCAAAGTGACCGATATGGTTAAACATGTATTGAACTTCATAGGAAAGTGAGGGGGAAATGGCGATAAACATGCAAAGACAATACTAAATTATAATTTGATGGGTTTAATTTTTATGTTTTAGTCATTGAACCCCGTTTGCACTTTTAAATTATGGGGTCAAAATATAATACTTATTGAAATAAGCACCTTATTAAAATTACTGTAAATCAATTGAATTCATACCATATAAAAAGGAAAATATCAACCTCAATATGTTCCGTTAGCGATCATACTGCTTCTAACACAACCTATCAATAAAAACCTACAACTTTTGTAACAGGCAATCAGATTCAGAGACATAAAGGTAATTGAAAAGAAAAACGCACACAGAAGTAAGCACAGCGTAATTTTCTAAAGCAGAGAATGTGATCTATGTTTATTTACTGCAAACAGATTCACTTATTTGTTTTTCTATTTGTTCAAGCGGATCCTCGCAATAGCAGCTATGAAAATCAGAAATTATGGGCAACAAAAAATAATAATACAGATTCAGTAACGGCCCTTCGAATTATTCCCTAGTCAACTATATACTATATGTAGAAAAGCTTAACTGAGATATGGCCCTACATATTTCAGGAGAATGAGAAATAAGCAACCTCAAAATATAGTTTTAACATCCAAATCCAGTTTTAACTTCTACCTTTCTCTTACGTGTTGTGAAGGCTATATGCTATTTTCATGAAACATGATAAATAAGTAACAGATGAAATTGATAGATCAGGAAAACTAAGTTTCTATTGCTGTCACAAAAGAGAAACTGGAGCAAGGCCTTCTCCGGAAAGGAAGAAGCTTTTCGTTGTAGCTGGCCGTGGAAAGGCTGGATTGAGATAGAAGTGAAGAAGATAGAAAGATCTGTAAGTTTAAGGTGAGCCATGGGCGAACCAGAAACAAATTTACACTAGTATATACACCATTGTCGATCATTGCTATCTGAAAAGAGTATGCTACCATAAATGGCAAAAAACAAGTCTACCGGATGCTGCAGATTTTACAAACAGAAGTTTTAACACTCCATATAGTACCATAGTATTAATTTCATAGAATAGAAGTGGATAAGAGATTACCTATGAATGAGTAGCCACCACTTCATTCCACTAGTACTCCTATTCTTTCACAGTTAAACTGAAACCTAGTTATTTCTCATTTGAACATCTTGCACAGCTTTTGGTGAATGAAGCAACTACCCACTAAATAATGTGGATCCAAAGGGACATCTCTTCCTGCTTCCGAACAAAATACAACCGAGAGAAGAGGGACACTAGTCGTTGAAGGCAAACTAATATCTGACATTATTCAAGTGACAGATGGAAATAGAAAAAACTTTTGTGTCACTGCAGAATATATTTCAAACAATAGGTTACTCCTAAGCTGCTTCCTCCACCTTCCACTCCCAACCGCCTACTATATGTGGATAATTTACCAATGAGCTTCTACAGCAATCCTTCTCCTGCCAATAACAGAAAAAAGTACCATTCCAATAAAAGCAACAGACAGGAAGAACCGATATTTCATGAAAAACAAGCGTGACAAAGGGGATCTGATTTAGGAAATAAATCTGGTACTATAGCCCAAAGCTCACAAATTTCAAGAACAAATTTATTTTTCTGTTGAGAAGGAGGAACAAACAATTTTATATAACAGAGGAAAACTTACGGAGCTCATCAATAGAGATACTGCTGACACTTTCACCAACTTTTATAAGCCGAATCCTCCCTGTGAAAAAATTGTATAGCATCAGATGCTTTTTACATCCGTTTCACTGACAATGCAGTTTTTCATACAATAATACAGCAGCAGCAGGTGGCAGCTATGTTATTATTATTTTGCAGTACATTTTTAAGTCGGTTCTCGTATTTATGAAACTATTAGGTGATCAGATATAGAATCTAAAGCAGAGCAACATCTCAAAAGCTGTTTAGCACATTTACTCCCTCTAACTCGATTTCAATGTTATGCTTTCTATTTTACTTGTACCAGTTCAAAGTCTCCAGATTGATGTAATGGTTCAACTTTTATTCCCAAATAACTACTATCTTATTCTAATCTGTGGTTCGCAAAACTTACGAACAGGGAAAATGATATAATGAATGGCAGCTCTAATTCACAGGACACCGTGACAAATTAACACTCCTTTTATCCAAAAGTTTCAGTAATGTATCTCCATCTTGTAACACCATACAAGTTTTGACAACACCTTAGAATATACTCCTATAGCATTCAAAATTTAAAGATAAAAACATACATTCATGGCTAAAACATTATTTGATGTTCTTCCTCAAACAATCTTTCCTTCAACAAGTATAAGTAAATCATGCAAGTCTGATAAAAATTTCTAAATATGTGTTTCTAAATATCTGTGTCCAATGAAATAATCACATAATATAGGGTGCAAGGAGCACCATTCAATGCAATGTTAGACGCTCACATCTTCAAATATGACAAACCACGTGTGCTTACAATTAACATAAGGACGTACCATCTCTGCGCACACAAATTTCTGGTATGCTTTTAACTTCACCGCTGAGACTATCATTATAGACTCTGGTTTCAATATCACCCTCAATGTAGACTGAGGAGCTGATAGAACATATACATTAGAGAATAAACGAGAAACAAAATATTTTATATAGACAGAAAAAAAAAAAAAGGTGCTTACTTTTTGGTAAGTTGCTGAACGGAGTACTGCCCAAGCATATCATTGTGCACCGCGACCCTATGCCACTGACCAGGCTTAGGCAAGTTTCTGTCTCCCGTGATTCTCTGATCGAACATGCCACCTGTTCCAACTGTGAAGATAGTTACAGTTCGGCCGTTTCTCAATATTTTCTGCACAGGAGATTGCCCAACTCTGCCACATATAATAGCCTGTCAAAAAAAAACTGACTTTAAATTGGTCTTTCGGTCACCCGAAAAACAAAACGAACACAAATTTGAAAAGATAAAATATGCCACATCAACATTTTTTGTTAGGATTAACCAAAATTGATAATGTAACAATTTCTTTTATTTAGCTATGGTTTGGAGCGATTGGATTTCTCAAACAAAAACACCGTTCAGAAATCGCATTTCAATTCCAGCTTCCATCATTCTTGTGTCAAATATATACTCCTTCCGTTTCAATTTATGTGAACCCATTTGACTGGGCACGAAGTTTAAGAAAAGAGAGAAGATTTTTGAACTTGTGGTGTAAAATAAAGTACATATATTTTGTGTGGCTATAAATCATTGCATAAAGGTAAATTATTTCCAAATAGGAAAAGGGGTCATTCTTTTTGGCACGGACTAAAAAGGAAATAGGTTCACATAAATTGAAACGGGGGAGTATATCTTTAACTAAAATAACTTCATTCCCAACCAAGTTCCATTTAAATTCTACCAAAAGGTTGTACTTATTCAAGCAGTGCGATGCAGCTCTTCAGGATCATATTTCCAACGCGGAGCATAGATATATATGTGAAAACCCACTAAACTTTCAACAAATACTAGATCTAAGTCAGTGCTGTTAAAAGTACAATGAGTTTAATGCTAAGAACCTTTGGTTCAATTGTGGGATAGACAAGGATATTGGATTAGTTATCCCACCTTCTATATGGGATAGCTAACACCATCATTTTGGTATAAAATTTATACCAGTATTAGCTAATACCAATAACCAAACATGGGATAAATACATTTCCAAATTCTATCTCTAGATTAGAATCCTTATCCCGGTAACCAAACGACCCCTCACCAAGTTAATTCTGGATCTACCTAAGCACCCAAGCCTCATATGGTGTCACTTGAAACAATTTTTTAGTGCAAAGTCAGAATGATCAAAGAGCAAAACAAAAGTCAGTGGAATAAGATAATGGAATAAAATTAGATTTAACACTTAAAGAACACGATCTAATCAAATAGAAAATAGCTCAAAAAACTAAAATATACTTGTACAATACGTTAGCCTTCTTGTCATTCATTCTTTGACTTCTACTTGTACACATTGCAGTTATGACTTAACTTCGATACGCTTATAGGAATTTCAGCAAGAGTACATACCTTGTGCACACCCCGAAAATTCCAGCCCTTTCTAGGATCCACACCTTGCAGCTGCAAATCGGGCTTTTCAGGAAGAAAATCATCATCATCAATTTCTACAGCTTCATTATTACTTACAGGCGCATCGTCATCACTAAGAAATGTACCAGTTGAATAACACAACCTAGAGCTTCCTTGCACACCCATCACTGTAAAATGCAATGAAACAACCATTATCATAAGGAAAACTACCTTTTCAGAATGCCCGCCAACTGTTCGGTCAAAATCCCCTTCTACGAACATATGGCTTCAATATGACCAGTACTACATTACAAGAATCAGTAATAAACAAAGCGGATAAATACAATGAAAGTGTGATTATTTACCAAGGGAAGAACAGGGTTTTGTGGCAGGAGAGACGCGTAACAATTTGACGATTTTAGCAGCCACTGAATTCATTTTTCAATTGAACGGAACTCAGAGACGGAGAATTAGGGGACAAGGAGGGTTTTCGTTTTACCGCTATAAAACACTCTTTATACGGGTCGGGTTTGTAACTTGGGCCAGGCAGAGTAATATGGACCCGAGTAATAAGCACCGATTTGCTTCTCGTTTGTCTTGCCCTAATTTTACAAGTTCGACTTTTAAAATGGTCGTCGCCTTATCAATTTTGTTTAATTGGTTTTTTTACTCTATGCTAAGTATATTATAAATTTTGTTTAATATAATATAATTTAATACCTTGTTTAATTAGACGTCTCCTACTCTTTGCTAAATGTGTAAGAAAATTAATAAAGACCTTTTATTGACCAATAATGCCTATGTTTAACGTGTTAAGGGTGGTTGCAACTTGCAACATTAACAAGTCTTAAATCAAACCTTATCAATTCATCAATTCAGACTCGAATTTGTCTCGGTTATACTCCCCAATTTGGCTTAGCTCCATGCTAGTGGTGGCAAAATGGTTAAAAGAATAGAGCTAATCACTCATATTACCCATTAAAAAATGGATTGGATAATGAACTTTTTAAAAACGGTTCGAATATGGATAAGAACCATATTATCCATTTAGAAAATGAATAACCAATGGTTCTAACTTTTACATAAAAAAACTTCAAATTCCTCAAGTTAGGGAGACTAAGAATTCTCCCAAAAGTGATAATATACAAGAAGTCATGGATAATATAGTTACACATATTATCTGTCGGTTAACCCTTTTTTATCCGTATTATATATGGGTCGGGTCGAATAATTGATCCGTTTTTCAATTATCCATTTTCGACCCGAATCATATCTGTCCCGACCCGCCCATTTTCCACTCCTACTCCATGCCTAAAAACTATTCCAAACAGCATAAATTAATTATGGCAGAGGAATAGTCATCTTCAAGAACATTATATAACTCTCCGGGAGGTGGAGCATTGTACTGGGTAATTTAGAATTCTTCGGGAGTTGTTGTAACTTTAGGTATTGTAGACAGATTAGAGTTGATGAAGTTGAGGGGGTTATACGTAAGATAAGTCGGGGTAAAACGATCGGGCCGGATGAAATTCAGATGGAGTTTTGGAAGAGTGCGGGCAAAGCAGACTTGGAGTGGTTCACTAGGTTATTTAATATCATTTTTAGAACGAAGAAGATGCCCGACGAGTGGAGGTGGAGCATGATGGTTCCTGTATACAAGAACAAGGGTGATATCCAAAATATAACTATCGGGGTATCAAGCTGCTTAGCCACACTATGATTGTTTGGGAAAGAGTGGTAGAGCTAAAGGTGAGGAGAAGTGTGTCTATTTTCGAGAAATAGTTTGGGTTTATGCCGGGGTGTTCGACTACAGAAGTCATCCACCTTGTTAGGAGATTGATGGAGCAGTATAGGGAAAGAAAGAATGACTTGCATAGGGTGTTCATCGACTTAGAAAAGGCGTACGATAAAGTTCTGAGGGAAGTTTTCGTGGAGATGTATGGAGGCTAGAGGTGTATCTATTTCCTACGTTAGGTTTATTAAGGACATGTATGATGGAGTAAAGACCCGAGTGAGGACGGTGGGTGGGGACTCAGACCATTTTTCAGTTATGATGGGGTTGCATCAGGGGTCGACACTCAGCCCCTTTTTTGTCTAGTGATGGGCGTGCTGGCACGCCACACCCAAGGGAAGGTGCTGTGGAGCATGCTATTTGCATATGATATTGTATTGATTGACAAGACGCGAGACGGTGTGAATGCGCAATTAGAGGTATGGAGGCAAAACCTAGAATCTAAATGTTTCAAGTTGAGCAGGACCAAGACAGAATACTTGAAGTGTAAGTTTAGTGGCGAGACTCAAGGAGGGGAAGGGGAGGTGAGGCTGGACTCACAGGTCATCCCTAGGAGAGAGAGTTTTAGGTACATTGGGTCTATTATTTAGGAGGTGGGGAGATTGATGAAGATGTCACACATCATATTGGGGCGGGATAGATGAAATGGAGACTCGTTTTTGGTGTTTTGTGTGACAAGAAGGTGCCACCGAAACTTAAGGGTAATATCTACAAAGTGGTAGTCAAACCAACGATATTGTATGGGGCTGAGTGTTAGCCAGTCAAGATCGTTCATGTCCAGAAGATGAAAGTAGCAGAGGTGAGGATGTTGAGATAGATATGCAGGAACACCAAATTAGATAGGATCATAAATGAGGTTATTCGCGACAAGGTGGGTGTGGCCCCTATTGAGGACAAGATGCGGGAAGCGCGCTTAAGTGGTTTGGTCATGTGAAGAGGACGAGCACAGACGCAGCAGTGGGGAGGTGTGAGAGGTTGACATTGGAAGGCCTACGGAGAGGTTGAGGTAGGCCAAAGAAGAGGTGGGGAGAAGTGATTAGGCAAGACATGGCGCAACTTCTGCTGACCGAGGACATGACCCTTGATAGGAAGATATGGAGGTCGAGGATTAGGGTAGTAGAGTAGGTAGTCTAAAATGCGCATAACAGTAATATTGGCACACAGTCTCGCTTTCTGTTGGTAGTATTTTATGACTAACCGTTGTTTTCTTTCATTATTGATCATCTTACTGTCTTGTTGTTTTTATTCTGCTTTCATATGGTTTTTTGGTACTGTTCCTTCTTGTCTATATTTTCATTAATATGGTGCTTATGCTTTCTTTAGCCGAGGGTCTATTGGAAACAACATCTCTATCCTCACAAGGTAAGGGTAAAGTTTACGTATACACTACCCTCCCCGGACACCACAGTGTGGAATATTACTGGATATGTTTTTGTTGTTGTAACCATTTCAAAAGTAACATTACGTACATAACACCATTGATGCAAAAAAAATCGTGACTTATTTCTCTATGATATTATCATAGTTCTAAGCCATAGTTTCAGTTTGGAGTTTCTATAAATGCTCCTTATTAACTTGTTCATGAATAACAATATTTTTTTATTTTTTTTGAAAAATGGAAAAAAAAGATTAAAGTGTTACAAACGAGCATTGTCAAAATAAATTAATGTACTCTTATCATCACTAGCTGAATATATTCTTTAGTTAACTTTAGATAGAGCTTGAGAAACGAGTTTATTTTCGTAAAGCACATTGATCTACGTTCTAGGTCTTAAATCTTCGTCATATTGAGTTTCACAAGGTATGAATAGAATAAAACAAAAGCAATTTTAATTTTATTTTATTTTTTTTTTGGCTAATAGTGTGAAATCAAATGATGTTTGCTTAACTACCCCTTGAAGAGAGAAAGAGCGAGTCCGCCGTTAGGGAAGAAAATGGGAGTAGAGGTTATTCCATGTTGTGAGATAAGCAAGCACTCCATGTTTAGATGAGTTTGATGAGAAAATATGTAACTAACTTCATCATTTAATCCTTTTTTTACATAGTGTAATTTTACTAATATAACCTTAATCTCGAAAAGAGTATTGAGGGCATCATTGTGAAAAAGTAACAAAATCCGTGATACCATTAGCATATGAATAGGACACTCCCCTAACCCATTACCCACGTCTTCTGAAAAAAAGGATCAACAATAATAATGAAAAGGAAAGGAAAAGGAAGAAACAACCCAACTCTTGTAAATATTGAACCATTGTGTTTGGCAAGAGCAAAACCAACTTGTTCAAAGAAAATGAAGATGGAGAAGGTAAGTTTTCATAGTATTCGAACGTGGAAAAATTCCAGCTCTCTCCTAAGGTATTCACAAATCAATGGCTTTGCCATGTCCCTGCAACAAAAGGTGAGAGTGAGATTCCCCAAGTTGCTTGATGTCAAGAACCCCACGCAAAAGACTGAAAAGGGTGGCCCCAAGGGCAAAAACAAAATGATCAAATGGGCCAAACCTGCACAACTTCTGCCAAAGGAAATTGGTTCCATTTTCAGTAATGGTTCCCGCAACAAGAAACCACTTCAAAACTCCAAAAATGACATAAACGATAATGCTGACGCTTTGAATGACTGCACAGAAGAAGAACGAGATGCGCTTATTGTCTCCAGGAAAAAAGGCAGCAAGTTTAAGTCTTTGTTGGAAGATTCAGTAGAGGGATTAACGTTGAGTAGATCATGTTCATTCAAGAAGATAATGAGAATCATAGATACAAAGGGAAAGCAAATGAAGAAGAAAGATGAAGCAACCTCAGAAACGTCAACTGGCACAAGAAAGCAACCGCGGATTTTGTTCCGAAATCTTTCAGGGCTCAAGTTCAGGTTCAGGACGAGGGTTAGATTTCGCTTCAACAATGGGAAGACCAACAAAGCAGATACTGGAACAGACTTTGAAGGTGCTGACTACGTTGCTGTTAAAAATGCCGAGACGGGGAAAATGTCGAAAACCATTAGCTGGGCATCAATCAGGAGGCCTACTGGTTACTGCATCATTAGAAGCATGAAATCCATACACAAAAGAATGATGAAACAGGGGAGAGAATGCAAACATGAAGATGGGGACGAACAAGAGAAAGTTGAACTGGAATTATGCAAGAAAAGGATACTCATGGGAGACAAATGTCGACCGCTCAGTGCATCCGGCAGCCTTCATTACGA
Organism: Nicotiana tabacum; assembly: GCF_000715075.1. Taxonomy (NCBI): domain Eukaryota; kingdom Viridiplantae; phylum Streptophyta; class Magnoliopsida; order Solanales; family Solanaceae; genus Nicotiana; species Nicotiana tabacum. The sequence continues at coordinate 129,446,138 of NC_134086.1, forward strand.
TCAGAATGGCATTCTGTTACCAGAAGTTCTTCCATATCAAGAGTTATAAGCATGTTAAAGTTGATTTTGTGAGGCTCATTTCTGCACATTTTAGATTTTTAGGTAGGGTAAACTCTTTCATCTATCAGTAAGAATTTCGGCTGAACAGCAACTTTGTACACTGTACATTTGTGAAGTTAAGACCTTATTGTAATTGTCTACCCGCTTCTTTGATATTCATGTGCATGCTTTTTGAGACTGTAGCAGTTAACCCATAAATCGGCATCCTTGGACCTGGGCAAGCAGACCATTCAAATCTTCTTCCTCAAGTTATCATGAATGTAGGAGTGAACCGTAAATATGCAGTTCTCAGATCATTAACAGAACTCAAATGATATTAATTTGTTGGGACTTTGTAGCATCAGCTAATAATACTAGAGGAACTACGGGACAAAGCTGCAGCTGCAGCTTCCAATAGTAGATTAGTACACCAAAAAGGAGCAAAAGAGAAAAAGTAAAGGTGCTACAAGGCCAAAAGACCACACATAAGCAAAACATATTGAGAACTACAACCGCAGATGTACATGGTCATAGCTTCAAAGGCTTTAACCCAAGCGATGCCCTAAGCCTGTTGGCTTCTGCTATCTCTGGATCTGGATGATCTGTTCCATCATCTTTCTTTTCTTTCTTCTCCTTCTTCTCCTTCTTCTTCTTGGGTTCATCACGAGCAGGACTAGCACTGCTGCGAGCATGCCTTTTACGACGATCATCATCACGGTCTTTACGGTCTCTGCTTCTACTTCTGCTCCTAGAATAACTCCTGTGTCGACCGCGCTCACGGTCACGTCTATCACGTTCTCTGGCCTCCCTGTCCCTTTCCCGATCCCTCTCTCGACCATAGTCCTTATCGTCTCTGAGGCGATGACGGTCCCGGTCCCTGTCTCTATCCCTGTCACGTCTTCCACGTTCCCTGTCATAATCACGATCTCTTTCATAGTCTCTATCATAATCTCGATCTCTATCATAGTCACGATCCCTGGAAAAAAAAAGACGCATAGAAGCTCAAATCAGAAAACAAAAAGAGACCAAGCCCAACAAAGGAAAAGGCATAGTGGCTCGTATCGTAAAGCTAAAGGTAATGTTCTAATCATAGTTTCGCCACTGAGAAGTAATATGATAACACTACAACTGCAGAAATCTAAAATCACAAAGTGTAGCCAAACTAATTACCCTATTACCAATTGAAACAGTTGGACAGCAGAAATGTATGATCTATCATACTTCTCAACTGCACACTGTCAGTGCAGAGAAACCTGGCAAGATCACAATATTTTTTTATATAGGAAGCTGTGCTGATCACCAAAAGGCCTAAAATGCCATAATGGATGTAATATGTGAAGTGTGTGCTTTGAGTAACAGTTCCAGAGTATCTCTGGGTACTTCAACAATCAGCTTCCAATCAACACACTATGAAGTAGTGAACAAAATTTCACTTAACCAGGCTTATGTCAGGGTCACCACCTTCACCCCCGACAGAGAGCCCCCAACCCGACTCCCACAAAAACAGGAGCTTGACAAGCTACAGTTTTTCTGAATGATTTCAAAACCATTAAAATCATATATAATGATGCACACACTCTGAAATGAACACTGGGTAATGGTATCAACTCAAAACAGTCACACTCCACATCTAATAGGAGGAGTTATTTGCAGTTGTAGGACCCCATATCCATGTGCTCCACTTCACAAAAGTCAGTCGAGGCAAATGAAGAGTCCAAGCCTCAAAGCATACATTAACAAAGTAGATGACCATACCAAAAAATACAAAAGGATTTTACAGTAACGAGAAAAGATCAACAGATGATTGAGCTCTACCTGTATCTGTGACTATCTCGTCTTCTATCCCGATCTCTCTCCCTAGTTGGACTTCCCCCACGATAGTAATCCTGCATTGTTACAGATCAATAATCAGAATACTGGATCAAGCCTTAAACAACGATGTCCATGTAAAACTAAGCAAGTAAAAATTAACCTTTTCATGATCATCGTCTAATCCAGTGGCAAGTGGTTCATCTTCATCCTTTTCCTCTTCCTCTTCAAAGTCATCTTCCAATGCACTTCTCCGAGGTTCCAGCTGTCCATTATGTTCCAATTGCGATCTGGTGGCAACACATGATACATGAGAAACTAAGAGAACACACACATAAAGAGTAGAGAAAAAAAAAGAGAAAACTAAAATAGAAAACTAGAGGTACATGCACTGTAAAAAAAATTGGAGGCATTAACAGCAAAGAGAGAGATCTAACATCACGAACACTGCAAAAATATAGCAGGAGAAACACCTGACAAAATAGACAATTACAGAGTTTTTTAATATTGGACGATCAAGGAAGTTCTCTCTTTCCAATTGATATTTTTGTGATCTAGACCTGTGTTTTGGGCTCATTATAATTTTCCTCTGCGTTATCATCTTAAGCAAATTGAGCTTTCAACTTAACTGATACAAGCTGGCTTAGATCTCCTAGTAATTGTGTTCAATGAACTGAGCAAAATTCTTCCAACGTATAGGCTTCAATGGCTTAAGTCTTTTTCGCATCACTGCTAATGTCATCAGGAAGCAGCAAATGGCGAAAAGGACAGCACAATATCCATTACAAAATATAAACAAACAAAAACATAACAACCAGCATCCCTCCTAGCACAAGTCTTGTTTGGAGTAACATAATCCATCACTACGCAAGCTTAAGTAGGGGCTAATTAAACCAGCAAAAATTACATACTTATTTACAAAGTAGAGTCTTTATTTTTTCTAATCAGCCCAAGCTAATTGGATATTCAATAAATGAATCATGTTGTGCATAATTTTTTGGTCGTCCATTTAGGTGAACAAAGAGTTAAGTAAATTAGTCCACTTTTTTTACAAACCTTTTCTTGATGCGAGGCAAAGCAATATCACAAGAGTAATCTGTCGTCAGAAGCTCGTCAATATACTCATCCACGTGTGTCAGTGCATACTCTGCCACAACCCAAAAAAAAAAGGTTAGGACTCAAATCATCATAATTTTATTTAAATCACCCGACAAAACCAAAAAAAAGGCAAGAAAAACTTACGCCCATCAGCTAATTTACGTCTGAGCTTCCGATAATCATTGTAGAGAGGCTCAAGGTATCGATAAATATCGATATCCGTACCCGTAATCCGCAAATAAAAAGCCCCAAGAGCACGAACATACTTGTAATCTTCGTTTTTTATGAACTCCACAACTATATCTTTTTCAGGCTGGATTTGGAGCATCTTCATGACAAGGCATATAAAGGGTGTGGGTTTTCGATTGCCGCCGAATGTACCACCGAGGTGGTCGAGTTCCATGGCCTTGTCGACTAGGGTTTCTGCTGTCAACCCGAAACATTGTTCTTTCCAGTAGGTGTTTTGGTATATTTTAGACCTGAGAATTTTCTCCACCAGATTCTGAGGGTTCGTTCCCCTAATGCTCTTTGCCAATGGATCGGTGCGATTCGCCATGACTGTCAAACCCTAATCGAATCAGAGTGGAGAGGTTTTTGGGAGAAAGCCCCAAAATAAGGGAAAAAAGAAAATCGAAAGGGAGCGGAGTATATATAATATTATAATATATAATATAATAATGTGGCTTCTTGGGCCTTTGAGGCGGTCGGCTATATAGAGGAAAAAATGGAAATTTTAAATTTATAGCAAAGATTAACACCTTATTTATTTTAAATAAATACCATTTAAATAAATTATATTATATAGATACCTTTTATGAGTTATAGCAAAATTTCTAATTTTTGTTATCTTCTACACTTAAGTCACTAAACATGCTATTTTTTATTTTTCTCTCTCCCTTTTCAGATTTTTCTCTCTCATAATTACCGTATTTCATAAAAACTTCTCAATACATGTACTTTCTCTCTATTTTGAGACACTCTATTCCCTTTCCCATTCCCCGTAAACATGCTCAAAACCAGAGAAACCTCACACCCACACCGCTTCCTTCTTCCCCAATCTCGATATAAACCATAATTTCCTTTCGATTATTGTCAGTTGTTTCTATAATTAGTGTGGTAAGTATTTAAATTTTTTGATTTTCGCTATTTTTGTTTATTCTCAATATCTCTACTCACCAAGTTTTCTCTAATCAACAGTATCCAAGCGTATTCTCACAATGTCTGATTCAACACCTCGCAAGTTGATTACCAGAGATATACCCACTAAAATTCTCACTTTCGATGGGCCCTCTTTCTCCTTGCAAATCACTCAAGGGGAATTGAATGCAAGTTTAGCCAAAAATATGGCATTGGAGAAGAGAACAAAATCTCGTCATGACAATTTCAAAGACTTCCCATTGCGGAAAAGAGGAAAAAAACATATTTCTGAAGCTTCATCTGTCAAGGGGAAGGAGGTTGAAGCAAGTAAAAGCTCGGATACACTGGAAGAAAAGGTAATTTCTAATGTATTCATCTATATTGTTGATGTATTCATTTGTATTTATATGTATAAACATGTTGACTTCTCTATTTTTTATGTATATAAATACATGTAGATGTATTTAGATTTATTCAAAAAGTATATTCAATGTATTTTTGTACTTACAGAAATCAATGATACATATATATAGATGTATTCTGATGTATACAAATTGACTTTTATTGAATTGTATGTTGCATAATGCATTTAGATTTATTTAGATGTATTCAAATTGTTCTTTCACTGTTTTTTACGTTACTAGACTGACCTTTTTATATTGCATATAATTGTATTTATAAGGATTTTCAAAGTTCCCATCACTGTTTTATTCTAATTGCAATGTCTTTATTTATTGTATGTGTATGTATTATATTTGTACATATATTTCTATCACTGACTTCTTACTCCAGTTTATTTTTGCAGTTTGTATTCAGTTGCATTTATATGTATTCATAACAGTTATACTATGAAATATGTGTTGTATTCAGTTGTATTTATATGTATTTATTCTTGTTAAATGCAGAAATTAAGCTGTTTGTGAAAAAATAACCTATATTTGTACCGCATATCAGTGTATATACTAACACAGACATAGTCTCCGACCTCAAAGAAATTCTTACTCCAAAGCAGTACAAATAACTAGGTAATACTTGTTTTGAAAGTTTCCTTGAAATGAAGCGTTGTGAAGTCCAACATCAACTATTCATATGCTTCATGGTTCTGCAGTTAGAAGGAAGTCCTGACGATGTATTTTCAATATACGTCAATGGTACTACATTATCTTTCTCAATAAGGGAGTTTGCGCTTGTGACTGGCCTCAAATGTGTTGGTAACCCTGCTGATTTTCAGTTCACTAAAAAGGTTCCTAACCGGATTGTTGAGACATACTTTGGCGGAGCCAATCTTGTCAAAAAGAAAGATTTGTTGAAATGCTTTGCTGACAAGAATTAGGGCCATGACAACGATGGGGATGCCATCAAGATAGTTGTGTTGTATTTGATACACACTTTCATATTTTCATCCGAGAAGAACAGCACAACCATCCCAAGGCTACATTTTGACTTGGTCGAGAGTGGGAGCTATTCTGATTATCCATGTGGTATAAAAGCATTTGAAAGCCTTATAAAATCTATTAGCAAGAAGATGGATGCTCAGAAAAAGTATTACAGGATAGTTGGGATGCCTCTAGCCATGCAAGTTTGGTTTTATGAGTGTTGTTCAAATGTTGATCCTAAAATTGCACTGCGAGTTGATAACATGGTACCCATAATACTCAATTGGAGATCCACCAGAAATCAGCTAAACTTTGCTTATCTGATGAACGGCATGTTCAATGACAAGGGAAACATGGTAATTTACTATTTGTTAGGTGGCTAGTTTATAATTTACTAATCATTACTGTTGCATACAGTTGCATACAGCCTTCATTTGAATACAAATTACATTTTGATTTCAGATTGCATACAGCCATGGTAGTAAAACTTTGATTGTATTTCGTTTTTCATATTGTTTATAAGGACATCCAGCCAAGCGATATAGAGCTTGCTATTATTCGAATTCCTCGAGTAGGCGTTGTTGTTGAGAACAATGCTACTCCTACTCATTCAGACAAGTCGGCAGAGGATTCGAATGACTTTTCTCCTACACCTGATCTTCAGTCTAAGAAGAAACATGTTGCAAGTGTTGGTCCATCTTCATCATCGCCCATAAAAAACGCAAAGAACAGATTATTCATCCCTCAAATACAAAGACTCAATCCAAGATTCCTCCTGTTGGTGTATCTAAAATTGCACAAAATGTTTTGCATCACAATCAGCCGGCAGATTCTAAAAATGATGAAGTATCTTCTTTGAGGAAAGATCTAAATTCATTCAAAGAATACGTGAGTTTATTATGCACATATTAAACATTACAGTTTAGTGCTTAACATTCGCATATTTTTGGCGCACTTTTCTAGTTATTTTTGTCTTGCTAAGGTTGTGGGCGAGTTCAAGTCTCTGAGATCATTGATCAATGATAACTTTAAGATGTTTTCTGAACATCTTCAAGACAATCAGCAAAAGGAAAGTGTACACCAGAGAAAGGAAACCACAGGGAGACGTGATGATGGTATTGAAATGTTATATGATGTCAACTTGCAATATAATCCAAAAGGTCACAGACAGACTGCTACAGCTGTCGGCGATAATGTTGAGGTTTAACATTTTTTTAACCTCTTTAGTATATGTTTATATCTCGTGTTTGCTCTTATTCGGATTAATCATATATAAAACAATTTGTAACATTGTGAAATACAAGTATATACAGAATACTTCAGTATTTTTAATTATCTTAATCATATATGCATTTGTATTTTTCTGACTTTATTTCTACATAATTATTGTGATCTTCGCATGGTGTATCTAGATATATTCATATATATTATTCGCATGTTATATCTAGATGTATTCATATATATTAAAACATGATACTTGTATATATTTAAGCTTCCTCTATATAGTAATGTTATTACACAGCAGTTAGATGCATTTAAATACTGCCTCAAATAACAACTGTATTTATATGTATTTAGATGTATTCTTAACATGTAGTCTGATGTATTTAAATTCTCCATTTGAATAAAGCCTCAATAAAATACAAATTCAAGATCAAATATGTATTGTATTTAGATGTATTCATACCATCAGTTACTTTATGTATATAGGTCATTTATAATACACTAATATTGATGTATACGTCTAACAGAATACAGTTGTTAATGCTCTTTGTGTAGAGTCAAGAGTGGAGGGGAATACTACATCGGAGGTGCCGTACAACATACCACCTATAGGCCAAGAGGGTATATCTACAGATTTCTATGTATCACAATTTGAGCTGGATGACAAGTTTCTTCCAAGTCAAATTTCAGAAACTAGAATTGTGATACATCATAGTGCAAAAAATGTTGAATCAACCCCATTACCATCTCATAGGAATCGACAACCAAGTCGATGGTATTCTTCGCCTTACGAGTCTAACTTCGACTCTGCATGTTAGTATTTTATAAACTTATGATCTATTTCTCCATTGTATCTATAATTAAAAGTCTCTATTCATGAATTCAATGAACAACAGGTACCTCAGTAAAGTTGACCCCCATATTTGAAAAAAGACACCCCTTTTAGGATGATTCAATAATGGGGCCATATCCTACATTAATCATTCAGGAATACGAGAAATGGGTTCGTGATGGTCTTCTCGTTAGACATGAACAGAAGTGAGTTTTTTTCCCGGTATGTCTATTATGTATTTATATTTTTCAAAATGGATATAATGTTTTTTTATATCATCCCTGTAGAAGTAATTTGGAAGACCATTACAAGAAGAACAAGTCAACACTTCATATACCATTGGATTTTGGAGTTGATCAAGTCAATTCAAAAATTGGTTTTACCTTCTATCGTTTGACGGTAAACTATGGGATGACAATGTAAGTTTTACCCCTTCCAAATCCACTATAATTCATTATTTTAGGATTGGTTTGTCTAATTGTATAATTCACAAATTGAGCTCTCACACAAATTTGTCTTACATGATTTTTATGTATTCAATTGTACTCAGATGTATCTTTTACATCTGATGTATTTAATGGACTCATTAGTTTTGAATAACAAATGTATTTAACTGTATTCAGATGTATTTTAACATTACTCAGTAGTTTTAAATAACAGATGTATTTAACTGAATTTGTCTCAGTTTCAGAAACAGATTGAACTATTTGTATAATATGCATTTTGTATTGAAATAGTTCATGATTAGTTTCTGATTTGTATTGAATACGTCTCTTGATTACTTTCTGAATATTTCAAGTACTTTATATTTATTTAGTGAACAAAATGTATTGAACTGTATTATGCATTAAATACATATATGTATTCAGATGTATTTTAACAGGTGATGCCAAGTTGTATTCCATTATTTTTTAACCTTTAATGTATGGAATTATGTTATTTCCATTTGTTTTCATCACCCGATAAGATAATACTCACTTATTATATTCAGTTTCTTTTCCTTAACTTCATTCAATGTACTAACACTATGTAATTAAATTTGTATATAGCATATTGACGTCATATTCTACTATCTGAGAAAGAAGGAAAAGTACAATCAAACAACCAACTTTAAATATACAATTGTTAATTGTATATTCAAGATAAAAATCGCAGAAATCTTCGACAGGTATGCCGATGCAGATAGTAATGCAAATGTAGCCAAAGAAGAGGATGTGGTATGTGAGTACATAAGGGGATACAGATTGCTAGCTAATGTACCTTAGCATACTGTTGACAATGTCTTGATACCAGTCAACTTGAAGGACAAACTACACTGGATATTGGTTGTTGTCTCATTCAATGAAAGATGTATCAAAGTATATGACTCATACAGATCTGTAGGCCATGATGCCTATGTAGCTTCTGAGATAGATAAGCTTGCTAAGCTTGTACCTCTGTATCTATCAATCAGTGGCTTTTACAGAGATAGTCAAGGCATAGATTGGTCTACTTACTCAGCATACACTGACAAGTCACATACTGATCCCTTTGAAGTTATTTTCATATCAAATCTGCCTCAACAAAAAGCTGGGAGCATGTATGTATTCAATCATCATGCTTGTATCATTTTAAAACTCTAATAGTATGAATTGTTTTTAATTGTTTCAGTCAACATTTTTCAGGGATTGTGGGGTGCATGTTACGGCATACGCAGAGTCTCTGAGCACTCTTAGTGAGATTCCACAAACAACATTTGATTTCAATCTACTTCGTCAAAGATGTGGTGCTCTCCTCTGGGACTATGCTATGCGAAAGATAGACGCTGATGCCATAAGCGAGAATGAAACACCCTCAAAGATTGCTAGGCAAATCACGGAGTCAGATTCAATGTTGAAGATAGTGTTAGAGTAGCTTTAGGTGAATGTAGTTTTGGAAGGTTGTTTTATGTTAATACTGTTTTTTGAATAGTTTTTTTGGTGAAGATGGTATTCAGTTAGAAAAAACCATGTTTTAATCACTTTATCAATAGTGTTCATATATGACCATTGCAACTTTTCAATCTATGTTTCATTATTTTGTTCATAAGTATTCACGCTTAATCTACAGTTTCTATTCATATGTATCTTACAAGATATATTCATATGTATTCAACAACGCGTATAAGTATGTATTAAGATTCAGTCACTTGGCTTGTATATCAAAGTCAGAAACTGTATGTTACAGGTTTATACGTATGTACTCACCCTGATGTAGTTATTTTACTTAAGCAGGTTATATTCATACTTATACAAATCTATAAGTAATTGTATTTATTTTGTTGGATTTGTATAGTCAAGGCAAACACAATGTATAAGACAATTTGTATTTTTATATGTATTCAACATTGTATATTAGCATGTAATCAGATTCAGTCGTGTGCATTGTATATCCAATTCAGAGACTGAATAATACATTGGCTATAATTATATATTCAGCAGATTGTATATGTATGTATTGAAATTTTTATATTATAGCTGAAAATGTAGCTGTATTCAGATGTATTGTGGTTGGATATGTATATACAAGTCAGACAGTGTCTATAATAAATTGTCTACGTATGTGTTAAACAGGTTGTATTCAAATGTATTCAACACAATACTACAACTAACTATATCTAGAATCTATTCACAAAAAGGTTCAAAATGTATTACTTCACAATGTTATCGGAATCTATAACAAATCGTTGGAGCACTAATACATGTCAGAGTGTTAACTAAATCCTACATGGAGCATTTCTACATGTTCGCTTATTATGTCCCCGCTGCCCACATATGCTACATGAATGTTGATTTTTTGGCTGCAGCAATTCACTGAAAGGTTTATCGTGCTTCTTATTTGGCCTTCCAGGAGGTCTTTCCATTTGGGTGGTAATACAACTTCCTCTGCAACATGTGCTGGTATATTCCATTCATTTCAGTCCGGTAGCGGGTACACATGTACATCGTATGTTATTACAATAGAATTTGGTTTGTAATAGTTAGAGCAATAATCTTCTGGCATTAGAAACTTACTCTTCAATACAGCCCAAGCATGTGGGCATGGTGATTCATCAACTTGGAACCTCCCGCAAACGCATTTTCTCTCTAACAGGCAGACGGTGTAATTCCTCCCTTCATCAGTAACCGTATGTAAGTATTCAATCGATGGTACCACCTACAGTTAAACATAGACCTATAAGTTTTGAGCACATATAAACAAAAAAAATCATTTATATACTAAAGAATAGACGTATTAAATACAACAATATGAATTAAATCAAATATGTATTGAATACAAACATTGTTAGTTTATATGTGTCCATCAAACTATAGAGTACCTGGTCCTCTATGAGATGATACGTAGAATGCAGTAAAGACTGAATGTAAAGAAGGTAAGAGATTTTCTACGTGGAAAAATCCCACACAACGGGGATCAAAAAATTACGACCTACTCTTGTAGGGTTTTAACTCTACTAACTTGTAATCTACCTATTACAAGCCACTTTGCAAACACCCTATTGCAAAGACTTCAAACTAACTTGTGATGCAACCACCACAAGTCACTCTATAACTCTCCTAGTTACAAAGGATTTAAACTTATGACTATCTCTAATCACAATATAAACTCAGAAGTTTACGAATTTGATTTGTTCCTAAGGCAAAGCTTCTAAGAAAGCAAACTAGGAATTACAATGACGAACAAATAACAAGATTACAACTCAACTATGGATATACATAAACTCATTTAGAAACTAATACTTAGTGGAGTTGTCTTCTTGTTCTTGACACACCAGTGACTTTTATACCGGATGAATATTTTTTCTTCTTGAGAGAATATCACTGAATGCACAAGAGATGGTGTGTCTTGCACCAGGTTGTTTTATCACAAAAGATAGCACAATGGATAGTGATGTCAACTCTTGGTGTACGCTTCTTCCCAATGAGAAGTGACTGATGTACTGTCTGCAAAGCCACTTCTGGGCAGTTGCGTTCCAGCTGGATAGTGGACTTTGTACTTCTGTCAGGACACACCAACAGACCAGGTCCTAGTTGTGTTCCTCTTCTGTGACAATTGCCAGATTGTCACTTTCTTCTGCTACGTTCCAACTATGTACTTGACTTGTACTTCTGTAAGAGAATCCTAAGAGAGCAGGTCTCTATTGTGTTCCTCTTTATATTGATTGCGTACAATCACTGACTTTTTTGTGTTAGAGAACCCTAAGAGACCAGGTTACCAGGTCCCTGTTGTGTTCTTCACTATGATCGTTCATCCATTTGCTAATTTTCAGACTTCGACCAGTTCACATGAAATGTATCCTGTGGGCCAGGTTCTCTATCATGTTCTTCACGACAAGTTTGTTAGATCATCAAAACATAATAAGCATAAGGCTAAGACATTGAAAATCCATCAATTTTTCCCTTTTTGATGATGACAAACTTAGGCATGGATAGTATTTGTTTAGAGCAGAAATAACCAGATGAGATGTCAATTCCCCCTTAATCTTAGATATCCCTCTCTGTGATTTTAGTTCCCCTTCAATCTCAGACTTGATTGTTCCTTCACCTTTACACAAACATATTTCCCCCTCATATTACCCCCTTAATCCTGCGCTTCCCCCATTTGGCATCATTAAAAAGTACAAGTATGAAGAAGAGAACAAGCAGGTAATAAGCATAAAGAAGTCTAATACAGCTAGCTCATGCCACATATGTGCACACAACGTGACAGAAAAGAGAAGCCAGAGGAACACAGTATTTTATAGGCAAAGAAAAGGGAGCTATTTTATTAATGTTTACATTGGACTGAGCCATTCAGGAGCAGTAATGGTTAAGTTCAACATGCCATCACAAAAACAAGCAAACAAAAGTAAAACAGCAGCCACAGGATGTTGGAGCAAAAATGGCTTGATACTAGGAGGATCCTAGGGGACACTAAAGGCAGGAGGCTTGGAGGAAGAGATAACAATGGTTTTGAGAACCAGGTCCAGTCTAACATTTGTAGACAGTTGTTCTTCAAGTAATTGAGCCTGAAGTCTCTCATTTTCCTTTGTCAGTAGGTGTGAGCACGTGATTTTTGTTTTACGCAACAATCACTCCAAAAGAAACAAAATAATAGCAATTGGTCTTGCTGTACATTTGTTGGATTTTTACGTGGCATTTTTTGCTAGTTATTTGTGATTTTCCCATGATTGTTTTATTCAAACAAAAATAAAAAAAATATATGTCTATATGTCGTGTGAACCATAATCCATTTATTAAAAGAAAAAAAAATATAATAAAATGTGTACATCCTTCATTGTATTTTGTCATTAAGTGTTTAGTATAATTAAATGTCAATGCAAGTGATAATTGTTATTTTGAGTATTAATTAATATTGGTATGATTTTATTTTTTTTAGGAATTTTATTTTTAAGTTGTAAGAAGGGAAACATTGGATTTGGGCCATAATTTCAAATGAAATCAGGCCCAAAACCAATACAAACGACCCAGTCCAACCAGGCCCTCTGCAAGACGCACAAACGACACCGTACATGCACCATCTCTGTGAGCCGTTGATAGATTCAAAGGAACGGCCCAGATCTGGCCAATCCTTTACTTAAACGACGCCGTATGAGGCCTTCTAATCCCAGCTGTTAATCCATTCCTCATCCTACGGCCTCAGGACATGCCCATAAACCCGACCCATTACACCCGGACCAACCCGACCACGGTACTAAACCAAACGGCACCATTTGGATTAATCTTTAGATCCAGGCCATTGATCTCGAGTGATCTAACGGCCCAGACCCAACTATCTACCCCGTATATAAACCCTTCCCCCTTCACCCCGCGCCTAAACCAAACCCCCCTGCCTTAGGTCGTCCTCTTCACAGAACCCCGGAACCCTAGCCGCCTCTTTATTCCTCACCATTAATCCCGGCAGCATGAATGCCAGTGGCCTTCACCTTAACACCATAGGACCGCCTCACCCCCCTGAACATGGATCTGTTGACCGTTTAGTTCGAATCATCCCTTAGGTTCTCGAATCTTCATTTGAAGATTCGAGCAAAACTCGATCCACACCGATGCACTCCAGTTTCATACCAGATAGTCCCCGGACCTCCCTCGTGACCAAACCATGCTTGGTTTGGTCCGAATCTAACCATGGAAGCCCAAGTCCCAAATCTACCATCCACGAACCCTAGAAACCCCAAGCCTGGTCCGTGTCCGTTTGAGCCGAGTGATTAGGGTCTAATGGACCTATGAGAAACACTTCGATTAAAGTCCTTTCAACCCCAAGAAGGGTCTGTTCGAATCCAATCTAAGACTTTTGATTTTTCGGGATTTAAGGTGAGTTTTTGTTTTCCTTTTTCTTTATTTTAATCCATGAGCTGATTAAAGGTCTGTTCGTTGGCCAAATGTCTTGTTTAATTCGTGTTTTGAATTTTTACCAACTGTGTCCTGTCCACTTTGCCTGAACCCTTGTTGTTTGATCGGGTTTTTCTTCTATTCATTGATAATGTGTAGATGTGCATGTGCTGTGCAATTGGTTGAACTTCAAATTTGACTGATTAACTGATTCCTCGAGTACAATTTTGCTTAGTCAGTACAATTCGAATCATGTGTTCGATACTGTTAAATGTCTGATCATGGTTTCGATGATACATGTTATGATTAGTATAGTCGAGTCGACATAAGTCATCAATTAGTTTCAGTTGTCCGAACAATAACCAATTGACCTACTTCTGTTAAGCATTGCCTGAATCAATTAGGAACTAAGTTTAGTTACTTATAGTTGTTAATTTGATTTCAGAAATCTAAGGTTTGGTCTGTAATTGCAATCTGAATTGATGGCATGTGCACTTGTGCACAACATGTGCATAAAGGCCCTTTTTGAATTAAAATAGTTTGACAGCATATGCTGTCAGATTACATTCTGCTGCCCATATTCTGCTTTAGGTTCAGAAATAATAAACCTTACTCAAAAGGTAAGTCTGCCAGGGAATATCATGGGGTTGTGTTTTTATTTAAATAGTAAGTGGAAACTGAAAAGAAGATAGCACATGGGAGGGGTGTTCTGATTGTCTAACAGGCTGTTAAAGGGCTGATTTTAGGTTTATAAAAGGCAGAAATTCCATCAGTTTAAAGGGGATTTTTGGATAATAACAGAGGGAACTGAGAGGGAACATTCTTGAGAGTTGAGTTCTGAAAAACAGAAAACTGGAAAAGAATTCTTTTTGATATCCCAAATAGACTTCAAGACTGAAAATTGACATTGGATTTTTGAAAAGAAAAGAGATAGTGAGAGGGATAAAAATACAGAAATCGGAAACTGGTTTTCTTCATGCTTTTGTTCAATTCTCAGTTTGCTCAACCTGTTCAGTCAGTTCTCTTTTCCTTCAAGTATCAGCTAAGTGTGTTAGTTTAGTTTGCATTGGTTGATTCTCTTGGAATTGGATTGTCTGGATTTCTGTTTCTATACTACTGGTCATTGCTGTCATTCTGCCATTTTTTTTCATCGGCTCTGGTTGCCTTTTGCACTGGGATTTTGTTCGATTTGTCCTGCTGCTATTTATCTGTTACTGCTGCTGCTTCGTTTATACTACTACTCAATTGGCTCCCCTGCTTTCTTCATTGTAAGCATCTCCTCAGGTACACATTTCGAACCTGTCTGATGTAACTAATGTCGCAAGGAAAGTTGAATCGAAAGATATGAAGGAATTATAATCATCTGTTGCTTCACTTACAATTTTTTATAAATGTTGTTAAGCTGTGTAAGTTTTAGTCTGTTGGTCTAATAGAGAATACATTAGTAAGTTTGTATTTAATTAAAGTTTATGCTGATCTGAAACTGCGACATTCGACTCGTTTAGTAGTATACAGGATGTAAATACAATTCATGGAATGTGCAACTATTTAATACAATTGTTAAAATTAAACTCACTCCTCTAGCATGCTTTGAATAGGTAAGGGCGAATGACTGTTAAATCTAGCCAAATATAATACAGTTTTGAATCACCCAGTTTCGACTTCCTTAGGCAGTTTATAGGACGAGTTTTGAACATCATCGGTAACATCCTTTAACAAGGAATTCTATTGATCCTATTTAAGCAAGTTAATTTAAATCCGACTTAAGGATGTTGTTCGGATTAAGTGTCGTATTTAGTCAATCTCATATGTAACTTCTTTGTCCAATTAAAGCATTTTTCATAAGGTATGCCGTCTCTTCATTTTGTAAATAATTAATTGATAAGGATCCGGATTAGGCCAAAGCATATACTTGAATTAGCATGTATCTTTCTTCTTCTATTTTTAGAGACAAATGCATTAGAAATGTAGTCGCTTTAAGATATCCTTTCTAAAATGGAGACGAGCCTCGCTAAATAGAAATGCAAATTGTGGGGCCCTCAATAACTAACCATAATAAATATTTAGAATTCAGGACAGGCCGTTTAGTGAATTTCATGGCCTTCCCTAAAAATAATAATGCGTTAGACTCTTTAGGCGCGGCTTAATTAAATTATGTTCTTAAATTCAGGGTGCACATTTATGTGACCAAAATTCAAGTCTCAACGGAGTCAAAATGTGTTAAAAACTACGGGTGCATTGATTGTGACGTGGTTCGAGATGCATTTTCACGACGTTGCAATTCTATAAAAATAAATGATAATAATAAAAGCGGTTTAAACTTGATAAAAGCACATAAGTCACAACATGTATTTAAATCAGATATTTAGCCATTATAACAATTTAAGCGACCGTGCTAGAACCACGGGATTCGAGGGTGCCTAACACCTTCCCTCGAGTCAACAGAATTCCTTACTTAGAATTTCTGGTTCGCAGACTTCATTTGGAAAAGTCGAAAATTTCCTCGATTTGGGATTCAAGATAAACCGGTGACTTGGGACACCAAAAACCAAACCTTTCCCAAGTGGCGACTCTGAATTAAATAAATAATCCCATATATTGTCACTTAAATTGGAAAAACTCCCTCGCGCTTTTATCCTTCGGGGCGGGCGCGCAAAAAGGAGGTGTGACAGCTCTGGCGACTCTGCTGGGGATTGCGAACCCAGAATCTCCGGTTCAGGGTTCAAGAATTCGAGCTTAGAATAATTGTTATATTTGGCTTTATTATATGATATTTATTACATGTTTTGACATAACATGCTGCAATGTTTGTTTTTTACTGCTTTGATATTATCTGAACTGTATATAAACTGTGTCGAACCCTTCTTTCTTCACCTCCGGGGAGAAGCTCGTTGGTCGAGACTCCCTATTCTGTTAGTGTCGATACCCGAAATAAGAAAGAGGACGGATAAGTTACGAAGTCGGACGGCCTTTTGGTTCCCCGTAAGTTGCCCCTTCTCGACTCGAGTTGTCCGCTCGGGTACACAGTCTAGAACATCTACCCAGGTTATAAACCTAGTATAACGAGACCTCATGCCGGATCCCTAGTAGGAACGCTTATCTGCTTCATGTTGCATTTGACATAGGGGACTCAACACAGGGGTTGGGTCCGTCTAGGACAGGCAACCTGGAATGAACAGACCATCCTGCTGCATCCCGTTTGTTCTGCGCATCTATTTGCTTCAGATCTGCATGTTGACCGGTTTCCGAAAAATTTTCAAAAAAAAGAGAATAGCAGGGTAGGGAGATAATTGCTTATTCTTTTAAAAAAAAAACCATGTCCGAGTAATGTCAAACCTAAATCGGAATTTTCTAAAATATATAAAAATGACGAAAAAAAGCTTGTCTTTCAGTTTGACTATTCCTTTTAATCACTTTCAAAATCCAAAAATATATAAATAAAAAATCAAAAAAATTTATTGTTTCATTTGTAGCACCTCTTTTCGAAATTTCAAAAAAGGAGGAGGTTTAAAATGTGTAAATATTTCCTTGGTCTCTTTTCAAAAATAAATAATAAAATGAAAAAAAATAATATATCAAAATTTCAAAAAAAAAAACAGTTATTCTTCTTTTCTTTAAAGGGCTTTATTTTTGTTTCCCCTATTTTGATCGGACCGAACTACGCCGGTTTGATTCTCGCACAGGGTGAGATACGTAGGCAACCCTCATCGGGTCCAACCTCCCGATTTTGCAAAAAAAAAAAGAAGTCTCTAAAAAATATCTAGATAATTTTAACTTTGAGTCTAATAAAAGTTTATCGCCCTAAATAAATGTGCAGGATGAGCACGATACAAAACGAACCATTTTCAATAATGACCAAGATCCCTTTTGAGTTGCGATTATGGTGGAAGGACTCAGGCAAGGAGGGGCAAGGCAAAGTGAGGAAATATCTGAAAAATCTCCCAGATTTACTAGTCATTCAGCCTCTGGGCGATATTATCAGATCATTGGTCACTTATTGGGATTCAGCGCACAATGTATTTCATTTCTCAGACTTCGAACTCACCCCGACGTTGGAGGAAATAGCGGGATACATTGAGGGTGATGAAGCTCCGTTAAGATTCAAATACTTGATTGCACCTAGGGCCGTCACGGTACACCGGTTTCTGGATTTTCTGAAAATACCCCGAACATTTCACCATCCAGATCTTGCCAAAGGTTTCTGCAGTCTCCATCTCATGTATGCTAGATACGGTCATGAGGGCGGGTTCAATAAGCCGGATTTCAAACTGTGTAGTAAAGGCAACCGACAAAAGTGGGACGAACACAGGCAGTTAGCTTTTATGACGGCCTTCTTAGGTCTTATAGTGTTCCCAAGGAAGGACGGCAACATCGATCTAAAAATAACTGGGGTCGTCAGTACTTTGCTCACCCAAGATAAAAGTACTCTAGCGCCTATGATTATGGCTGACATTTTCCGGGCTCTCACTGCTTGTCGAGCCAGGGGCGACTTTTTCGAAGGATATAACCTACTGTTGCAAATATGGATAACCGATCACTTATGCCACCGCTCTCCGCTCTTGGGTTACGGTTCGCCCGAGAAGACTTGTATTGGAGAATTCTACACTAGAGTCAAAAGATTCAATCTACCTGAGGGCGTCACATCATGGACCTCATTTTTCCGAACTCTCACTGCTAGCCAAATCCAGTGGACACTCGGATGGTCGCCTGTTGAGGAAATCATATACATGCCAGCAACCAGGCCCCACTTTCTGTTGATGGGACTTAAAAGCATCCAACCCTACGCACCATATCGGGTTTTGAGGCAACTTGGGAGATATCAAGTGGTGCCGAAAGATGAAGATCTGAGTACCCAAGTGATTGAGATCAGTCCAGACGGTCGTTTACCCGAAGAAGAAGTTCGCCAAATCTGGAGTGAGTGCCAACATCTGACGGCAAGCACTTGTGTGATGGATATAGCAAAAGGGGAAGTTGCCCCAGGGTATCACGCTTGGTTCAGAGGTGACCTGTCTTGCGAAAGACCAGCTAAGAGACCGCATCTCAAAGACTTTGTAGAATCATCCCAAGGGCAATGGAATTGGTTAGCAAAAGAAAAGGGGTATCGGGCAGAGATCGGTGATTTGAAGCTACAAATTGACAGTCTGAAGTTCAATAAAAGCATATAAATCGCAGCGGATCAAAGCGAAAAGAATAAATTGGTCCAAGAGAATGAAGAACTTAAGGCCCAAATCCAAAAATTGAGATTGTCTCTTGATGAACAGCCCAGAAGTCGATCAGACCAACAGTTGATTAAGGGTTTAAAAAGAGAAGTCGCGGAATGGCGAGATGGTTTAGAAGAATCGGGAAAGATTATGGCAAAGCTCAAGGCACAGTGGGGAATAAGAGTAGAGAAGCATCGCCGACACTTGAACCAATCGAAACGCGACCACGAGAAAACTGTTGCCAAAATGAAGAAAGAGGTGGCTATACTTGAGATCAAAGCAGCTGATCAGGCCAAGAATTTCAAAATTGAGAGCAGATACTGGTACGACTCATTAGCCCAGATGAAGTTAGAAGTACGGCGACTGAAGAATCAGCATATGCAGGATTCTCAGGTATTCAAGATATGTAGCGATCAGATAAAACGCCTACTCATAGAGAAGAAGCAAACCATAGATAGGATCAAGGCCATTGCCCATGCCATCACCAGACGATGCCTACGATGTGAGGACATGACCAGTGTTACCGTCCTCTCGGCAGTGATGGGTTATGTCAAGCAGACCATGCATGAGCTGGAGCAACTTGAGGGGGATCTCACGCCTAGGGCCGCGGCGAGGCCGAACGATGCCCCGCGGGCACCAATTTTCAAAACCATAATGCACTCATAAGTCAAGTCTGTATCTTAGCATCTTCTGCCTGTTTTTCCCATCAGGGTGATTTTTAGTCTATTTTGAGTCTAGGTTTATTTTTAAAGTTTGCTCTTTCTTTTGCAAAATGTAATTTGTAATAGACCATTTCAACAATAAAAAGGTTGCTTCTTTTACGCTCATTTGTGTTTTTTGAACTACGTAATGATCTGATTCACGTGACGTCGTGATACGTAGGCAATCCTCATCGGATCCGGTCGCATTTTTTTTACCGCAAAAAAAAAACATAAAAGAAAAACAAAAAGAGAAGAAAATGATAATAAAAAGGAAGCCTAAAAAGAATGCCGGAATGACGCATGCTTTCGTCGCAAACATGTAGAATTCACTTAACTGTATAGGTTCATCATGCTCAACGTGAGTTTGCCTATCTGTTATTTATTTCGAATTAACCACTCGTGTGTCGTTGAGTTCCTCCAGGTTTTTGGAAAGACGGTTGGTTTGGTGAAAGTCTGGTCTCGCACTCATACTTCACGAGGTCAAAGAGAAGTGTTCAACTACCTGTTGTTAAGACCGGAAGCAGTACTCACACTTACTTCACCAGGTCAAAAGGAAGTGTGGAAATGTCTTCAGAAATTCCGTTGCAAACAATCCCTGTTTCCGAGGAGAGCTCAATCTCAGCCGTCCTCACACCTGAATCCGCAACTGCGGAAGAAAATAGAATCCTACGACTCCGTATGTTGGAAATGTTGGACGACTGGAATAACGGAAAAGAACCGCCAAGTGTCGTCCCCGGATTCCCTGAGTTATTCTCCAGGTCAAGCGGGACTTCTAATGTCCCCATAAATTATCCCGCTACCCCATTCGGGTACCCAGCCACCTCAGCCTTCTCTGCTGGATCGCCTTCTGAGCCTCATCCCCGAATGTCAGCCACCGATGCAAGCATGAACATCTTTACTGCACCGCCCTGCCCGATTACGACACAGCCTGCTACGTACAAGCCAAGCTTTGACTCATCCTCTTTTACATTCCAAGCACCCTCGTTCTCAATGGAACCAACTAGGTTCGCTACCAACACTAATACTCCACCGTCTCAGTGCGAGCTTGCACCCGGGCAGGATCAGAACCCCAGAATTGCAGAACAAAATGAGATGGCCAAAAGAATGAGAAGCCTTGAACAAAGTTTGAAGAATATGCAAGGTTTGAGCGGACAGAAGAGCGTCTCTTACGCCGACCTATGCATGTTCCCTCACGTGCATCTGCCAGTGGGTTTCAAGACCCCAAAGTTTGAGAAATACGATGGGCACGGTGACCCCATTGCACATCTTAAGAAATATTGCAACCAATTGCGGGGAGCCGGCGGAAAAGAAGAACTACTAATGGCATATTTTGGGGAAGGTCTAGTAGGGATAGCCTCGGAATGGTATATGGACCAAGAAATGTCCCGATGGCATATATGGGATGATCTCGCCAGAGATTTTGTGAAACAATTCCAGTATAACATCGACATTGCACCAGATCGAAATTCTCTGTCGAATTTGAAGAAGAAACCTTCAGAAAGCTTCAGAGAATATGCTATTAAGTGGCGTGAGCAGGCGTCAAGGGTGAAGCCTCCCATAGATGAGGTAGAAATGGTCACTACTTTTCTCCAGGCCCAAGAGTCTGACTATTTCCAAAACATGATGTCAGCCATGGGAAAGCCGTTTGCAGAAGCAATTAAGACTGTAGAGATGGTGGAAAACGGTCTGAAAACAGGTAGGATTCTGAGTCAAGCAGCCATAAGGGCGACCTCCCAAGCCGTCCAAAGCGGGTCCGAGGGAATGGCAAGAGGGAAGAAAAAGGAAGAAACGACCATGGTAGCCTCGGAAGTAAGGGAATATCGTCATCCCAGGCCCCGTTTTCCGGAAAGAACCCCACAACACTACTACCCCCATTCAAATCTGGCATATGCTCATCAACCCTATATGGTCATGAATGCCCAGCCTTATGCCCATCCGCCGCAACAAGCCAACCGAGGCCCAGCTCCACCTCCTAGAAATCAGCCTCCTTACCGCAACCACTATAACCCACAACCCCCGCAGAATAACTTCCGCCCTCAGGAGCCACCTAGAAGGCGGACTTTTACGCCCATCGGTGAACCGTACTCTACTTTGTTCCCGAAGCTAGTCCAGTTGGGTTTCTTGCAACCAATCCCTCAAACGAGGCAAAACCCAACGTCACCTTCTTACAAGGCTGGAGTCAGATGCGCCTATCATTCAGGGGCCGAGGGACACGATACAAATGACTGCTGGTCGTTGAAAAGAGTGGTCGAGAATTTGATAGAGCAAGGGAAAATAGTGCTAAGGGACGAGGAGATCCCAAATGTGACTAACAATCCATTGCCTGCTCACAATAATAGGCCGCTGATTGGAATGATTTGCGAAGACAAAGAGTTCGACCCTGCTTTGAAAGCTATAATCGCCATTGTCAACACGGGGAAAAGGCCTGAGACAGACCAGAAACCAGAAAAGGGGGAGGAGGCCAATGTTATAAAAAGTGAACCTAAAAAGAAGGTGGAGAAGAAAGTGGTACCGGTAAAGGATGGAGTTCTTTACATACCACGAGGTCGAGCTGAGAAGACGCAGAACTTCGGGATCAAAAAGGCAAAACCTATGTACGTGCCAAAATGGGCCTATGTGGTCCGGGGGACGATTCAACCACCTCGGCTGAATGAGCCAGTGGTTATCGGACGCGTGCCACAAAAGCCGATGACCAACCCGTCCACAGTGACGTGGAATTATCAAAAGACTTTGGTAATGTACAAAGGTAAAGAAGTCATGGGAGAACTTCCAGAAAATACTTTCATTGGAAGGTATTCAAATACCCAAGAGCTGAACAACGCCACACAAAGGCGCTTCCCACCAAAGAAGCCTGTAAACGTTGAAGAAGCGGAAGTGTTCTTCCAACAAATGAAAATGCCGGATTACGAAGTGATAGATCAACTGTGCAAGTACCCCGAGCAAGTGTCCATGCTATCATTGTTGATGAGGTCGGCCGAGCATCAAAAGATCTTACTGAAGACCCTGAATGAAGCATACGTGCCAGTTGAAACCTCGGTTGAACAACTAGAGCGGATGACAGAAAGATTCTTCGCCGTCAACCAAATCTCTTTCAGCAAGAATGATTTACCCCCGGAAGGAGCGGCACACAACAAGGCCTTGCATCTAATAGTTAAATGCGAGGACTACTATGTCAAGCGGGTAATGTTGGATGGGGGATCAGGTGTTGACATTTGCACGCTCTCTACGCTACAAAGAATGGAAATTGGGACCGGAAGAATCCGACCCAACAATGTCTGCGTAAGGGCTTTCGACGGCATCAAAAGAGATACCATGGGGGAAATAGACCTGTTGTTGGTCATAGGACCAGTCGAGTTTGAAGTAACCTTCTAGGTGCTCGACATGGATACATCCTACAATTTCCTCCTCAGCAGACCTTGGATCCATGCGGCAGGAGCTGTGCCTTCAACTCTTCACCAGATGGTGAAGTTTGAGTACGAAGACCGGGAGATCGTGGTCCATGGAGAAGATGAACATGCTATTTATCGGGACCCATCCATCCCATATCTTGAACCAAGAGAAGGGAGCGAACATACGGTCTATCAAGCTTTCGAGATTGTACTGGCAGAGCAGCACGAAGAGGGGATACCCTGCCCCCAGCCTTTCTTGTCTAACGCTTCGGTTATGGTGGCCAAAGAGATGATCCGTCACGGATTTAGGCCAGGGAAAGGGCTTGGACGAACCCTTCAGGGAATAACAGAACCCATCACCTTGCCAGTCACCAAGAAACCTTTTGGACTAGGTTTCAAACCCACTCCAGGAGATGAAGAGTGGGCAAAGAAAAGGAAAAATGAGGGTTGGAAGTTACCTCAACCATTGCCGGATTTATATGAAACCTTCATCAGGCCAAGATACACCGAAAAAGAGGACGACGAGGTCTTCACGGCTGAGGAAATCGAGGAGATATGTGGGGCAATGAGAGAAATGCTCTACGAGACTCACATGGTTCAACCAGGTGAAGGCACAAGCACTGCTGAGATGCTGTACGTGGGGCCGAACGTCAAACTTCGAAACTGGGAGGCCACGCCATTCCCGACTAGACGGAAGTCTGGGTAGACCTGTCCTGCCACCTTTCCTGTGTCACAAGTTATCTCCAGGACATAACTTGAACGTTTCTTCCTTTCAATTGTTGTTTTGAATTCCTAAGTTGTAAACATTGTTGTCTTCCAACTTCCCGAAGAAAATAAAAAAAAATCATCATTGCTTTCCCATTCTTTCTTTTATTCTGATTTTTGTTATTTTTCCTTTTATCTTTCTTTCAGTTATAATAATGCGGCTTTAAATATGACATGCTTGCGGACTTCGCGCCCAGATCGCAACGAGCTATTTAACTGTGAATTAATGAACCCAGAACCAGAATATGATGAAGAAGAAGCTTTTAGGGAAATAAACCGAGAGTTGGAACATTTTGAGAATAAACCTAAGCCAAATCTGAATGACACTGAACCGGTTAATTTAGGAACTCCTGAAGAAATCCGGGAGACCAAAATAAGCATTCACACGGACAAGAAAATGCGAGATGCAATAATTCAACTTCTTTTTGAATTTAAAGACGTGTTTGCTTGGTCATACGATGACATGCCGGGACTAGGTGTTGATCTAGTGGTTCATAAATTGTCGATTCATCCTGATTGTCCTCCAGTTCAACAAAAGCAACGAAAGTTCAAAACTGAGGTCAGTGACAAGATTAAAGAGGAGATCACCAAACAACTGAAAACGGGAGTAATTCGGGTAGTCCAGTATACGACGTGGTTGGCAAATGTGGTTCCAGTACCGAAAAATGATGGGAAAACTCGGGTATGTGTAGATTACCGAGATCTGAATAGAGCAAGTCCCAAAGATAATTTCACACTGCTCAACATCCACATCCTCATTGATAATTGTGCCAAACACGAGATACAGTCTTTCGTAGATTGTTACGCTGGGTATCATCAGGTATTGATGGATGAAGAGGACGCCGAGAAAACTGCCTTCACCACGCCTTAGGGCACCTACTGTTATCGGGTCATGCCGTTTGGTCTGAAGAATGCCGGGGCTACTTACATGAGGGCCATGACTGCCATTTTTCATGACATGATACATCAGGAAATAGAGGTGTACGTGGATGACGTGATAGTCAAGTCCAGGACGCAGGATAATCACATCCAAGACTTAAGGAAGTTCTTCGAGAGACTAAGGAAGTACGACTTGAAGTTGAACCCAGCCAAATGTGCTTTCGGAGTCCCGTCGGGCAAACTTTTGGGCTTCATCGTAAGCAGGAGAGGTATCGAACTAGATCCAACTAAGATAAAATCTATCAGAGATCTACCTCCCCCGAGAACGAAGAAAGACGTGATGAGTTTGTTGGGCAGGTTGAACTACATCAGTCGATTTATTGCCCAACTAACAAGCACGTGTGAGCCCATATTCAAGCTGTTAAGGAAAGATGCGGCTATCAAATGGACAACTGAGTGTCAAGAAGCCTTTGATAAAGTCAAAGAATACCTTTCGAATCCCCCAGTTTTGGTCCCTCCAGAGCCAGGGAGACCACTGTTCTTGTATCTGACAGTCTTGGAGAACTCTTTCGGTTGCGTCCTCGGGCAACATGACATAACCAGAAAGAAGGAGCAAGCAATCTACTACTTGAGCAAGAAATTCACCGGCTACGAGGCCAAGTACACTCTGCTGGAGAGAACATGTTGCGCTCTGACGTGGGTTGCTCAAAAGCTGAGACATTATCTCCAAGCCCACACTACTTTCCTCATAAGCAGGTTGGATCCTTTGAAGTATATATTTCAGAAACCAATGCCTACTGGAAGACTGGCTAAGTGGCAAATCTTGCTTACTGAATTCGACATAGTCTATGTCACTCACACGGCAATGAAAGCCCAGGCGCTAGCAGATCACTTGGCCAAAAATCCGGTCGATGAGGAATACCAGCCATTGAGTACTTACTTTCCCGATGAAGAAGTAAACACCGTAGAAGTGGTCTCGGAGGACGCTCATGTTTGGAAGATGTTCTTTGATGGAGCCGTGAATGCCAAAGGTGTAGGGATTGGGGCAATTTTGATTTCGCCTTCTGGTCAGCATTATCCCGCCACATCTAGACTGCGTTTCTTTTGCACAAATAATACAGCTGAGTATGAAGCTTGCATCATGGGCATGCATATGGCAATCGATCAGGATGTCGAAGATTTACTGATTATGGGAGATTCCGACCTGATTATCCGGCAAGTCCAAGGCAAATGGGAAACTCGGGATGTTAAGCTTATCCCTTACCGACAGCATGTGGAGGACCTCGGCAAGCGCTTTACATTAATAGAGTTCAGATATATCCCGAGGTGTCATAATGAACTGGCAGATGCACTTGCTACTCTGGCTTCAATGCTACCCTACCCGGGCAACGCCCACGTCGATCTTTTGGAAATCCAAATCAAGGAAAGACACGGTTACTGCAACGTAATCGAGGTAGGAGCGGATACACAACCTTGGTACCACGACATCAGGAGGTTCTTGAAGACGCAAGAATACCCCGAGCATGCTACTGGAGATCAAAAGAGAACCATTAAGCGACATGCAAGTGGTTTCTTTCTGAGCGGTGAATTATTGTACAAAAGGACCCCGGACCTCAACCTACTAAGATGTGTCGACGCCGAGGAGGCGAGAAAGATCATGCACAAAGTACACGCAGGTGTGTGCGGACCTCACATGAACGGGTATGTCTTAGCAAAGAAAATCCTTCGAGCAGGTTATTATTGGATGACCATGGAAAAGGACTGCTTTAGCTTCGTTCGGAAGTGTCATCAGTGTCAGGTGCACGGTGATTTGATTCATGCACCTCCCACGGAATTGCATCCCATGTCTGCACCTTGGCCATTTGTTGCATGGGGCATGGACGTCATTGGACCAATCGAGCCAAAGGCTTCAAATGGACACAGATTTATACTGGTTGCCATCGACTACTTCACAAAATGGGTAGAGGCTGTCACTCTCAAGTCGGTCACTAAAAAAGCTATAGTGGATTTTGTACACTCAAATCTTATCTATCGTTTCGGTATTCCTGCGACTATCATTACAGATAACGCAGCAAACTTAAACAGTCGCTTGATGGGAGATGTATGCGAACAATTCAAAATAACGCATAGGAATTCTACTCCTTATCGGCCGAAGGCCAATGGTGCTGTAGAAGCGGCGAACAAAAACATCAAGAAGATTTTGAGGAAAACGATCCAAAGTTCCCGACAGTGGCACGAGCAGTTACCATTTACATTGTTGGGATATCGTACTACGGTACGCACGTCAGTAGGAGCAACTCCTTATCTTTTTGTTTATGGGACCGAGGCTGTGATACCGGCAGAGGTAGAAATTCCTTCGCTTCGAACCATTGTTGAAGCAGAAATCGAAGACAACGAATGGGTCAAGACTCGGTTAGAGCAATTGACTTTGATCGATGAAAAACGAATGGCCGCGGTTTGTCACGGACAGTTGTACCAACGAAGAATGGCCCGTGCTTACAACAAGAAAGTCCGACCCAGGAATTTCGAAGTAGGTCAGCTGGTACTGAGGCGTATTCTGCCACATCACCAGGAAGCAAAAGGGAAGTTTGCTCCAAATTGGAAAGGCCCATACATCATAAGGAAGATATTGCCGAGAGGAGCATTGTATTTAGGTGATATCGAAGGAAATGACCCCGAAACAGCAGTAAATGCAGATGCAGTCAAGAGATACTACGTTTGAATTATACTCCAGTGGTCTTGACACATTTGAAATGACGAAGGTTTTATTCCCCACTACTCCCAAACACTACCAACTCTCTCTACAAGCCATTTGAGCCGGTCACATCCCTTCGGCGATCAATCAAAAAAAAATGAAACAAAACATTAATTGAGGCCTGAACTACGTTTGACTTGATTCCGAAAGGATACGTAGGCAGCCTCGCCCTGAGGTTCAGTCACACCAACAATAAAATCCCATTCACCCTGAAATTGAAATCGAGGCACGTCGAGCGGTTTAGAAGTTAGTATCATCTACCTCTATTTACCAAGCACAAGCCTTCAAATCAATTACCAAAGATAGTGGGAAGCCAATAAGCGTCACAAATGGAGACCGGCACACTCTGAATTGAGAGAGATAAAATGAGAGAGTCTCGTCGGTGAAAACCTTCGGGCACCGCGAGGCGACGGGAGTAGAGAAACCGAAATGAGAGAGCTTGTTTAGTAAAAACTCACAAAGAGTGCTATCAAGCGATGACAGGAAGAGAAATGAGAGAGGTCAGCCAGCGAAAACCCGCAAAGGGCGCTGTTGACCGAAGGAATGACTCCACCCAAGAAGGTCTCGGCAAAAGTTCCACCGGTTTGGAATCACAGATCCATTTTGGTTCAGGGAAACTCAAGTTCATGGAAGGTCAGGCGTCCAGTCCAAAGAGCATGTCATGTCATTTAAAGCCAGCATTATCTTCCTCAGATAAGTCTTTCTCGTCCCGAAAGGGACACTCCTTTCCTGAAATTTGTTTTCTCCTTTCTTTGTTTTTCTTCGAATCCCTTTTATGTTTAACCCCAAGTTCCAGATACACCGGAAAGGGCAGGTGGCAGGTTTGGTTTCACGGAATTCTATTTCATGAAGGAAAACACCTCGGTTCGTTGGTACGTCTGTCCAAACCTGATGAATCATGATGTTTGATGGCGTTCGAAGTAAAGAGGAAAAAGAGAAATTTCCCCAGCAAGTTCGCCTCGGACAAATCCCCACAGGGCTTCCCTTTGTACGAATCCGCACAAAAAATCCACTTTGTAAATATTCCCCAAAAGGTCTGCTCCAGCGAAATCCACACAGATTTTCCCTTGTACAGATCCCCCAGGTTCTTCCCTTTGTTAAAAAAAAAGTAGAAAAATAATGGAATTTCCCCAGCACGTCCCCAGCGAGTCCCTTTGTAAAATTCCCCAACAAGATTACCCCAACAAATCCTAGAAAGCACGCTTTGAAACAAATCCCCGGCATGCCCCGTTGTACAAACACCCATGCAAAGAATCCACTTTGTAAATATTCCCCCCACAGAGTTTCCTTTTGTACGAATCCCCACAGAATACCTCCAATAAAATCCCCGTTGAGAATCTCCAAGCAAAATGGGACACAAAAAAAAGAGCCTTATGAGGCAAATCATCACAGAATCTGGAAATACAAGCTTGAGCAGTCTAAAGGGTTTCGTCATTTGAATCAAATCAATGGCAGGACTTCGCGACAGAAATAAGGACGCACTGAAGCAACAGGAACAATCAAGGTCACCAAACCGATCGTCATTTCCGAACTAACAATTGTTCTTTGTCTGAAAAGTTGAAACAGGTATAATCCAAGACAACCGTGAAAGAAGCAGGTGTCGCCCAAAGCAGAAGGTACATGGATACAAGAAATATTTTGGCAATAAAGAATTCACTCGAAAGGTAAGTTTCCACGAGACTCCCTTTTATCTTCTACTAAAACAAGAAAATTCAAAAAAAGAGATCAGTTAGTATTCTCGAATTTTGTTCCCAGCCAGTCAGCATTAGGGTTTTAAACTCTTAAACTGAACTTTTTCTTTAATTAGCATTAGGGTTTTAAACCCTAAACTGAACTTTTTCCTTTCAGTCAGCATTAGGGTTTTAAACCCTAAACTGAACTTTTTCCATTTCAGTCAACATTAGGGTTTTAAACCCTAAACTGAACTTTTTCCTTTCAGTCAGCATTAGGGTTTTAAACCCTAAACTGAACTTTTCCTTTCAATCAGCATTAGGGTTTTAAACCCTAAACTAAACTTTTCCTTTCAGTCAGCATTAGGGTTTTAAACCCTAAACTGAATTTTTCCATTCAGCCAGCATTAGGGTTTTTAAACCCTAAACTGAGCTTTTCCATGCAGTCAGCATTAGGGTTTTAACCCCTGAACTGAACTTTTTCCTTTAATCAGCATTAGAGTTTTAAACCCTAAACTGAACTTTTTCCTTTAAATCAGCATTAGGGTTTTAAACCCTAAACTGAACTTTTTCCTTCAGTCAGCATTAGGGTTTTAAACCCTAAACTGAACTTTTTCCTTTGATCAGCATTAGGGTTTTAAACCCTAAACTGAACTTTTCCTTTAATCAGCATTAGGGTTTTAAACCCTGAACTGAACTTTTTCCTTTAATCAGTCTTAGGGTTTTAAACCCTAAACTGAACTTTTCCATTCAGTCAGCATTAGGGTTTTAAACCCTAAACTGAACTCTTTCCTTTAGTCAGCATTAGGGTTTTAAACCCTAAACTGAACTTTTCCATTTAGTCAGCATTAGGGTTTTAAACCCTAAACTGAACTTTTCCTTTCAGTCAGCATTAGGGTTTTAAACCCTAAACTGAACTTTTCCTTTCAGTCAGCATTAGGGTTTTAAACTCTAAACTGAATTTTTCCATTCAGCCAGCATTAGGGTTTTTAAACCCTAAACTGAGCTTTTCCATGCAGTCAACATTAGGGTTGTAAACCCTGAACTGAACTTTTTCCTTTAATCAACATTAGGGTTTTAAACCCTAAACTGAACTTTTTCCTTTAGTCAACATTAGGGTTTTAAACCCTAAACTGAACTTTTTCCTTCAGTCAGCATTAGGGTTTTAAACCCTAAACTGAACTTTTTCCTTTGATCAGCATTAGGGTTTTAAACCCTAAACTGAACTTTTTCCTTTGATCTGCATTAGGGTTTTAAACCCTGAACTGAACTTTTTCCTTTAATCAGCCTTAGGGTTTTAAACCCTAAACTGAACTTTTTCCATTCAGTCAGCATTAGGGTTTTAAACCCTAAACTAAACTCTTTCCTTTAGTCAGCATTAGGGTTTTAAACCCTAAACTGAACTTTTCCATTTAGTCAGCATTAGGGTTTTAAACCCTAAACTGAACTTTTCCTTTTAGTCAGCATTAGGGTTTTATACCCTAAACTGAACTCTTTTCCATTCAGTCAATATTAGGGTTTTAAACCCTAAACTGAACTTTTCCTTTAATCAGCATTAGGGTTTTAAACCCTGAACTGAACTCTTTCATTTAGTCAGCATTAGGGTTTTAAACCCTAAACTGAACTTTTCCTTTAATCAGCATTAGGGTTTTAAACCCTGAACTGAACTCTTTCCTTTAGTCAGCATTAGGGTTTTAAACCCTAAACTGAACTTTTCCATTTAGTCAGCATCAGGGTTTTAAACCCTGAACTGAACTCTTTCCTTTAGTCAGCATTAGGGTTTTAAACCCTAAACTGAACTTTTCCATTCAGTCAGCATTAGGGTTTTAAATCCTAAACTGAACTTTTCCATTCAGTCAGCATTAGGGTTTTAAACCCTAAACTGAACTTTTCCTTTCAGTCAGCATTAGGGTTTTAAACCCTAAACTGAACTTTTCCATTCAGTCAGCATTAGGGTTTTAAACCCTAAACTGAACTCTTTCCTTTAGTCAGCATTAGGGTTTTAAACCCTAAATTGAACTTTTCCCTTTAGTCAGCATTAGGGTTTTAAACCCTAAACTGAACTCTTCCTTTAATCAGCATTAGGGTTTTAAACCCTAAACTGAACTTTTCCCCAGTTGGTCAGTATTAGAGTTTCAACTCTAAACTGAACTTTTCCCCAGTTGGTCAGTATTAGAGTTTCAACTCTAAAACTGAACTTCTCCCCAGCTAGTCGGTAGTAGGGCCCCAACCCTGAACTAAGCATTCATATCTTCTTTCATCAATTTTATGAACTTCCTGGCGAATAATTCACGAAATTTTCCTAGTGAAACTGGGGCAGAAAATTTCGTTCGTTTGTTTTTCCCACAGGTCTAACCTCGAGCCACACGGATCGAAACGACCCACGAGATGAGTCTCAACTCAGAATCTAAGAAGAACAAGACAAAAAAAAGAAGATGTCCCGAGACACCGGAGAAAATGGAAGGCGGATCGCTCCAAGATTTGATTAAGGTCCCGAACTCTGCCAGTCGCGTCTCACTCAGTATCCCAGAGATTAAACAAGTTGCCGCATCTCGCAAGCATCAAGATTCGGATCGAAGTCTCCAAGCACAATCAGCTAAGACCCAAGATCAAGTCGCAAAAGAATCATAGATAGGGATCTTATAACTAGCAGTTGACATGCATATAAGTATTTATTTCAGTTTCAATTTTTCTTTGGTTGTAATAAGGCGGTCAGTAAAGCAACGGTGACAACAGCAACAGCAGTAACAGCAAGCATTGCAATCCCATGGTAGTCCCAACTGCCGAAACTTCCCGAACTACATTGACCTGATTCCTGTTTAGCCCAGGATATGTAGGAAATCTTTGAAGCAAGATTCGGTCAAAACTTTCAAAACATGCTTCACACGGAGTAGTCCATAGGCAAAAATCGCTCATATCCGCTCACTTTATCTTTGCACGAAAACTCTTCGTGTTTCCGAACAAAGAGGGGCAGCTGTGAGCACGTGATTTTTGTTTTATGCAACAATCGCTCCAAAAGAAACAGAATAATAGCAATTGGTCTTGCTGTACATTTGTTGGATTTTTACGTGGCATTTTTTGCTAGTTATTTGTGATTTTCCCATGATTGTTTTATTCAAACAAAAATAAAAAAAATATATGTCTATATGTCGTGTGAAACGTAATCCGTTTATTAAAAGAAAAAAAATATAATAAAATGTGTGCATCCTTCATTGTATTTTGTCATTAAGTGTTTAGTATAATTAAATGTCAATGCAAGTGATAATTGTTATTTTGAGTATTAATTAATATTGGTATGATTTTATTTTTTTTAGGAATTTTATTTTTAAGTTGTAAGAAGGGAAACATTGGATTTGGGCCATAATTTCAAATGAAATCAGGCCCAAAACCAATACAAACGACCCAGTCCAACCAGGCCCTCTGCAAGACGCACAAACGACACCGTACAGGCACCATCTCTGTGAGCCGTTGATAGATTCAAAGGAACGGCCCAGATCTGGCCAATCCTTTACTTAAACGACGCCGTATGAGGCCTTCTAATCCCAGCCGTTAATCCATTCCTCATCCTACGGCCTCAGGACACGCCCATAAACCCGACTCATTACACTCGGACCAACCCGACCACGGTAATAAACCAAACGGCACCGTTTGGATTAATCTTTAGATCCAGGCCGTTGATCTCGAGTGATCTAACGGCCCAGACCCAACTATCTACCCCGTATATAAACCCTTCCTCCTTCACCCCGCGACTAAACCAAACCCCCCCTGCCTTAGGTCGTCCTCTTCACAGAACCCCGGAACCCTAGCCGCCCCCTTATTCCTCACCATTAATTCCGGCGGCATAAACGCCGGTGGCCTTCACCTTAACACCATAGGACCGCCTCACCCCCCTGAACATGGATCTGTTGACCGTTTAGTTCGAATAATCCCTTAGGTTCTCGAATCTTCATTTGAAGATTCGAGCAAAACTCGATCCACACCAATGCACTCCAGTTTCATACCAGATAGTCCCCGGACCTCCCTCGTGACCAAACCATGCTTGGTTTGGTCCGAATCTAACCATGGAAGCCCAAGTCCCAAATCTACCATCCACGAACCCTAGAAACCCCAAGCCTGGTCCGTGTCCATTTGAGCCGAGTGATTAGGGTCTAATGGACCTTAATCGAAGTGTTTCTCATTTGAGAAACACTTCGATTAAAGTCCTTTCAACCCCAAGAAGGGTCTGTTCGAATCCAAGCTAAGACTTTTGATTTTTCGGGATTTAAGGTGAGTTTTTGTTTTCCTTTTTCTTTATTTTAATCCATGAGCTGATTAAAGGTCTGTTCGTTGGCCAAATGTCTTGTTTAATTCGTGTTTTGAATTTTTACCAACTGTGTCCTGTCCACTTTGCCTGAACCTCTGTTGTTTGATCGGGTTTTTCTTCTATTCATTGATAATGTGTAGATGTGCATGTGCTGTGCAATTGGTTGAACTTCAAATTTGACTGATTAACTGATTCCTCGAGTACAATTTTGCTTAGTCAGTACAATTCGAATCATGTGTTCGATACTGTTAAATGTCTGATCATGGTTTCGATGATACATGTTATGATTAGTATAGTCGAGTCGACATATGTCGTCAGTTAGTTTCAGTTGTCCGAACAATAACCAATTGACCTACTTCTGTTAAGCATTGCCTGAATCAATTAGGAACTGAGTTTAGTTACTTATAGTTGTTAATTTGATTTCAGAAATCTAAGGTTTGGTCTGTAATTGCAATCTGAATTGATGGCATATGCACTTGTGCACAACATGTGCATAAAGGCCCTTTTTGAATTAAAATAGTTTGACAGCATATGCTGTCAGATTACATTCTGCTGCCCATATTTTGCTTTAGGTTCAGAAATAATAAACCTTACTCAAAAGGTAAGTCTGCCAGGGAATATCATGGGGTTGTGTTTTTATTTAAATAGTAAGTGGAAACTAAAAAGAAGATAGCACATGGGAGGGGTGTTCTGATTGTCTAACATGCTGTTAAAGGGCTGATTTTAGGTTTATAAAAGGCAGAACTTCCATCAGTTTAAAGGTGATTTTTGGATAATAACAGAGGGAACTGAGAGGGAACATTCTTGAGAGTTGAGTTCTGAAAAACAGAAAACTGGAAAGAATTCTTTTTGATATCCCAAATAGACTTCAAGACTGAAAATTGACATTGGATTTTTGAAAAGAAAAGAGATAGTGAGAGGGATAAAAATACAGAAATCAGAAACTGGTTTTCTTCCTGCTTTTGTTCAATTCTCAGTTTGCTCAACCTGTTTAGTCAGTTCTCTTTTCCTTCAAGTATCAGCTAAGTGTGTTAGTTTGGTTTGCATTGGTTGATTCTCTTGGAATTGGATTGTCTGGATTTCTGTTTCTATACTACTGGTCATTGCTGTCATTCTGCCATTTTTTTTCATCTGCTCTGGTTGCCTTTTGCACTGGAATTTTGTTCGATTTGTCCTGCTGCTATTTATCTGTTACTGGTGCTGCTTCGTTTATACTGCTACTCAATTGACTCCCCTGCTTTCTTCATTGTAAGCATCTCCTCAGGTACACATTTCGAACCTGTCTGATGTAACTAATGTCGCAAGGAAAGTTGAATCGAAAGATCTGAAGGAATTATAATTATCTGTTGCTTCACTTACAATTTTTTATAAATGTTGTTAAGCTGTGTAAGTTTTAGTCTGTTGGTCTAATAGAGAATACATTAGTAAGTTTGTATTTAATTAAAGTTTATGCTGATCTGAAACTGCGACATTCGACTCGTTTAGTAGTATACAGGATGTAAATACAATTCATGGAATGTGCAGCTATTTAATACAATTGTTAAAATTAAACTCACTCCTCTAGCATGCTTTGAATAGGTAAGGGCGAATGGCTGTTAAATCTAGCCAAATATAATACAGTTTTGAATCACCCAGTTTCGACTTCCTTAGGCAGTTTATAGGACGAGTTTGAACATCATCGGTAACATCCTTTAACAAGGAATTCTATTGATCCTGTTTAAGCAAGTTAATTTAAATCCTACTTAAGGATGTTGTTCGGATTAAGTGTCGTATTTCGTCAATCTCATATGTAACTTCTTTGTCCAATTAAAGCATTTTTCATAAGGTATGTCGTCTCTTCATTTTGTAAATAATTAATTGATAAGGATCCGGATTAGGCCAAAGCATATACTTGAATTAGCATGTATCTTTCTTCTTCTATTTTTTAGAGACAAATGCATTAGAAATGTAGTCGCTTTAAGATATCCTTTCTAAAATGGAGACGAGCCTCGCTAAATAGAAATGCAAATTGTGGGGCCCTCAATAACTAACCATAATAAATATTTAGAATTCAGGACAGGCCGTTTAGTGAATTTCATGGCCTTCCCCAAAAATAATAACGCGTTAGACTCTTTAGGCGCGGCTTAATTAAATTATGTTCTTAAATTCAGGTTGCGCATTTATGTGACCAAAATTCAAGTCTCAACGGAGTCGAAATGTGTTAACAACTACGGGTGCATTGATTGTGACGTGGTTCGAGATGCATTTTCACGACGTTGCAATTCTATAAAAATAAATGACAATAATAAAAGCGGTTTAAGCTTGATAAAAGCACATAAGTCAAAACATGTATTTAAATCAGATATTTAGTCATTATAACAATTTAAGCGACCGTGCTAGAACCACGGGATTCGAGGGTGCCTAACACCTTCCTTCGAGTCAACAGAATTCCTTACTTAGAATTTCTGGTTCGCAGACTTCATTTGGAAAAGTCGAAAATTTCCTCGATTTGGGATTCAAGATAAACCGGTGACTTGGGACACCAAAAACCAAACCTTTCCCAAGTGGCGACTCTGAATTAAATAAATAATCCCATTTCGAATGTTGTCACTTAAATTGGAAAAACTCCCTCGCGCTTTTATCCTTCGGGGCGGGCGCGCAAAAAGGAGGTGTGACAGTAGGGCAACCTCCTCATGTACAAAATCAGGTCCTTTAACTGCTTGACTGAGCTGAGTTTCCAGTATGGCATTTTGAGCCCTCAACCTTCTTATTTCCTCAGAAGCTGCATTTTAAGCGTTGATCAGCTGAGAAATGGTCGAGATGCTTCCACCAACTTTTTCTATACATTCACATTCTTCTAGAGTAGTCTTAGAGAAGGTCTGCTTGCGCGTGCCCACTCTGGGATTTCCCAAGGGGACCTTATAAAATCTGAACACTTGAGTGAGGAGAAAGCCATAAGGTAACCCATGATTTACACCCTTAAAATTTGCCACCTTCTGCATATGGTCTATCATGATTGCTGGCAAATTGATTGGGACAAACTCATCAAGCGCTTCCATTAGGACCATATCCGATTTTGTAGCAATAGAGCGCCTCTCAGAGTGGGGTAAGAGTACTTTATTGACCACTTCAAAAAGAAGCTGGTACTCAGGAAGCAATACCTTCGTATGGACTTGTTCCCCTTGTTGAATAACTTGCTCTTTCATGATAGCTCTCCGAAAGTTTATTCCATAGACACCCTTAACTGAGGACACACCTTCACACGGAATTCTGAGAACCTTTCCCAATGTTGAAGCATCGAGTACAATGTCCACTCCATTTACAAGCGCACAGATGTGATCCCCTTCAACAGTGAAAAGAGACGTGTAGAAGGTTTGTACTACATCTTCGTACACTAGAGGCATGCTCCCTTCAAACAGGTGTTCCCATTGTTGAAATTCCATAATCTTCAGAATTTGTCTTATGCCCACCATCTCTGAAATTGCTGGATCAAATGTACGATCCCACAATACCTTTTGAGTTCTTAATCTTTGCTGCCACAGAATACTATCACAAGTCATGGACCTTGTTGAACCAGGTTCCTTACCAATTTCCCCTTGGTGTTTGCTAGACTCTTCGGCAGACTTTCCTTTCTAGCTTTCCATCCCCACATCATTGTCTTCAGATATGGCTAGCTTAGTTGGACTCCGTTTAAACTTGTAGTTGTACTTCACGGATGACCCTTTTTGTTCTTCAGCAGTTTCCTCAACTATCATAGATTGTTGTACTAAGGAACCAGGTTCCCGAGAAGCATCCTTGTTTGTCCGGTTTACTGACACACTCTTGATGAAATCCTTTGGATTTAGTTTCCTCTTTTTCCTTGTCTTGACACTCCTCTTACTTTTCTGCAATGAGGATTTAGAACTCTGTTGCTATAGTGACTTGGTGGTGGGTGATTTGGAGGAGGACTTTAAGAGCTTGGAGTGAACAGGAGGTGCAGGATTAAGTTTGCATGGAAGAGAATTAGGTTCATCAGAAGGCTTTTCTGAGAATATCTCATGAGCAAAGGACTCGAGGAGTGTTGTGGTTCTTACATCTCCTGGGAATGGAATTTCTTCCCCCTGGTACTCATAAGAGAGATATGCTCGTTCATTCATCAGACTCTCAGTAGCTATAGTCATGATGTTATGAGCTGCTTCCTTTTCTGGTGACTCATTGAGAGTCACTAAGTCCAATATGGAGGAGTTCAGATGCTGGTCAAGATCATCCTCAGGGGCTTCTGACACTCGAGGAGTAAAACCTCATGTGTGGTCTTTGATGAGATCGTAGGATTGACTAGACATAGGATTCTCAAAATAGTGGTAAACACGATTTATCAGAAATGGACAAACTGTAGGAGTGGAGGAGGAACCAGGAGTGGGTAAGGTGGTAGAAGGCGTGAAATAATGACGCTCTGAGGATGATTTCAAGGAAAATGACGAAGTGGGAGCGGTGCTAATAGAGGGAGAATGAGACGTTTGTTCGATTGCCATTAGATGAGTACTTGGTAGATGAGTAGAAAGAGAAATAAAAGAGACGGGGATAAGATCCTAGCTATACAAAGGCGATGAAGGTTCATGACTTGTCGTGAGAGAGAAAGAAAGTTTTATTGGAAGAAGGGAAAATGATGAGTGGAGAGCAAAACAGGTTCTGAATAGTCCTGAAAACAGCGATAGGTTTGTGGGGAAGTGTTATCGTGCAGAGGGGATGAAAGGATTTGAAAGACAAGACATGACACACAGACGTTGAAAAGTCGGATGATGTGGCAGCTGAATTACAAATTATTATTTTTTTGTTTAGAAAGGGCATGCAGAATTAAGCACATTACTATTAACCTGAGATATAGGAACCTGATGCCAGAGCAATCTTTTGAACAAGGTTTTAGTAGCTCCCCTCTCGCAGTTCATAACTGTACCTTTAGTTTCTACGATCGTCATGCGTGTTTACCTATAACAGTATTGATGTGAGTTAGGCTTGGTCAGAAAACACTTTAGCTACCTTTACCTGACAGTGTCTTATACAACTAACATATGGAGGATCAGGTTCTTCATTAGATTCTTTGTGACCCCATCTTCACCTTGATTTATCCGGAATACTCTCTGCTTGAGGATTTGATGCAGATATCTAGAGTTTGGTCTTCTGTTCTGCAATGCTTTCCACCGATCAATCCCTTCTTCATATTGATCCTCAGAAGAATATCTCACCCTTTAATGTGTTTGATCCTCTTATTTTTTGAAATTTATCTCCAGTTGTTGATGAGGCCATTCCGTTTTGCTTCCTTGTCTCGTAGAAGATGAGGCATGAAATATGACATGTGAACCATTCCAAAAGGCACTTTTCTTTTCCATAGGACAACATTTTTTTCTAGCTCTAGAGTGAAAGTGAGTGATTGACTTGTTACGTAGATGGGAACCTTGGTTTTACAATTTGAGACAGAAGTTGATTGAAGAGGGAGATATGGAGGTTGATTTGATTTCCCCACACTTTGTGTTATGCTGCTTGTGCAGTGCCATGAGCTGCATCTTTAATCTTCCTTCAGCTTCAGTCGTAGTAGGTGATGTACCAGGTTCTGTGTGAGACATGGAGGATGATGCTATGTTGTCCTTCGCCAATCTCCTTCATATTGCTCATTTTATCATCCTCCCTATTGAAGCCTCAAATATTTCCCATAAACATGATTGGTTCATCATATTGATCATCACCGTTTCTTTCTTGGCAAGGGAGAGTGTCTTGTTGGATACCCTATGAGCACCTTCTACCATTTAGTATGCCCTTTGTTGGAGACTTTGTGGTCTTATTTTGTGGATTATACCCCAGAAGGATTCCTTCGCTCGTCTTTTTGCATTGAGCTTCCCAAGCTAATCCTTCCTGTTGTCAAGAACAAGGCATTTTCTTCCATTAGGCAGCTCCTGGTGGGTTTTGATTTAGAAGGGACCTGGTTCAACACTTGTTCTCAAAGTAGAGAGCAGTATTCACTCCTTTTGCCCAGAATTTCTTGGCGATTCCATAGGCGATGAGCACTGTCCATGCGGCATTTTCCAGTTCTGTTCTTTCTTTCAGCTACATCATTTTGCCGTGGAGTCTTTGGTGTTGAGAAATTGTGCGTGATCCCTTCTCCCCCTCCTCCATCATTTTGTGAACTCATGTCCAAGTGACACTTGAGTTTGGCAGACCATGGACCAGGTCCGGCTGAGTTAATTTATTCGGAGGTGAGAAGTTTGCATATACCAATCCTTCCTGCCATAGTTGCGACTTCACTCATCTCATACGACCAACTTGTGGAGATTCATGATTAGTAGGAGTGAATGTTCTTGTTTCCTTTGTCCACTGAGACCACTTGGCGAGTTATCAGATTGGTAGCTACACTTTTTAGGCCATTCACATAGTGCTCATTCCCACTTGAGTGCCGAAAGAACCTTTCTACCTTTTCATTCACTGAGAATGTACCCTTTACTTCCTTCTCAAGGATACATTCCCTTTCTGTAGGGCTTTCAGTGAGAAGAAATTCATGATATTCTTCAGCTGCGTGCTTTAAGCATCCACTGTCCATAGTCCATCGCAATCCGCTTCCTCTCACTGTTCCCTGCTCATGCACGTCAAGGGTTAGATTTAGGAACCCAAACTAGTTTGGGTCCCTTGTTATTATTAAAAAGATGAATGAGGGATTTCCTAGTCCATGCAGGCAACATCCGCTTTTTGCGAGTGGTACCTGGTCCTTTGTTAGTAGTCACTCTATCAGTAAACATTTTGTTCTTCTGAGCAGACTAAACCCTAGCCTGGCAATTTTCTATAAAATGCCCATTGTTCCCATAGTGGGCACATAGCCAGTTATCAGGTACAGTGACATACTTGTTGTGTGGGTTGTAGGGCGTTTTCTCCCTTTGGAACCCGATGTACTGCTTGTTCCCACTATTGTTGAGATACATGGCAGTGACAACATCTGAGGACCAGGTCCACTTCAGGGATTTCTCAAGATCATTTCTTACTTTCTCCAACTCAGCTTGGAGTTGTTGATTCCTCTCGAGTTCACTGCAGAGACTGGTTTTTACAACAGTTAACTCCCTTTCAAGCAGGATGTGTGACTCACTGGATACTTACTTCCCTTTCCCAAGACTTACATTCCTATGTTCTCTATTGAGTCCCTCAACGATTTCCTCTAGATCAGTGCATCAGGTCATCCCTTTCCTCTTCAGTAGATGCAACTTTTTCTTCTAAGGTGTGTTTCTCATTGGTAAGACCTTCTATTGTTTCTTTTAGATCAACAACTACTATCATCATATCGTCTCTCTCATTTTCCACACTAGTTATTCTTTCATTCAAGGCTTCCTTCTCTTGTTCAAGATTAGTTATGATCTCATTTAAGTCCACTACATAGACCACTAGATCATCTCTAGATTGTTCGGCCTCTCCTAGTTCTACGGTCAGGATCTCCTTACCATTTACAAGGCTATAATAGGCATCAATTAGGACATTAGATAAAGACCTTAGCTTCTTAGAAGAATAGGATTTCAGATTTCTCTGAACATCCCTGAAGTTTACCTCATCATCTTCATCTTCTTCATTATCATCATCTGACCGTGCCATCAGCGCGAACAATGAATCGTACTTTGTTGCTTTAGTTTCCACTGCCATCATGGAACTATTTTTTGCATCCGTTTCTCTTTCGGATTCACTCGAGGAGTCTCTCCAAGCAGCAAGAGCATGCTTAACAATATTGTCTGCATCACTTTTTTGATTGAACCTTTTATTGTCTGCATCAGCAAGAGGATATTTCGTATCCTGTATTTCATATTTCGTATCTCTTATATATTGTTGGTATTTTTATTACGCATTTTTATGGTACTAATATATCATCTCCTATTGCTTTTTTTGAGCCGAGGGTCTCCTGGAAACAGCTTCTCTACCCTTCGGGGTAGGGATAAGGTCTGCGTACATATTACCCTCCCCAGACCCCACTTGTGGGATTATACTGGGTCGTTGTTGCTGTTGTTGTTGTTGCAAGTTCTTTTTTCCTACTTTGTCGGGATTTTGCTTGTATTACTCCTATTTCACGAGTGGGCAGTCCTTGATAAAATGCCCTGACTTTCCACATCTGTGATAGAGATCGTTGTTCCTTGTTTTACTTGAACTGCCCCACTTTGGTATACCACCATTTCTTCGAACCATATTTTGAAATTTCTTAGTAAGATAGGCTATGTCACTATCTTCATCACTTGAATCGTTGCTTTCAGCCTTAAGCACCAGGTTCTTTTCCTTTTTGGGCTCTCTTCTTTCACTGTCTTTCTTTCTTTTCATCTTGTATGTCTTCAAATTGCCAATCAACTTATCCATGGTTAGAATCTGTAGATCTTTAGCTTCAGTGATGACATTTACCTTACTTTCCCAAGACCCAAGTAGAACACTGAGGATTTTTCTTACAAGCTCGTTTTTGGGAATGACATCTCCAAGTGAGTGAAGCTCATTTATGATAGAGATGAATCTGGTGTGCATATCTTGTATGGACTCATCATCCTTCATCCTGAAGAGCTCATATTCAGTGGTGAGCATGTCGTTCTTGGATTGTTTGACCTGAGTAGTTCCTTCGTGTGCGATTTGTAAAGCTTCCCATATTTCTTTGGCAGTTTCGCAAGCTGATACTCTGTTGTACTTATCAGGTCCTATGCCACACATCAAGATTTTCTTAGCACGATAGTTCTTTTATACAGCTTTTCTGTCAATGTCATTG
The DNA here is from genome assembly GCF_000715075.1 of Nicotiana tabacum. Taxonomy (NCBI): domain Eukaryota; kingdom Viridiplantae; phylum Streptophyta; class Magnoliopsida; order Solanales; family Solanaceae; genus Nicotiana; species Nicotiana tabacum. The sequence continues at coordinate 129,488,385 of NC_134086.1, forward strand.
TACTCTCTTCTCCCTTTGGGCACCAATGGTCCTGTTTCTTCAATTTCTTCATGGGAACATGTGGACCATCACAAATGATGTCCCACAGCTCTGAATCTTCTTCCATCATAAAATCATGCATCCGAGTCTTCCACCAGTCATATTATTGACCATTGAATCTGGGAGGTCTATAGGCTGATTGTCCTTCTTCAAAGTTTGGTGGAGCAGTCATTTAGGATCATTCCTAGGTATTAGCCTGATAGAAGAAATCTGCTATGATACCAATTGTTAGTTATATGTGTCCACCAAACTATAGAGTACCTGGTCCTCTATGAGATGATACGTAGAACGCAGTAAAGACTGAATGTAAAGAAGGTAAGATATTTTCTACGTGGAAAAATCCCACACAAGGGGATCAAAAAACCATGACCTACTCTTGTAGGCTTTTAACTCTACTAACTTGTAATCTACCTATTACAAGACACTTTGCAAATACCTTATTGCAAAGACTTCAAACTAACTTGTGATGCAACCACCACAAGCCACTCTATAACTCTCCTAGTTATAAAGGATTTAAACTTATGACTATCCCTAGTCACAACATAAACTCAGAAGTTTACGAATTTGATTTGTTCCTAAGACAAAGCTTCTAAGAAAACAAACTAGGAATTACAACAACGAACAAATAACAAGATTACAACTCAACTATGGATATACATAAACTCATTTAGAAACTGATCCTTAGTAGAGTTGTCTTCTTGTTCTTGACACACCAATGACTTCAATGCCGGATGAATACTTTTTCTTCTCGAGAGAATATCATTGAATGCACAAGAGATGGTGTGTCTTACACCAGGTTGTTTTATCACAAAAGATAGCACAATGGATAGTGATGTCAACTCTTGGTGTACGCTTCTTCTCAATGAGAAGTGACTGCTATACTGTCTGCACAACCACTTCTGGGGAGTTGCATTCCAGCTGGATAATGGACTTTGTAATTCTGTCAAGACACACCAACAGACCCGGTCCTAGTTGTGTTCCTCTTCTGTGACAATTGCCAGATGGTCACTTTCTTCTGCTACGTTCCAGCTGTATACTTGACTTGTACTTCTGTCAGAGAATCCTAAGGGAGTAGGTCCCTTTTGTGTTCCTTTTTATATTGATTGCTTGCAGTCACTGACTTGTTTGTGTTAGAGAACCCTAAGGGACCAGGTTACCAGGTCCCTGTTGTGTTCTTCACTGTGGTTGTTCATCCATTTTGCTGATTTTTAGACTTCAACCAGTTCACATGAAATGTATCTTGTGGGCCAGGTTCTCTATATGGTTCTTTACGACAAGTTTGTTAGATCATCAAAACATAATAAGCATAAGGCTAAGACATTGAAAAGCCATCAAACATATTTATATATGTATAATGCAGAATTATTCAGTTAAATACAACTGAAATGTTTGAATACAGAAGAATACATCCTATATGTAGACCGACAAAATATAAACTATAATTACATCTTAGCTTATGAATACACGGTTATACATTAACATCTGCTTAACTTTAACCAGTTGAAAAGAAACAAACACATTATAAGGCTACTGCATGATAATACAACTGAATACATCTATCTTAAAAAGGTATAAATTATTTCAGAAAAAAATAAGCTATCAAAAAAAGAGCTAATATATAATACAATGACATTAAAATAAAACTTACAGTCATACGTGTAGACATTGCCTCATTCAAAGTCAACATCTCCTGGTGTTTTTTTTTTCAAGCATTGTGTATGTCTATGTAGCTTCTTTGCGGTTACTGCAATTCCAACGTCCAAACATCTTCCTAACCTCTTCGAGGAAATCGTATATTGGCAATTCCATTGCTGACACTAGCGCGACATTGATTGACTCAACAATATTTGACGTCATGGTACATCCCCTGTTAACAGGTGCATACAACCTAGCCCACTTTTCGTATCCAGCTAACTCCAAGTATTCTTTCACCCTAATATCTACCTTCTCCATTAGACTGTCAAATTCAGCTTGTGTGTATGCTTTTGCCATCGAGAAGTATATCTCACTCAACTTTGCATGACTCTTTTTGAATTTCTTATATACGTTGTTCCGTAGATGCCATATACAAGCAAAATGCAGTACATTTGGATACACTCTCAATACAGATTTAATGATACTCTCATTTTTATCTGAAATGATGCACACATTTTACCTATCACCGTATGCTATCTTGAATTGCTCCATGTCCAAGAAGTTTCGTTCTCTGAATCAATAACACCATATGCTAGTGGCAATATATGACATGTAAAGACAATTGCATACATATTTTTAAAATATGTATTTCAATCTTTACAATATTAACAAAATTTACTATAATTCACATACTCACATGCACCATCCAATGTGCTGGCCGAGACGAATGTCCTGGTGTAGTAAGATTTTAGGTGACTTCCATCCACAACCACAATGGGTCTATAAGGATCAAACCCCTTTATAAAGGCATACAAAGATATATATACATGAATTCATTTTTGGGCGATTTTACCATTCTAATGTGCGAACCTGGATATGTCATATCCATTGTATATAAGTATCCTGGTAATTTTTTGTATGAATCAGCCGGTTCACCTCTCAAAAAATTGATTGCCTTTTCTTTAGCCCGCCATGCCAACATGTAGCTAACTTCTACACCTAAATCTGATTTCACATCATTAATAATATCCTTTGGAGTGTATTTCCTCTTATGATTAGTAAGCTTGGGCATAATTATACCACCTATAAGGCTGCTACTTGCTTGTCGCTGCTCATACACCTTGTCCTTCAACGAACATGTATGCTTATCAATGAACTCTCTCACTTTGAATAGTTCTGATTTGTTAATGCTCGAAGCCTTAAACCTCCATTCACAATCTTCTGCCATACATAATAATGCATAGCTGAAAAGAATATATCATTATACAAATGATTAGCATAAATGCTTACAAAAAACTCCCTCATATACACATGAATACAAATACGCCTATAGTAATTTGTGCAAATAATACAACTGAATACATCTATAGTTATATGCATACATTTATATACAACTAGCAAACCAAAGAGGAAATCAATGAGAGTCATTGTAATAAGTTTATATAAGTAAAATACACAAGAATACATGTATTTGAAGACCATAAAAAATAGTTAACCACGTCAGTGAAGATCAAGTGAAAATCCACAAATACGCATAAATACATCAACATATAACTTACAACTCTAACCATGAATACAATATACAACAAAAATGAAGAATAATAAAATACACTCAAACTTGACAGAATTAGGCCTATCAACCCGGAATTAAAACCTTTGAGATAAAACATAATACTCCATCACCTTTTTCAATGTAGCCATATCCTTATATACTTGTCCAGCCATAACCTCCCTTTGATTAGTTTTTGAAATTATCAAATCCTTGTCCAGTTCGAACACCCGAATTGCTTGTCCTGAATTGACAAAATCCAGAGCAAGTGTATTATCTGTATCGGAATTATACCTTTGAACTGCTTCGTCTATTTGCACAATGTCGCCTTGAATTAAACTACCCCCGGATACAAGTTCTTTTTCAATCGTTGTTATGCACAAAGGATACATCCCGAATTATCTGTTCTCTTTTTTCAACTCTACAGATACCCTGTAACCCATATCATTGTGTATTTTTATTGGCGTGCAATTTCCTTCTACTTGTATTGAATTTTAATGGACTTTGAGCTCAAATCTATGCCCAGTTGATTAGATATTGACGCAACCAAATCATTATACGACGCATACTCCTTTATCAGTATTCCCTCAATTGAATAATCGACGTAATTGCTCTCACTGTTCCACTTGCCAGAATACCGCAACAACACTGTTAAACTTGCCATATGTATACAATTGTATCAATTGTAATTTTTTGTGGTTGAAACGAGAACTGGGTACGCACTGGAACTATAGAAAAAAGGGAGAACTTAAAATCCAGATGTTTCTCTGCTTTTGGCTATTTTCCGATTGAAAAACTTCCGTGAAGGGAGGAATACAGATTTATGGGCAATAGTTTGTGTTAGTTGAGTTATATTAGGAGAATATCAGGTAAATTGATTTCCTTTCCGTTTTAAACGTGTTGAAAGGTCCATATTTTACACAAAATATGTTACTGTATTCACAAATACACCTCGTGAATACAGTTGAATACATCAGAAGATTAGCCGGACTTCCCTGATTCACGCCTATTTTTGCTACTGTATTCATGAATACATCAAATACATTTTATAACCACAGAAAAAGTATCTATAAACCGTAATATAGCAAATAGTATCTATAGATGACTAATTACTACTAAAAGATAGTGCTTTATGAAAATTAAATAGAACGGGCTAGTCAGTTTTCGGATTGATCATTCAAAAATAGCCAGCATTTGCAAAGTCATTGAAAATAGCCGCTACTTTACTGTAACTCGGAAAGTTCTAGCATAATGTACTGGAGATCGGTGCACCTGTGTATGAATTTCCAGCATATTATGCTGGAACCCCAACACGCGGAAAGTTCCAGTATATTATACTGGAACTCCAGTATATTATACTGGAGTTCCAGTTTATTTATGCTGGAACTCCATTATAATATACTGGAGTATTTTTTCGGATTTTGAATAGTGTTTTCGTTCAAATTTATCTTTACATGAAAAGTGGCTAAATTTCGATTACTTTTGAAACTGTGACTATTTTTGAATGACCACTTGTAAATCTGGCTATTTTTTAATTTCTCCCGAAAACAAAGTAGTCCTGTATCTTTCGGGTATACATACATAGAGCCCGTTCGGACATGAGATTTTTATCAACTTTTTTCAATTTTTTTTACTTTTTTCGAAATCAGTGTTTGATCATAAAATTTCCAATTTACACTTGAAAATGAATTTTAAAAATTTTAAAAACTCCACAAAGCTGTTTTTCAAAATTTTCACTCATATCACTCACAAAACTTCAAAAACAACCCAAAATTATATTCATGTCCAAACACAACTTTAATTTTCAAGCACCATTTTCACTTGAAATTTTTTTTCACTTTGTTTTTTTGAATTTTACAATTCTTATATCCAAACGCCCACATAGTAAGTAGTCCTTCAAATTTACAAAATAAAATACTCGTTAATCATGAAATAACTATTTCAATATTTTTAAAAATTGAAGTCATTATTTGTATAGTGTTTGGTCGTGAAGTTTTGAGTTTCAAGTGAAATATTGAGATAGTGGTATGATTATGTATCTCAAATGATGTTTTGTGAATCCTCAATTCTGACAAATAATCCTTCCACGCAAAACTTCATACTTAACTGAAAATCGTTCATTATTAATTTTGTCAAATGATCTCTTAATCTTTGGAGGTACACCTAAAATGGCCCTTTATAAATTTTTTTTGGTTTTCCACCCGGTGTTCGATACCCGTATTGGAGCCCGACTATATCCGGATTCGCGCCGCGTAGGGCCCCCATTCGGGGGGAAGCGCTCCCTAAGGATTTTTCCATACTCAGGGCTCGAACCCGAGACTTCTGATTAAGGGATGAGCAGTCTCATTCACCGCACCACATCCTTTGGTGGCGGCCCTTTATATATTTAGATAGTGCACCGATAGATGCTTTAGTTTGTAAAAGTGGAGTATATTTGAGCCTCCTAACACAAAAATGAATTTACGCTTACCTAACGCATATTAGGATAGCAAAATTAACTCATGAAAATATATGATAGATCAATTTAGGTAAGCACAAGACAGACAGACCAACTAAAAAATTGAGCTGATTTGGATAAATATGTAGCTCAAATTAATCCATTATTTTTCTTTGATTTAATTAGATATAGTCATAATAAGGAAAATATTTATTAATTTTATTTTGTAATCAAAAAATTATAATTTATACTATATTAAAAGTACGAATGCCTTAGCGTAATGTCGTTTGGTTTTTTTACCCTTTAAAAATAGAGTTTACACTGGAAAAAATAGTCATTTAGTTATTTTTTCCTAAAATTTAGGACTTCAAATTTAACTAAAGTTTTAGCCATTAACTCCTTCCTTATGTAAGTCCTCCTATTATTTAGTAATTTAATACCATGTACGAATTATGTAGATAAATCTCTTGGCTAATATTTAGTGCATCGAAATTCCAACACATAAAAGGAGTAAAGTAAACTAAGTTATCGTACAAAATATTCAATTTAATGGAAAGCGTAATCCACCGGAAACCAAACAATTATGGTCTTCTTCCTTTAAGGAGAATTTTCCCATTTAGAGAGCTATGTACTATTTTATAGACAAAAAGTTTGAACTATGAATGAAATATCTAATACCAAGTAGCGTATAACACAAAACCTGTAAGATGATATATATATATATACTATACTATGTAAAATTGTATAGTTAATCTTAGTATGTATTCTCATATGATATGCCAAATCTTTAACGACTTGACCAACCAAAAAAAAAAAATCTTAGTTTGTATATTATTTTAATTGATTATGAATGAAATTTATAATTTTAGAATTCGATGAAATTTATAATTCTTAGTGAGCTCACAATTGTGTTAGTATGATTAGCTCTGCCTAACATTTAGGAATCAAGTAATTAAATTTTAACTCTATAATTTCAAGTTGAGTAATTTTGTACTTGAAGTAAGAGACAGTAAAAAAATGTATTCTAAATGAGTTGCATTAAATTATTTTATTTCATTTTTCATTCATTTGGAATGACTCCCTATGGAAATGACTCTTTATCATTTTTTTTTTATATATCAAGTAATTTATTGCAGAACATTAGGAAAGCCATCTTGTCAAAATTTTGAGTCTAACTAGATTCGGATCTTTTCTAATAATTCTTGATTGTTCTTCTTCTTACTATTATTTAATTTTGTTTCATTATTTGGGTTTTTATCTCTTTCATGAATCTTAACATCCACAATTTAAAATTTTCTCTCTTCCCCTCAAAACAAGTTATCAATGATTAACACTTGTCAAAATGCTTATTTCTTCTGTTCAATGTCCAAAATTTATTCATTGTTGTTATTTTTTCCTAAATTTTTAAGAAATATTTTTCTTCTTCAAATTGCTGAATTCTAACCATGTGATTGAGTAATTAACACAATCAATCAATCAGACCAAAAAAAAAATTAATGGCATTTACTAGCAACAAGAAGTTTTCTTTTTGAACTTAAATATCGTGTATTAATTAAAAGATGAAGGAATAAAGCTAAAATGATGAAGATAAATACTTGAATATTTGATAATATTAAGTTATGGGAGCAAACAAGACGAAGAACCTAAAGAGTGGATGCAAAGTCCTAAAAATGACTAATATTCATTTTTTCTTTAGTTTTAATTTTTTTAATTCATTAGTTTAGGAACTTCATATTTTTTATCTTTACTAGCTTTAACGTACGCGCTTTGCGCGTGTGCCTATATCAATGAGTATATAATTAAAAAAAATTAGATAAATATTATTCTAATATAATTAAAAAAAAACTAAAAAATTATAAATTCTTGAAATTGATTAATGTTTATCATGATTAGCTAGATCAACGAAAGAACTATTATAGTCATTCACAAAAGGATTTACTCTAACTTTGGTTTGTATTTGAGCTTGTCACCCATCTCTCAACCATACTTTAAAGAATAGATGATATCTCCAATTTAAATTTTTGGCCTTTGTCCAAAATTATCTTTTTATAGCATCTTTTTCCTCTTAATATTAATTTTTTTCTCAACTTTAAAGAATATAGATAATTTCATTATATTTTTTGAATATTATTTATGTTATTTTCAAAAAGTTTATTTTTATTGATATAAAGGTTGCACGTACTCTAAAACTAGTAAGAAATAAACAAGGAAACTAAACATTAGTTGATTAGGGCAGACCAAATTATGATCCTATATGGCCCATCTTTGACCCAGCCTAGAAGAGCTGCTTGCTCATCTTTAAAAGGCAAAGAAGAATAAAAATATATATCTATCTATACTATATTAAAAGCACGAAGACCCTTAGCGAAATGTCGTTTGCCTTTTTTACCTTTTTAAAATAAATTTCACATTGGACAAAATAGTAATTCAAATTATTTCCTAATAGTTAGGATTTAGTTCCTTAATTAAATTATGTATCAAGTTCTAATATTTAGGAATTCAAATCAATTAAGATTTTACCTTATTTAAATTATTTTTGTATTTAAATTTATTTATATAATTGTAATCATTCCATATTAAGTTCTTAATACGTAGGATTTTAACATCAACTAAAATTCTATTAATTCAACGCTCTAATAAACTCACCCAACACATGTACGTTCAATGATGGTAAAAAAAATATAGGGGAACATCACAGAAACCATTTGGGTTAATTGATTTTTTTACTTTAAAACTAATTTAAATTTAAATTACCTTATACGAATCATTCTTTATTTTAGTAACGTGACATAATTGTCATTTTTTCATGTTATAATTCAAAATTTAAAATTTGGCATAAATAAAAATCTAATGCGTTACTGTCACAATAAAATTAAATAATTAAGTCTTTGAATTAATTATTAGCAAAAAAATATAATCCAACTATTTTTCAAATGCATCATCTAACTAGAATTAATTTTTTAGTTGACAAAAAAGTTTGATATACAAATTTGTTTCCACAAGATCAAGAAAATTGACGGTGAAAAAATAGTGAAGAACGAATATCAATTATAATATTGCTTTAAGAGTAAAATTAAAATACAAACTAAAATTAATAAGAATAAAATAGTAGACATGATTATCTACTATTTGAATTAAATCATTCTTTATTAGAACAATGTACGAACTCCAATATCTAAGTACTTAGATTATATTGCTAAAATATCTAATTAAATTTAAATTTGGATAAACTAATATTAATTAAGATTTGAAAGGGTGGGAAGGAGTTTCCACGTTTTGGACGAAATTATAGTTATTTTAAATATTTGAAGTTTGAGGTAATAAGGAATAGAATCAAGAAAAATAAATTTTTCCTTTAAGGTTGAGAACTAATGGTTAGTTCTTAAATTAATTAACTAATTAGTAATTAAAAGTATCCAATTCATTTTTTTTTAAAATTTATATAAGTAAAATTATTTTTTAAGTTGACAAAACTCTTAGGCTACATAGATTTATTTCTATATAAAAAAAAAAAGGCATTGGTCATATCAGAAAATAGAGCAAAGTTAGTAATAGTGTTAAAAGTCAAATTGATAAAATTACAAATTTGAGGCAATAAGGATGAAATATTAGTAGATAAAATTTATTTTAAATGTGAGTTAATATTTATAATTATCTTTTTGTTTCTTTTCACATTCATTTCAACAAGTGATAGCTCCTTATATATTTTTGTATATTAAGTTATTTTTGAAAAGATATTAACTCAATAATTATTCTTAGACTTTGCACCATCATTTATCAATTTTTTTTGTGAGCTATAGGGCCAACCTTTTCATTCTCGAAATCTCTAAGATACCAAAAGATTCAATTATTCAACTTTTCAATTTATTTTATTTAACAAATCTTTGAAGAACCATAAAAGTATTTTTTGATTTATTTGTTTCAGTATTAGGTAATAGAAATGCAAATAATTTTAAAATCACAATAAGACATCTAAAAATTTTGATGGAGCAAGATTTCTTTCATTTTTGCCAAATGAGATCGATATTCATCATTTTAAAGAACATACCCTTCTTCTAATTTTTATTTAATAACTCAACCACAATGTAATTTTTTTAAACTGAGTACCCATTAATATAAATACACACGCAAAGCGCGTACTCTAAGACTACCATTCAGATGTAAATTAATATGATTTGATATTAAACACCGAATGTGGGTAAATCTTTACCGTTACATCTACCATTCAGATGACCGATAAAAGTATGCTTCTTACAAACGCTGATAGAAATATAAATCTCGAAATCTAAAATATATTGGAGAAGGATTATAACCAACATTAAAAGAAAAGAAACCAAGGAGCTACGGCGGCAGAGAAGGAGAGAACATTCATCAACTCCTTTAAACTGAGCTATTTCCTGCGACATTCAAGACCTTCAACCAAAATCAAATGGCCGAAAGAAGAATATCCCCTAATATTTAACTATCGAGAAAAAATGATATAAATAAACAACACATAAACTTTGAGGATCTCTCTAAAGAGGTCTGCCATCATAATGTACTTTGACAAGGAATACCAGAGATAATGAACAAAAACCTATAAGGATAAGCCACACAAAAAGAATGTCACTGGCAAAATACAGTATGTTTCATCTTTGAACTTGGTCGGCTACATGGTTGCTAGTGGTCGAAGAAGAGGCCGTCCTACCATTCAGTATCCCGTTATCAACAGGCGGACTTAATCCCCACTTCCCTTCGGATTCCAGGGGTTCAATCACTTTAACAGTTCCATCTGACAACCCAACTGCAAATTGGCTAGGCTCCTGTGGATGTGCTGCAACTACTAATGGATAAACAGCTTGACTTCTGTGACATACAACAGGTGCGTTAGTCATGACTCTTTTATAGTACCAAAAACATCACAACTAATGAGAACTAAACGAACAAAACTAGTACATCAATCAACATCTTACGAAGTGAACGAATAACACATTTTAACATGTTAGATGAATGGCCAAAATATTTGGATTTGCAGAAGTGGATAACATAAGAAAGATTCAATAGACTGCTGTTCTTACCCAGTCAACACTGCCTGGGGCAAATATGCTGAGGGAGCAACACGACATCTGAGTCTTAGTGTATCAGCATCAAATACACCAACATTGCCATCAGAAAAGGAAGCATAAACTAATTGACTGTTACAGGAGTAAGCCGCGTAGGTTATTGGTGCAGAAAGTGCATCTTGAGGGACCCACTGCAAGAAACAGAATCAATAAGAAAACAAAACAGTCACGTGTCTATAATTTGAAATATTTAGGCATTTGTTTTACCTGGCGAATTCTTTCCATCTTTGATGCATCATAAATTGCTAACTGTGTTTCATGAGATACTAGCAAACGGACTTGGTCAGAGTGAAATTGTACTCGAGTGTCACCGCTAGGTGCTTTACCAGCAGGCAGCTGAATGAGAACTGATTTTCTCTTGTCCCATGTATCAATGCTCCATAAACAGAGCTGCAGTGGTTGGATTCCATGTTAGTATATAAAAACTAAGATATCTATAGCATGTCAAAGCACTACTAGATATGCACATACAGCAATACATGAAAACAAAATACAGAGACATGATTGGTAGGTGCATTCAACTCCAAGCTTCAAGCCATTAATACCTACTCCGAAACAATCAACCATTTATTTCTTCACTGTCCAGTTGCAACAGACATATGGTCCATGTTTCTTTCACTTTTTGGTTTGCGTTGGACAATGCCATGCAGTGTCAAGGAAGTTTTTGTGAGTTGGAGTTCATGGAAAGTTGAGAAGTCCATCAAGAAAATCTGGTCTATGGTTCCTGCTGCTATATTTTGGTGCTTATGGACAGAAAGGAATCAAAGATGCTTTGATGGCATCTCAACTGCTAGATACCTACTCAAGGCTAGATGTTTGGTCACTCTTTTTAGTTGGGTTAAACTCTCCCCTATGTATAACTCTGCCCAATTTATGGAATTTATCAGCTCTCTAGTCTTATGATAGATTTTTTGTTGCTCTCTTCTTAGGAGCTGATATCTTCTTTTATTTTGTAATACGTGCATCCACGGGATGCTTTTGTCAATAATACGCCACTTACTTCATCAAAAAAAAAAAAAAAGCTTCAAGCCATTAATATGTTCATTATCAAGCTTCAAAAGGGGAGGGGGGGAAACTTATCAATGTTCACAATCACATTTCAATCAAGATTGCTATGCCTGGTGTATTGATAAAGTTCAACTCAGATATTTTTGGTGAAAGTAAACAAGCAATAGATTCCCCCCCCCCCCACAAAGAAAAAAAGAAAGTAAAGAAACTGAAGGCTGTGGCTGGCTCTAAGAGAAAGCCAATTGAATAAAATGTAGGTTCTGTACTTGTTCCTCTATCCTTTAATGGTTCAAAGAAAATAACACAAGGCATAGGAAGAAATAGAAAAAAGACAGAAGACTGATTTACCTGAGCATCAGCACCTGATGAAACCAATATGTTGAGGTTGGTGGAGAATGCAAGACCAGTTATGCGCTTCTGATGGCCCTTCAACTTAGATTTTACCTATGGATAAAATGCAGTAACATAAAAATGGGTCATTTAACCAACTCACAGATGTCATTGAATATTGAAGTGGTTGTACAAATTACCTCGTCGACCCTAACGTTATAAATGTGGATTGTTGAATCCTCCATGCCAATGGCTATAATGTTGTTATCTTGAGGATGGAACGCTAAGAAAGTTGAAGCCGGCGGAGGTGGCATGAACGTTGTCATTACCTATATATCTCAGTTATTATCATAATTCATATAACAAACCACTCAAATGGTATGTTACAAGAACAGGACCCTCTTCTATACACATACCTTGAATGTCATCATATTGAATAATGAAACTTTTCCACCAGCAGCTGACATTACATAAGAGTCATTCTTTGAAAGGGCTATGCAAGGAACAGCCTCTTCCAAATTGACACCTGAGACATCATTAGCCATAAGAAGACCACTGTTTGGTTGCCAATGTTGTGGAACAACATTAGCAGTGGCCTTTAAGACCCCAAGACATTTCAGAAATTCGTTTGCACAACATTTTGAAAATAAATATGTAGCTAAGACAGCTGTCAGTTAATCTTTATTACCTTGCCACTTGGATTTTGTTCATTGCGGGCCCACTTCCACAGCTTTTGAGTACCATTTGAACCAAGTGCCAGGACACCAACACCAGAATTTGTATAAAGAAGCCGTGCAACCTAAATACAAGTGCCAGTTGAAGGATTACATGTTGAATCACATTACAGAAGAAGTGCACACAAATGAGATAACGCACCTTGTTACTTGAATCTGAGCTCTCAGGCATGGTAACCATCCTGCATTGAGCTTGATCTAAAATTTCAGTCAACTGCCAAGGTTTGGCCTTATCTGAAACATCCTCCAATATTCTTGGTTTCTCCATGCTTCTGGGCACAGAATCAACTCCATTCTGCAAAGAAAGTCGGCAGAATAAAAATTTATCCGAGGATAAATTCACTAATTTGTAACACTAGCAAATTCAGCAGTTCAAGAATACAGAATAACAAGGTTTTTCAAGTTACAGTACGGCGGATGCAAGTTAAAGAACAAATTAGACTACTTGCACAGAGGACTAGAATTATAGGCAACCTCTTATCATACACACAATGTTAGAAGCCAAAATATTCTCTTAGTAACAGATTGTGGGACTACCATCATTCATGCAGACAAGAAAGACTAAACTGAGAAAGAAAAAAAATTGAAATAGCACATACAAGGATGGGAGAAGGCCTGACAGGAGAGCTTCTTTCCACTTTACAATTGATAGGAGTAACATTTGGAACAGAAGAGCCAGAAGCCTGCTAAAAAAAGGCAAGGAGATCGTTTACTTTTAACATAACAACTATGCGCAGACTAAACAGGAGAAGCAATCAACCATCAATACCTTAATAGCAGCTGCTTCAATGGGTGATCTTAGTGCTTCAAAAGGTGGGGCTTCAACTGTCCTTAAGGATCTCATACCAGCAGCATTTCCCAGTATCTTAATCCCATTGTCAGCAGTAGTAACAGCAAGAAGATTTCCCTCCTTGTTGAATCTCAAGCGCGGAAGACTCTGCAACAACCACCAAATTTACAGCCATCTTTAAACTATTCTAAATATTCAAGGGAAAGTTCCAATTTGCTTTGTAGCTTTCATTTTCATTTTCTTTTTCTTTTTGTGGTGTATCTAGGAGATGGTTGCTCAAATGAAACTATAGAACTGGCATAAGCACTAACCGGGAGACCACCATCTGCATCTATAGTTGTAAGAATGTTAATGCTGTCCATGTCCCAAAATTTTATCTGGCTATCTTCACCCACAGCCAAGAAATGATTCTGAGTAGTGTCAAACTGCACAACACCAGCTGATTTCTTCCTAAACCCAGTATAAGTCCTCTTTATGGCTCCTTCACTTTCATTCCATTCCACAAGAAAAGAATCACCTTCTTTACCAGTTCCACACGAGAACAATCTACGAAAAATCAACATCAGACAGTTAATAAAAGTCACTGGAGGCACAGAATACTTATAAAGACCAACATACAGTAAATAATGGTTTCTCCTGCAACCCTACCTACTACCATCAGCACTATAAAGCATGGTGGTACACCAATGACCAGGAGCATCATAGTCAACTCGAGATCCCATATTGTCATACAGCCAAGCTTTTATTTTCCCATCTATAGCAGTAGAAAAAATGAACTGCATATAGAAATAAAAAAAAAGGGACGTCATTTGAGGTGCAGTAAATGCAAACACCACTAGTAAGCAAGTAAACACCTGGAAATACAGCCTTAACGTACTTTTCAAATAAAGTTGATTTAGTATAAGGAATTTCCGTCTAAACATAAAAATAAATGCTAATATGTTATCTATATTTTCAGAATCATAAGCAACTACTGCTCAAATATATCATAGTATCTCCAAATGCACCCAGGTACAGAAAGTGCACCCATACCTCATATAGAAAGATTGAGATAGCCAATAGTTTCTCAGGTGGTACAGTGAACCATCAGCGCTAAAATAATTTACATTTGACTAATTCTGCAATCTATTTGTGCATAGAAGCCCATCAATGGACAGATTGATGCAGATTCAGATGAGTGGTATGGGCTTACAGAAAGATGATTGTATCCTCCCTGGACTTGCATGGAAATTTTACCAAAACCCTATTAAGTGTTTTTCAGTTTCCACCAATAACTATATGGTTTGTTCTCTTTCCTAGCACATTGAATCTAGAATAAAATAAACAGGTTGCATGATGGTGACAACTGAGTAATTAAACAGAACCGCTTCCTTCAATGTGACAACCATTTGTGATGACTCTATAAAAGGTAAGAAGAATGCCAATGAATGTTACCTAGCAGTAGCAACAGTAAGCAGTTAAATTTTTACCCTATTTTAAGCAGAACTCTGCACCTAATTTTGTTAAATTTTTCAAATACCAGGGAGTGGGTTAGTGAAATGTTATTCAATGCAAGTTTTTCCATATCTGAAAATACCTGAATGTTCTCCTTCTGATGAGGGCATATGGAGTATACAGGAGCTTCATGTCCTTCAAAATTAAAAAGCTTTCTTCCTGTTATATCCCACACCTGTTTCAAAATTTTCATTCAGCATTTTCCTAAACGAGTTTGGAATTCCAACTGTAATAATGAAGCTTCTGATGTTACCTTTATCAACTTATCATCTCCACATGTTACTACACATAACTGCTTGTTTGGATAAGCGAATGCTAAGTCATTGACACTCCCAGCATGCGCATCCATCTTAAATCACAAGGGTGCAGGCAAGAAGTTAAGAGTTTTAGCTTTTAAGTTTGCCAGAGCATATGTTTCCACTTATTCAAAGAAGAGGGCGGAAAAAACAGCAGAAATATCTACCTCCAAATGCTGGCGTAAATCACTTCTTCCAATAGTGGCATACAGATGGACCAAATGCTTAGAGAATGCAACTCCTGCAATACAAAGTAGAGTTATAAACATCCACAAGAACATCTACAAAAACAAAAATAAAGAAGAGCACACACCAACAAAGGTCCCATCTGGACTCCACGCAACACGGCTTACAGAAAATGGTGCATCTTTGGCAGCAGAAGCCTGTGAAAACTCTCAGTTGTCAGGAACGAAAAAAAGTATATAACCATTCGAGAAATCTTAAAGACATCAAACCAAAGGGTCAACCACAGCACTACATATTTGTGAAGAGACTAGTCTCTCAACTTATAGAAGAACTGAGAGTTAATTTGAATTTACAACCATATGCCAGATAAAAGAGAAACCATATTGAAGAAAAAACTAAAAGCCAAAGCTTGTATGTTTCTTTCACTTCCAGAGAATCAAGTTTTGAAGAATCTTGTATCGATTAACCTGAAATGTCAGAGTACAAGCTTGAATATCCCATATTTTAAATGCTTTTGAAACCAACTTCTCTCGCATTGCGACTTCCCAAAGCGTTATTTCACCATTGCTGGATCCAACTGTTCATAGCAAACTAGAAGTTAGAAGAAGAAGATATCTTTAACAGCAATGAGTTTTATCGCTGCTGTTCACACGGACACAGAAACAAAAGGAATACATGGACAGAAGATCTTAAACATTTATATACCGAGGAGCAGTGTGTGATGAGAAGGATGAAAGTCCATGCTAGTGACTGAGGATCCTTGCTGCAGAGTAAAAGCTACTGTCCTTGGTAAGTCATCGAGGGACCAAGAAGCTTGCTGACGAACTGTAGGATATGTAACCTGAAAGGAAAGAAGAAAAACAAAATTTAATGAATTTGATATGATCTGATAAGATGATACTAATAAATTTGAGGGTGAATTCAGCAGGAGGAAAACAAAAAAAGAAAATATATCATTTAACGGAAGATCCATCTTCAGCAATACCTCCTCAACAGACGGTGCAGGTCGTAAACGTTTCATTAATTGCTCATGATCAGCATTCTGATAGTCAAGCATACCTAATGTAGCTGGAGGTGTGATGGGACGCTTCAAAATTGAAACTGTTCAAGAGCACAAAATACGGTGAGCGGAAGTGGAATATCATCTCTGACAGACCAAATACTCATAGTAGTATCAGTTGTCTGCTTGACTGCTTTATGTCCAAACAAACTAATCCGAAGCATTCAAAGTTACATTTTGCAAGATCTTGAGTTCAACTCTTTAGAAGGCAAGCAATGCAGTTCTCGAACACATCAAATTTGGACCCACTTTAGAGGCATCAGATTGTTGATGAAGCATTTTCATCCTCAGGCAAACAAGAACTACTATTCTTTTTTTTTTTTTTAATGAAGTGGGTAAATTAAGAGCTACTATTCTTTCTTCCAGCCCGTTATTTGGAACTTCATTACGATTTATATGTTGAAATCGATGTTTAATTATTGACTAGAATACTATTGACATGCATTCTAGCATATTGAGAAATTTGCTAATCGAACTACACAGTAACTTTTCTTGGCCTCTCAAAACTCATGTTGTTCTTGTTAAGTGTTAACAAATATTTAAAGCATAATCAAAGGTATCCACTGAAAGTCAGGCCCCTAGTCGTTCAAAGAACACTAGTTAAAACTCGCCTTGATTTGGTGGAACAGGCAGGGATGATGCTGTCACAACAGCTGCTTGGACAGATGAAGAAGCAGCGGCATTTGCCATCCAACCTGCTAAAGCATTGGCATTTGCAGCTGCTGCTGCTGCGGGTGGAAAGGGCTGCAAGCAACAAATTTAAGTACATGATTGAACCGAGCGAGACGAGCAACGGTGTCATTAAGTAAAGAATAAGTTAAAACCAAAATTATCATAACTAGAGAAAACACAAAGAATCGTACCCCATGTGCCCCAAGTGATGTAAAAGCAGCAGGTTTTGCAACAGCTGCAACAGGAAGATTAACAGGTGCAGGTGCAACAGCCCCATTTGGAGGAGTGCATGTATGGTCTGTAAACAGTGTCTTAATGTCAGGGTTTGGCCTGGGGTTCTTACAAAGCTGGTGCTGCCAGTTGAGACTGCAGAAAATGGCAAAGTGAAAGATCAAATTAGAACACACAGTTCCAAGAAACTGCCAAGATGAAAAGCAAAATATTCAATCCCAAGAAGCATACTACAGGTGACCTTTAGACAAAAGACAAGAAAGGTATTAATCACGAGAAGTATACATGTGAAAAGACAGCACATCTTGGTTATCTTGCAATATAAGAACTAAGTCAAGTCGTTAAGATCATCTTATAGAGTGGCACCATCATCCCCTCATTGTACTTGAGAACTAAAGGAACTCGAAAGCCAAAAAAGTAACGAAAGGTTATTGACAATATTCTTGTTAACAAGGGAGAAACAACTGAAACATAAGACCAATTGCATCCCCCATGCATGTTTGTTGACTCGATTATGGAGAAAATTAGCATGATTCAGTCATCTGCTGAGGCAAGGAGCTGTAAAGCCAATAGAGCCCAATAAAAAGTTCACAAATGCCAGCATGTTCATCGAGCAGTCAGCACTAAAAATTTTTGGCGATGTAAAGAAGATAAAATCTAGAAGCTGATATTATCCTTCTTGATACTTTAGCATTACAAAAACAAAAAAAAATCTTCACCTTTGATTGATTAATGTACGCAATCTTGAAGATCTCAAAGTCGGAAAGACGAGTTTTTCACGGAAAAGAGGATTTGCTTCGATCAATTTCTTTAGCTCTATCAACATTATGCTACGAGCTGTCTTGGTGTCACCATACTTCGAAAGCTGCTCGTTCTCTCTGAAATCAGGTAATCAAACAAGTTATTCAGAAGGTCGTTACTTGACTTATGTCGAATTGCTAAAACTCACTTCAGGAAAGATAAAGATCAAGCATTGAGAAAGAAAGACTACACAAACTGAAATAGTCATTCTACAAGCATTCGGCACGGATCCTAATTCACAGAAAACCTATAGGCTCAAAAGAAATTCCAGCAACTCAACAACTCAATATGCAGCTTCGAGCCTTAGGAAAAACACTCAGAGACGGTTTTCTTATAAATATACATGTAGTCAATATCCTAGAAGCCTTAGATCTCAGACAATCTACGGGTAAGCATGCAGAATAATACCAAACTCGGCATTTTGCCCTCCTATCTCGAAAGTTAAGTCTACAATTTACTTCCTATCTGGTTCTTACAGAACAGGAAAAAAAATGTGACCGAAAAGAGAACCCCTGTAAATATTATGGTAAATTAACATTTAAAAGGTACATAGAACAAAAACTTTTCATTTTTCTGCATAAGAGGGACTGATCAGGAAAGCCAAGAAGTAAAAAGAAGACATTCAATATAAGAAACCAAGAATATTACCCTCTACCTCATCTATAACAACCTTACCTCCATAGTACTACATGATGAGGCGAAATTTATTGCAACTACAGTTGACTTATTATTCATTAAGGGAGCATAGAACTACCTTTGTGCATTTATGATTGAACATAAGGTCGTACTTTTCATTTAATTCCACGTTTTGACATATATTTATCTTCTTATCTATTCCTCCCAATAAAAGTTTAATTGTTTATTCTGAAACCTTTCCCAGTTGAGATACTAATAAATGCATTTAGTTATTAGGTTTTCACTACAGTCGAATTAAATCGCACAATTAATTTCCAAATCTGGTTCAAATTCAAGCATATGAACTTCCACATTGCAAAAAGTTGACAACTTCTCTAGATTGACTGTAGAGAGGACAGTCCATCAATCAAGGAACATGATCAAACCAGCAATTGAACCAAGACAGAGAAAGTGGACCTTGATTATTGGTCCTTCTCGAGAGGCCAGGGAGCCATTTCGAGGACATTACCAGTCATACCATGGCTTTAGAAAAGAAATATATTCGACCACATGAGAACAACATCTAAGCTTCCACCTAACAGGCTAATTTTTTCAATTTTTTACTCTACAGGACTGAATTAACGGTTACAAAGTGTATTTACTACAACTCCACCAAGACGGTAAGAGAAACAACTAAACCGTAATCAGTCCTCAAAGATTGCCAGATCTCACAACTGCCACCAATGTGAATTTGGAGCCTCAGTATGCAGCAATTACAAGCCTCTTATGAATGCAAAAGCCTTTTAATTTTATTCCCTCTCGTTCTCTAATCATAAACCTTTTACCAATGCACAAGCAATTTCTTCTTTCTACGTGGCTATGCATGGATATTCTTTTCACGTAACATGAGAAATAGCTACCTGAAATTGGTAAGTGTCAAGAGCTGAGTGATCTCTTTGTAAAGGTCCTCATTGAATGTAGAAAACACTTTCAAATCATTCACAAGAATCTCAACTGCCTTTGCCTTGTCTTGCCTAAGATGACAACACACCATGCAAAAGAAAAAAAAAAGTTCAAATCAGAGCCATACTTGGTGGAAATGTATCAAAGGCACGGTAAAGTAACAACAGGGACATACCGATCAAGAGCTTCAAGATATTTCTGCTTTCTTATCTCAAAAAATATTTTCATTGAGTATCTGTTGTCATCAACTTTAGTAAATCCAGACAGGTACTTCTCAACTTCATCCCATTCACCTGCATGTACTTTCTCCTCGAAGTATTTCATATTGAAGAAAAATCCTGATTCTTGCTCTAACCTGCGAACAAAATCATACATTTTTTTAGAGAGGTTAATCACAAGCACAGAAATTCATATAAAAGTAAAGGCAACGTTTTCACTTTTCACACACTTCTAAATCGATACCAACCAAAAAAGACTAGAAATTGAAACACTCTTTGCAATTGAAGCTAGAAAAGTTTTAATTTTTGATAAAGATATAATGATACTAGAAAGTTATCAATCCGCACACAAATCTATTTATGAACTTTTAACCTCATCATTTCGTTACTTCATTTCCAAGAAGCATAAAATAAGCAACAACGAAAAATTAAAAATCGGTCGCACATTAAATGTATCTCATTAAGTCTGCACAAGAATTTTACAAAAATAAAAAACAAAAACCAACAGAAAAATTTAAAAAGAGGAAAAATCAAACCGAAAAAAAAACAGACCGTGCAAAAACTCACAGTACAACTAGCTACATCAAGTGATTTTTCTTTTCCTTTTTTCCTTTTTTAGATAAATTACCAGAACAACCTCAAAAACTAAACACATACTTAATTCTTTAGTTTTCAGTTTCAAGGAGAAAAAAGTTTTCACTTTCAAGCACCAAGTAAAAATAGTAAAAACACATAGATAACATGATAATAAAATCCAAAAAAACACATAGATGTGTGTGAGAGAGAAAGAAACACAAAAAAAATTAAAAAATTGAAAATAAAAAAGAACATACTTGTGAACAGACTCCTTAAATTTCTCCTCTTCAAGGAACTGGAGTATGAGGAACACCAATTCTCTGCTGAGTGAAGACATTTTAATCAAATAATCTCCGATCCCACAACTCCGCAGATCTAAGCCCTAGATATCCACACGCGCTACAATTTCTAGGGTTTCAGCTCTTCCTCTCGCACCAAAAACAATTAAAAAATCGCTGCTTGATTTTCAAAGCCAAAGAGAAGAGAAATTATATGTAGAGAGAGAAACAATGGCTATGGCTATAGAGAGAGAGAGAGGGGTAGAGAGAAGGGGGAGGAAGGGGGTCTATTTGTAGTGGGGGAAAGAGGAGTAGAGAAGATGGAAATGAAGGTTGGGGGGGTGGGGGAGGACTTGGTCTCGCTATCTTCGATGCGTTTATCAGTACCCTATCTTTTTCTACTGACCTATCAGTAATAAGTTTTGTTGCTTATCATTTCTGTGAATAAGTGGTTGTGATAAGCAGTACTGGTTATCGTAGTACTTGGGTTTGCGTATAGATAAGGAGAATGTGACTGGAGTTGCGGATTTGAAATGGGGAGTTCAAATGGAGTTGAATATTCGGGTTGAATTACGAATTCCCGTCGTGGGTTACGTGTGTTATTTGATGAGAACCAGTACTCTTGTTTCGGTGGAATTTATTTCCTCCTCTAACTTCTCGCGATATTTCAATTTTTCGTTTTGTTATCATATTGTGGTATGGGAAGTTATATTTTTAGTCATGTCAGAAGAAAAGAGTTTGTTTTAAAAGATAAACAATTCGGAGGAACGGCGCGTGTTCAATCACTTGCTGAGATAAGGTGGGTCCCTTTAGTTTCTTGTCTCACTTAGACGTGGTTCATTCAAGTAATCATCAGGCGCGTGATCTCCGAAAGGCATTTTTGCTTTCCTTTTTCTTTTTAGCTTAATCTTAAAGCATTTTCCATATTTTATTTGGAAACAAGTATTACCATAATATTTAGAATAAGAATATTTTTAAATGTTTTTCTATTACAGGATGAGAAGAGAAAGGGAAAGTAACAATTAGAAGACTTCGAAAAATTAAGGTAATAGGATGTTTTCCAAATTTATGTGTGTATTTGAAATTTTTAAGAAATATTGAGGGATATTTAATTTATTCAAACTTGTTAATAATTCTACGCCCTAACTAAACAGAGGAAAAAATTATAACCATCACTTAAAATGGGAAAATTGCGGTAAAATAAGTAATATATTCAGTTCAAAGTGACTAAAATAGTAAAACAGTCAAACAATAAGCAATAGAATAAGGTAGATATCTTTGTGCCAGATTTACTTAATAACGGGAAGCAAATAAATTGCATTGATAAAATATCTTAATTTAGATGAGAATTGACTATCACAAGAAAATAAGACTTTTTAAGTTAATTCAGTAAATATGCATAGAGATTTTTCTATAAACAACCAAATCTAGAGCATCATGGTGAATAAGGTAAGAAGTTGACTAAAAAGTAGAGTAGTATTTTTAATGCATGTCCAAAAAAGAAAAAGAAATAAGGATTTGGTTATGTGGCTGAATGGAAGGAAAAGAAAGTTAGATTTTTCTATAAACAGCCAAATCTAGAGCAACGTGGTGAATAAGGTAAGAAATTGAATATAGTAAGTATTTTTAAATGCATATCCAAAATAAGAAAAAGAAATAAGGATTTGGTTATGTGGCTGAATGGAAGGAAAATAAAATTATTCATATCTCAGAATCTATGTGGATAACAATTCATAGTATGCAAATACTTGTACATCAGCCTGCTAATTGCATGAATTTTGACCTTTTCTTTCTAAATTTCTTTCTTGATATTGGTTCGTGGGTGTGATTTTGACAATGCTTGTTCTGATTTTAGGTTGATGAAGATAATAATGACATATTATTATTTTATGTGACGTAAATTTATGTATTATAGCGTTAAGATATACTGAGAAACACGTAAAGTCAAACGTTCAAATATATTTATGCAAGTTAAAATGTCTATAGTTAACAACCCCGTAAATTGAATTAGGGCCAACATTAATTTCAAAACCTTCCAAGTACACATCACTTAAGAAAGTGAAACATGTAAACATCAACTATCCACTAACAAAGAAATACTTATTGACTAATTGAAGACACAAACCACGAGCATTGTACAACAAAGCAAGAATAACTATAAAAAAATTTGCAATGGCCCACATAAGCGTAAGGATTAGGGCCAGGTGTAACTGAACACGAAATGCCACTATTTAGTGGTGGCAAAATGAGAAAAAAAAATAGTTTTTTATTTATATTATTCACTAAAAATGAATTTGTTAGTTTGAGTGTTAGTATAAATTACAGAACTTGGTTTTATACCGTGTTTCTTAAACGTGAAGTAAAATAAGCGGTTAAGTAAATACATCAATTTTTACGTGGAAAATCACCCGGCTCTATCACGACCCGGATTCCCACCCTCGGGAGTTGTGATAGCGTCTACTAGTACGAGCTAGGCAAGCCAATTAATTGCACAATTTATTTTTTTACCCATTTTATATTCATTAACAATTTCGAAATAATAACATTTAAACAGCGGAATGTAACACAAGCGGAAGAAAGAAACAATAAGCTATCTGAACATGAATATCCAATACAACTGTTTGAGTCACGACTACCCAGAACTAGTGTCACAGTTTCACAGACGGTCTAAGAATACTACAAATAAAGGGTCTGAAAGGAATAAATACAACACTGTCACAAGAAATGCAAGAAAAACAGGAATAGTAGATAGAAGGAGACGTCAAGGCCTGCGGACGCATGCAGGACTATCTCGAATCGCCTGATGATCAAGAATCAGCAATCTCACTGCGGTCCGAAATCCACAACACTGGGGTCTGCACAAAAGAGTGCAAAGTGTAGTATCAGCACAACCGACCCCATGTGCTGGTAAGTGCCTAGCCTAATCTCGGCGAAGTAGTGACGAGGCTAGGCCCAGACTACCAAATAAACCTGTGCAGTTATATGATATACAACGGAAAGTAAAGCAGAAATGAACAAGTAAAGATGGGAGGGGGAAACATGCTTCGGGGAATAACAGGTAAGAACAGATTATCAAAAGAACTATAAAGAAATCAAAATCCAACCACTAACAAGAGTAAGGAAAACAAAAGCAGATTTCACTTTCTTTTCACATCTTGTGGTAGGCGTACCACCCGCTCCTATTTCGTTACATCTTGTGGTAGGCATACCACCTGCTCCCATTTCATCATATTTTGTGGTAGGCGTACCACCCGCTCCCATTTATAATATTATTGTGGCGTGCAACCCGATCCACATATAATATTGTTGCGGCGTGCAACCCGATCCATATATAATATTATTGCGGCGTGCAACCCGGTCCATATATAATATTGTTGGAGCGTGCAACCCGATCCATATATAATATTATTGCGGCGTACAACCCGATCGATATCATATCTTTGTTACGATGTGCAACCCGATCTATATATAATATTGTTGCGGCGTGCAACCCGATCCATATATAATATTTACAATTATAACGAGAGCCCCGACAAGGGATCAATAAGGTCTACACTATCCCGGCAAGGGATTCGACAACATAGGTAAATACGTCCCGACAAGGGAGAAACAACTATAACCAAACTTGTTACGACATCTAACCACCTCAGCTATAACCAACCTCATTCCGACTCCTCAATGTTCATAGGTCACAATTCTTCCCACAACTTAACACAACAGATAAAAATCTTCACCAAGGCATGAATAATACAACAAAATCATGAAAATCACAATATAAGACTCACGGTCATGCTTGACACCAATGTATAGATACTCGTCACCATGCCTATACATCGTACTCAACAAGAAACAAATAGCAAATAGAACAAAACTCCTAATCCCTCAAGCTAAGTTTAGACCAAACACTTACCTCGATGCCTCGAACACAACTCAAGCTTCAATTATAGCTTTACCCCTTGATTCCTCCGCCAATTCGCTCGTATCTAGCCACAAGTTACTTAACTACATCAATAAATGCTAAATGAATCAATTTGAATGCATGAAAATGAGTTATCCAAAGTTTTACCCAAAAAGTCAAAATCGCCCCCAGGCCCACGTGGTCAAAACCCGAGGTTCAAACCAAAACCGGATTACTCATTCCCCCACGAGCTCAAATATGTAATTTGTTTTGAAATTGGACCTCAAATCGAGGTCCAAATCCCCAATTTTTGAAAAACCTAGGTTCTACCCAAAACACCCAATTTTCCCCATGAAAATCATTGATTTGAAGTTGAAATCATGTTAAAAGATGTTAATGATTGAAGAAAACTAGTTAAAAACGACTTACAATTGATTTGGAGAAGAAAGGTTGTTTGAAAAATCGCCTCTTATATTTTTGGGGTTTTTGAAAAATGCAAAATAACTGAAAATCTCGTCTATTTATACCCCTCTCAGACACTCTGTGCGGACCGTACAAAATGAACTGTAGCTGCACAGGCCTTCCTGAGGTACTGCGGTCCAACGCCCTGTGCGGACCGCACGAAATGGACCGCGGCTGCATAGGTCTCCACCGCGCTCCGCATGAAACCGACCGCGGACCGCATTGGCCTCCACCGCACACCGCACAAAACTGACCGCAGACCGCACTGGTCCCCCTTCCGTGGTCGCACACGATTTTTTGCGGACCGCACTAGCGGGTTCAGAGACCTGCAACTTCTGGTTTTTAAGTCTAAAACATCCCGAACCTACCCGAAACTCACCTGAGCCCTCGGAACTCCAAACCAAGTGTGCATACTAACTCAAAAACATCATATGGACCTATTCGTGTAATCAAATAATCAAAATAACATCATGAACATCAAATTAAATTTCGAGATTAATAAAATTTTCTCAAAACTTCTTTAAACATAAATTTTGCAATTTAAGTCCGAATCACGTCATATGACATCCGTTTTTTACCAAATTTCACAGAAATGTATCAAATCATATATAAGACATGTACCGGGCATCGGAACCAAAATACGGGCCCGATACCATCATGTTCTAATCAAAATTCATTTCAAATTTCTTTAAACAATTCCAGAAAACAATTTCCTTTGAAAACTCGGGTTTGGGACCTCGAAAATTCGATTCTAGGCATACACCCAAGTCCCATATTTACGGACCCTCCGGGACCGTCAAATCACGGGTCCGGGTCCGTTTACCTAAAACGTTGACCGGAGTCAAATTAGCTCATTTTATAATCAAAACTTATCATTTTTCACAGAATTTCATATTTAAGCTTTCCGGCTACGCGCTCGGACTGTGCACGCAAATCGAGGTGACTCTAAATGAGGTTTTCAAGGCCTCAAAACACAGAAATTTTGAAGGTCATCACATTCTCCACCTCTATAATAATCGTTCGTCCTCGAACGGACAGAAGAAGGGAGTACCTGAGTCAGGGAAAAGATGGGGATAACGGCTCCACATATCAGCCTCGGACTCCCAGGTCGATGCCTCAGGAGGCTGACCTCTCAACTGAACACGAATAGAAAGAAAACTCTTCGATCTTAACTGACGAACCTGCCGGTCTAGAATAGCTACCGGCTCCTCCTCATAAGACAAGTCTTTTTCCAACTGGACAGTGCTGAAATCTAACACGTGGGATGGATTGCCGTGATACTTCTGAAGTATGGACACATGAAACACTGGATGTACGGTTGATAAGCTCGGAGATAAAGCAAGTCTATAAGCCACCTCTCCCACTCGATCAAGAATCTCAAACAGGCTAATGAACCTAGGGCTAAGCTTGCCCTTCTTCCCAAATCTTATCACGCCCTTCATAGGTGACACTCGGAGTAATACCCGCTCACTGACCATAAAAGCCACATCTCGAACCTTGTGATCTGCATAACTCTTTTTCCTGGACTGAGATATACGAAGCCTATCCTGAATAATCCTGACCTTATCCAAGGCCTCCTAAACCAGATCCGTACCCAACAACCGAGCCTCTCTCGGC
This sequence comes from Nicotiana tabacum, assembly GCF_000715075.1. Classification (NCBI taxonomy): domain Eukaryota; kingdom Viridiplantae; phylum Streptophyta; class Magnoliopsida; order Solanales; family Solanaceae; genus Nicotiana; species Nicotiana tabacum. The sequence goes on from NC_134086.1 coordinate 129,515,376, forward strand.
TCAAACCATCTAACCGGTGATCGACACCGCCTACCATATAAAGCCTCATGAGGAGCTATCTGGATACTCGACTGGTAGCTGTTGTTGTACGCAAACTCTGCTAAAGGCAAAAACTGATCCCACGAACCTCCAAAGTCAATGACACAAGCTCGAAGCATATCCTCCAAAATCTGAATAGTCCGTTCGGACTGCCCGTCCGTCTAAGGATGAAATGATGTGCTTAACTCAACTTGTGTACCCAACTCTCGCTGAACTGCTCTCCAGAAACGCGAGGTAAACTGCGTACCTCGGTCCGAAATGATAAACACAGGCACACCATGAAGACAAACAATCTCTCGGATATAGATCTTAGCTAACCTCTCAGATGAATAGGAGGCTGCCACATGAATGAAATGCACTAACTTGGTTAGCCTATCAATAGTGGCCCATACTGCATTGAACTTCCTCCAAGTCTGCGGGAGTCCAACAACGAAATCCATAGTGATCCGCTTCCGCTTCCACTCGGGAAGCTCAATCCTCTAAAACAAACCACCAGGCCTCTGATGCTCATACTTAACCTGCTGACAATTCAAACACCGAGCAACATATGCACGATATCCTTCTTCATTCTACGCCACCAATAATGCTGCCGCAAATCCTGATACATCCTTGCGGCGCCCGGATGAATAGAGTACCAGGAGCTATGGGCCTCCTCTAAGATCAACTCCCGAAGCCCATCCACATTAGGCACACATACTCGACCCTGCAATCTCAAAACTCCATCATCATCTAAGGTAACCTGCTTGGCACCTTCGCGATGCACCGTGTCTCTAAGGACGCACAAATGAGGATCATCATACTGCCGATCACGGATATGCTCCAATAAAGAAGAACGAGCTACTGTACAAGCTAATACTCGACTAGGCTCAGAAATATCCAACCTCACGAACCGATTGGCCAAATCCTGAACATCCAAAGCAAGCGGCCTCTCATCGACCGGAATTTAACCAAGACTGCTCATACTGACTGACTTCATACTCAAAGCATCGACCACCACATTGGCCTTCCCCGGATGATATAAGATAGTGATATCATAATCCTTCAACAACTTCAACCACCTCCTCTGCCTCAAATTCAACTCCTTTTGCTTGAATAAATACTGAAAACTCTTGTGATCCGTGAATACCTCACATGCCACGCTATACAGATAATGCCTCCAAATATTCAACGCGTGAACAATGGCTGCCAACTCCAAATCATGAACCGAATAATTCTTCTCATGAATCTTCAACTGCCGCAAAGTATAGGTAATGACATTGCCATCCTGCATCAACACTACACCAAGCCCAATACGAGAAGTATCACAATAAACTGTATAAGGCCCTGATCCTGTGGGCAATACCAACACCGGTGCCGTAGTCAAAGCTGTCTTGAGCTTCTGAAAGCTCGCCTCACACTCGTCCGACCATCTGAATTGAGCACCCTTCTGGGTCAACCTGGTCATCGGGGTTGCGATAGATGAAAACCCCTCCACGAACCGACAATAGTAGCCTGCCAATCCTAAGAAACTCCGAATCTCTGTAGCTGATACTGGTCTGGGCCAGTTCTTAACTGCCTCAATCTTCTTCGGATCCACCTGAATATATGTTGCTGATACAACATGACCCAGGAATGCAACTGAACTCAACCAAAACTCACACTTCGAGAACTTAGAATATAACTAACTATCCCTCAAGGTTCGAAGAACCACTCTAAGATGCTGCTCATGCTCCTCCCGGCTGCAGGAGTATATCAAAATATCATCAATAAAGACTATCACAAATAAATCCAAATAAGGCCTGAACACTCGGTTCATCAAATCCATAAAAGCTGCTTGGGCATTTGTCAACCCGAATGACATAACCAAGAACTCATAATGCCCGTACCGAGTGCGGAAAGTTATCTTAGGGACATCGGATGCCCTAATCATCAACTGATGATAGCCAGATCTTAAGTCAATCTTTGAAAATTCCTTGGCACCCTGAAGCTGATCAAACAAATCATCAATCCTCGGCAATGGATACTTATTCTTGACTGTAACCTTATTCAACTGTTGGTAATCAATACACATTCTCATCGACCCATCCTTCTTCTTAACAAACAACACCGGCGCACCCAAAGAGAAACACTAGGTCTAATGAAACCCTTCTCAAGCAAGTCTTGCAATTGCTCCTTCAACGCTTTCAACTCCGGCGGGGCCATATGATACGGCGGAATAAAAATAGGCTGAGTGCCTGGAGCCAAATTAATGCAAAAGTCAATATCCCTATCGGGTGGCATACCCGGCAGGTCTGAAGGAAAAACATCAGGAAACTCTCGAACAACGGGTACAGAATCAATGGAAGGGACCTCTACACTAGAATCACGAACATATGCCAAATAGGCCAAACACCCCTTCTCGACCATACGCCGAGCCTTCACATATGAGACAACACTGCAGGTAGAATGACTAGGAGTCCCTCTCCACTCTAAACGAGGCAAACCCGGTAAAGCTAAGGTCATAGTCTTGGCATGACAGTCCAAGATAGCGTGGTAAAGTGATAGCGAGTCCATTCCCAATATAACATCGAAATCTACCATGTCCAGAAGCAACAAATCTACATGAGTCTCAAGACCCCCAATCACAACTATACATGAACGATGGACTCGATCTACCATAATAAAATCACCTACTGGCGTAGACACATAAACATGATCACTCAAAGAATCACTAGGTATAACCAGATATGGTGCAAAATAAAACTGAAGCTTCTCTACCATAAACCAGAACAGTACCTGCACCTCCACCTCTAATACCTTTACCTCCACCTCCAGTTAACTGAGCGGGCTGGACGAGTCCCTCAATAAACCTCCTCACTCCCTCTCACAGTGGGAAGTATGACAAGATCATGATGAGCTAAGTCAATAAATCTGTTCTCGTACTAAGTAACGGTCATAGAATCCTGATGGGGACGCTCAAATTGCCTCCGATAGACCTCTCTTTGAGCGATGGGAAGTAACTTCTCCAGAAATAGCTGCGTGAACTGTTCTCAAGTCGAAGCTGATGACCTAACTGGTATAGCCAATCGATAATCCCTCCACAGGTCTTGGCGGATCTAGACAAGTGAAAAGTAGCAAAATCGACCCCATTGGTCTCCACTATCCCCATGTTCCTGAGAACCTCATGACAGTTGTCTAGATAGTCTTGGGGATCCTCAGAAAATGCACCGCTGAAAGTAGTAGTGAAGAGCTTGGTGAAACTTATCCGACTTCCACAAAGCCTCCGAAAACGTAGTTGATCTATCACCGGCATGTGCTACTGCTCGGTTGAAGAAGCGGTGTATGACCTCGCCATTGGCGAAAGGACAAGAGTAGAGGTTTCAATTTAGCACTGAGAGAACAAAATCGGGAGAACAAAATCGCACGACAGGAAAGAATAAAAGTGAAACTTTTCCTAACTCTGTAGCCTCTAGGGATAAATACGGACGTCTCCGTACCGATCCCTCAAACTCTACTAAGCTTGTCTGTGAACTGTGAGACCCATGTAACCTAGAGCTCTGATACCAACTTATCACGACCCGAATTTCCACCTTCGGGAGTCATGATGGCGCCTACTAGTACGAGCTAGGCAAGCCAATTAATTGCACAATTTACCTTTTTACCTATTTTATATTCATTAACAAATTCGAAATAATAACATTTAAACAGCGGAATGTAACACAAGCGGAAGAAAGAAACAATAAGCTACCTGAACATGAATATCCAATACAACTGTTTGAGTCACGACTACCCAGAACTAGTGTCACAGTTTCACAGACGGTCTAAGAATACTACAAATAAAGGGTCTGAAAGGAATAAATACAACACTGTCTCTAGAAATGCAAGAAAGAAACATGAATAGTAGATAGAAGGAGACGCCAAGGCCTGCGGACGCCTGCAAGACTATCTCGGGTCGCCTGATGATCAAGAATCAGCAATCTCACTACAGTCCGAAGTCCACAACACTGGGGTCTGCACAAAAGAGTGCAGAGTGTAGTATCAGCACAACCGACCCCATGTGCTGGTAAGTGCCTAGCCTAACCTCGGCGAAGTAGTGATGAGGCTAGGACCAGACTACCAAATAAACCTGTGCAGTTATATGATATACAGCGGAAAGTAAAGCAAAAATAAACAAGTAAAGATGGGAGGGGAAAACATGCTTCGGGGAATAACTGGTAAGAACAGATTATCAAAAGAACTATAAATGAATCAAAATCCAACCACTAACAAGAGTAAGGAAAACAAAGGAAGATTTCACTTTCCTTCACTTCTTGTGGTAGGCGTACCACCCGCTCCCATTTCGTTACATCTTGTGGTAGGCGTACCACCCGCTCTCATTTCATTATATATTGTAGTAGGCGTACCACCCGCTCCCATTTCATCATATCTTGTGGTAGGCATACCACTCGCTCCCATTTATAATATTGTTGCGACATGCAACCTGATCCACATATAATATTGTTGCGGCATGCAACCCGATTCATATATAACATTATTGCGGCGTGCAACCCGATCCATATATAATATTGTTGCGGCGTGCAACCCGATCCATATATAATATTGTTGCGGAGTGCAACCCGATCCATATATAATATTGTTGTGGCATGTAACCCGTTCCATATATAATATTGTTGCGGCGTGCAACCAGATTCATATATAATATTTACAATTATAACGAGAATCCCGACAAGGGATCAATAAGGTCTACACTATCCCGGCAAGGGATTTGACAGCATAGGTAAATACGTCCCGATAAGGGAGAAACAACTATAACCAAACTTGTTACGACATCTAACCACCTTAGCTATAACCAACCTCATTCTGACACTTAACCACCTCAGCTATAACAAAACTTGTTCCAACATCTAACTATCACAACTATAACCAAACTTGTTACAACACCTAATTACCCCAGCGATAACCAAACTTGTTCTAACATCTAACTACCACAGCTATAACCAAACTTGTTACAAAATCTAACTACCACAACTATAACCAAACTTGTTACAACAGCTAACTACCACAGCTATAACCGAACTTGTTACAACACCTAACTATCTCAACTATAACTCAACTAGTTTCAACATCTAACACGAAGAATCATCAACCTAAGCGTCCGTAATATCAATTAAGAACACAATGCAAGAGAACCTCAACTCAACAATAGCCCGGCAAGGGGGCAATATAATGATCTCTTCTCTTTCTCACTTTTACTTCACAATTCACTTCACAACTCGAGCCAATGCTCTAGAGTTTCGAATATCACTTATACTTTCACAATTCGTTATACAACTGGAGCCAACACTCCTCAATGTTCATAGGTCACAATTCTTCCCACAACTTTACACAACAAATAGAAATCTTCACCAAGGCATGAATAATACAACGAAATCATGAAAATCACAATATAAGACTCACGGTCATGCTTGACACTAACATATAGATACTCGTCACCATGCCTATACGTCGTACTCAATAAGAAATAAATAGCAAATAGAACAAAACTCCTAATCCCTCAAGCTAAGTTTAGACCAAACACTTACCTCGATGCCTCGAACACAACTCAAGTTTCAATTATAGCTTTACCCCTTGATTCCTCAGCCAATTCGCTTGTATCTAGTCACAAGTTACTTAATTACATCAATAAACGCTAAATGAATCAATTTGAATGCATAAAAATGAGTTCTCCAAAGTTTTACCCAAAAAGTCAAAATCGCCCCTGGGCCCACGTGGTCAAAACTCGAGGTTCGAACCAAAACCCAATTACACATTCCCCCAAGAGCTCAAATATGTAATTTGTTTTGAAATCGGACCTCAAATCGAGGTCCAAATTCCCAATTTTTGAAAAACCTAGGTTCTACCCAAAACACCCAATTTCCTCCATGAAAATCATTGATTTGAAGTTGAAATCATATTAAAAGATGTTAATGATTGAAGAAAACTAGTTAAAAATGACTTACAATTGATTTAGAGAAGAAAGGTTGTTTGAAAAATCGCCTCTTATGTTTTTGGGGTTTTTGAAAAATGCAAAATAACTGAAAATCTTGTCTATTTATGCCCCTCTCAGACCCCCTGTGCGGACCGCACAAAATGGACTGCGGCCGCACAGGCCTTCCTGAGGTAATGCGGTCCAGCGCCCTGTGTGGACCGCACGAAATGGACCGCGGCCGCATAGGTCTCCACTGTGCTCTGCACGAAACCGACCGCGGACCACACTGGCCTCCACCGTGCACCGCACGAAACCACCACGGACTGCACTGGTCCCCCTTCCGCGATCGCACACGATTTTGTGTGGACCGCACTAGCGGGTTCAGAGACCTGCAACTTTTGATTTTTAAGTCTAAAACATCCCGAACCTACCTGAAACTCACCCGAGCCCTCAGAACTCCAAACTAAGTGTGCATACTAACTCAAAAATATCATATAGACCTACTCGTGTAATCAAATCATCAAAATAAGATCATAAACATCAAATTAAATCTCGAGATGAATGAAATTTTCTCAAAACTTCTTTAAACATAAATGTTGCAATTTAAGTCCGAATCGCGTCATATGACATCCGTTTTTCACCAAATTCCACAGAAATGTCTCAAATCATATATAAGACCTGTACCGGGCACCGGAACCAAAATATGGGCCCGATACCATCATGTTCTAATCAAAATTCATTTCAAATTTCTTTAAACAATTCCAGAAAATAATTTCCTTTGAAAATTCATTCCTCGGGCTTGGGACCTCGGAAATTCGATTCCGGGTATACGCCCAAGTCCCATATTTTCCTACGGACCCTCTGAGACCGTCAAATCACGGGTCCGGGTCCGTTTACCCAAAGCATTGACCGAAGTCAAATAGCTCATTTTATAATCAAAACTTATCATTTTTCACAAAATTTCATATTTAAGCTTTTCGGCTACGCGTCCGGACTGCGCACACAAATCGAGGTGACTCTAAATGAGGTTTTCAAGGCCTCAGAATACGAAAATTCGTTTTAAAATGATGTAATTAAAATCACAACCTATTGCGTAGGATTTACAACTTCAACTCCGCTAGAACAATGAGCCAAAATATATTAATTACAAGACTGCAATTCATTACTCTCTAGTACTCCTACTACAACTATTTGCTTTACACATTCACTCCAACTCACTAATTGTTTGTGACACTTTAATTACAACTCAATTTCCTACAACACATTCACTAGACTGACTCTAGAAAGACACAAACCGGTATTTGACTTGAGTGTACAAAATGTAGTTCTTCAGTTAATGTGTGAAAAGATAATCATAGAAGACCAAAATATATAGTATTTAAACGCCTGGACTTCAAGATCTTCTAGGAGTCCTATTCATAGTCAACTTCTAGTTTGATAGGACTCCTACTATTACAAGGACTCCACAAATTTTGGGACTCTTGTCTCTTACTGATTTATTCATATTTTCTGGGGCAACAACTCTTGTCACGTGTAGCAGCCTTCTTCCACCAAACTTGAACCTGAGTAACTTTGAGATAAAGTTAATGTCTTGCACATACGTACAATCATCAACCCGAGGAGTTGGTCTTTTACCCTTATGAGTTGGTTCTTAGAACGGTTAAACAACTACGTTGAGCACGTGGTTCTTCGAACATTGCATCTAAACAAACTTTATTAATCATCAAATCTCAATACTCAACAGGATTGGATAATGAATTTTTTAAAAATGTCATAGTATGGATAAGATCCATATTTACTTAACCAATGAGTTTAACTTTTACATTTGTAAATATTCAAATTGGGGATTCTTCAAGTTTGAGAGACTAGTAATTCTCCCAAAAGTGATCATATTCAAGAGGACATGGATAATATGAATATCCATATTATCTGCGGTTAACCCATTTACTATCCATATTAAGTATGGGTCTAGTCGGATATGGTATCCGTTTTTTGCATTATCCATTTTGATCCGTCCATACCCAACCCGACTGTTTCCCACCCCTACTGCTATTTTACTTGTTGTGTTAGGTCAATTTGTAAGATATTACTCAATTTTGCTAAGAAGTGAATGTGGCAAAATTACTGTCGCTATTGCTACAATTCCTCTAACGCCAATACGGAGAGGCAACTCAAAATCCGCATATATATTGCTTTATGAAATTCAATAAGATATAATTAAATAGAGAAATCAGTATTGTTTTATATCAGAATAAAATAGAGAAATCAATATTAATGTAAGGAAGCCCCTTTGTTATTAAACTTATTGCCTACAGGGAAAATCACTTTCAGTTGCAATTATTATGTTCCTGTCGTAGAGGTTGGATTTCTTGAAGAGAGAAGACTAGCAATGACGGGCATCTATCGGTGAATTGAGTTCTTTACTCGAATAATCATACTAATATCCACACACAAAAAAGTTACAAAATAGAATTAGTAACCGTAATAATTAGAGTTGTGTTGTATAAGTGTCAACATTAGTTAATAGAAGAGAAGTAGCAAATATATGACAATCTTATGAGAAAGAATATAAAAGGAGTGAGCCAAATTGGACGGGTTAGATTATGATCGGTAGTTCGATCCAATCAAAATTAACCCTAGTAAATTTTTAATAGAATAACTTGTTTACTAGTTTGATCCGTTTTGACACTTCTAGTTGTGGTTAGAGTGGAAGTAAAAGATTATACTTACATAAATCTAAGGACAAACAGTATCGGGATAATATCAAGAATTCGTGAAAAATATGAATAAATAAAATCTATTCATAGTAAATAAGTGGTTATAAATGGAAGAAAATCCAGTTAATCATAAGTTGAATACTAAACGATATCCATATCAAACAAGGGTCCAAGTCCCTTGTTAAATGAGGGGTCAAATGTCTTTGATAACTAGATAATATGATGCTAACTATACCCTAGATGTATACAAATCATATTAATATATTTTTAGGTTATTACAAATAAATTAAAGTGCATAAGCCATCTAGTAGTTTGAAAAATACTACTTGGGGAAAAAGATGACTTCTATCAATATGTTTAGATTATTATTATAGTCGGTGGGGTAGCTGTCCCAACTGCATCATATGTTGTAGAAGGCACATGACTTGGGCACATTGCCTGAGTTGCATTGGTGCGTGTTTGAAAAATATTGATTAAATTATCAACCACAAGAAGCTCGAGATGAGCAGAATATTATTTCAAACTGTTGATTATTATTAGATTAAAATACTCCATTTTTAACCTATAAGGTCAGAAGGAATTCTGCTGACCTCATTTTAGTTCTTTTTAGTACAATGATACAAAAATCTTTCTGTTGAGTTCATTTGGTTTGAGTATCCTTAAGATAGTGTCCGGGTGTACAAAGGAAATCGATAAAACGCATTAACTCGATAATTTGAATTAAACCAGGGAAAAAAATTCGATTATGATTTACTATTGAAAAAAAATCGATAATAATTGTTTTGGTTTGGTTTTAACTAAAGAAAGTCAAATCGAAACCAAACCAACCCGACATTATATATATAGAAATTTTAGATATATTTAATGTATAAATATACTTATTGTGATGTAATTTATAAATATTTCTTAAAAAATTTCACAATTTTATCTTTTAAGGTATAATTATTTCAAGGTTGGACTTAGAACTTTTGAATGTTCCAATAAGTTTTATAGCCATTAATATTAGTAAATTAAATAATGCTAACAAAAGCCCAAACCAAAATCAAATCAATACTAATGCTAACAAAAGACATTCAATTTAATACTACGAACGGGAATGTATTAAATATTTTTTTTTCCAATAATTTAGATAAAAATGCATAACCTATTTTTATTTTTTCTTTAACGTTTAGTCATGTAATTAATGCTCCCTTATTATTCTACTTATTTTAGCATGACTTAGTGTTTTAGATTATGCTTATTTTTACTATGGCTTTTTAATTAGCAATATTCATATTGCATAATTTTATTATTTTTATTGTAGAATATTTTAAGATAATGCCATGACACATCTCATATTTCGTATTATTTTCTTGAAAAATACTTTATATAGTTATATCTTACTAGGATTAAAGAAATATTTTGAGCATAATTTATATGTTTTGTTCTACGAAGATTTTACCGGAAAAAACCCGAAAACCCGAGAAAATTCGAGAAAAACCGAGAGTGAAAAACCCGAATTTTATTGGTTTGGTCTTTAGATTTAATACCCGACACAATTGGTTTGATTTGGTAATTATAAAGTCGGAACCAACCCGACTTATGTACACCCCTAATACCGTCTATGTATAATGGTTAGATGACTCAGATTAGGTGTTAAGAACCCTAATATTCTCTCAATTATTGAAGTGCAGTAGTGTTTTCTTTTTATCAACCATCTGGTATGGTATTTAAAATCTATTGGTCCGACAATTCAAATTTTGCAATGAAGGGTTCACTTAAGGGGAGCAATGCCTACTAGGAGTTTCTTCACTTTTGAGGCTCGAACCCAAAATTTTTTATTAAGGGTGAGAATCCCATCCACCTGTCATACCCCTTGACCGTAGTTATCTGTTTGTTAATTTTTTTTTTCTTCTAGAACAAACAAAGATTTCTAATATTCTAAAATATTTTATCTTTTTTATATGAAAAAATTATAAATTATATTATTTTTGTGTTATTTCTGAAAATTTTAAGTTTAATCAGTAATAACCTAGTCAGTTTTGAAACTTGATCATATTCACATTTGATAAAAATGGAAGTGCATGCAAAACAACTGCCAGAGAATAAGTACTAATTAACTATCCCTCTCTTATCTTGATGCGCAACTGTTGGTCGCAATTAAGGCTGTATTGTGATCCGGGCCCAGTCCGGGACCGGTTCGGGATCGCGAGACCACGGGCTAAACGGGTCGGTTCCAAGCGGTCCTAAGAGCCCACTGTGGGTCAGTCTTCCATGTTGAGATCGCAAGCCCGGGATCGTTTAGCCTGGGACCGGCTGGCGGGCTTGGGCCGGTTAAACCAGGCCTAACGGGCGCAATTACTATTTTTTATTTTTTTAAAAAAATTGGCCAATGGTTGGAAGTTTAAAAACTAGCCGTTGGCCTGCCAATTTAGCTGTTTGGCTTTTTTAAAAATAGCCATTTGCCCCCCAAACATTATTTTAACCCCAAACTTTTTATAATTACATTTTTCCTCTATTCTCAACTATAAATACCCCCTCATTCTTTCATTCTTACTCACAAAATCATCAATCTCTCTCATTTCTCAAACTCAAATTGAAGTATTCAAGTCTTCACTCATCTCTCATTTCTCAAACTCAAATTCTTAATTCAAGTTAGATCATGCCCGGTGATTCTAGATTGCGCCCATTTGTTTTGGAACACTTTAATGTGGTAGAAGAAAATGAAGAAGTTTACATAATAAAGTGCAAGAACTGTGGTCGAGTCTACACTCATCGTCCAAGAGGGCACATGCTGTTTAAGGAGGCATATAAAGAGTTGTCTTGCGCGTTATCCAGACATTCGTATTTAAGATTTTAAGTTAATTTGAGACAATTTGTGTTATTTTAAAATTATTAGACGTATTATGCTTAGTTTTTTAGTTTTGTTAGATTAATTTGAAGTATTATGTTGAAGGCATTGAACTTTAATTTGAAGTATTATATATATATATATATATATATATATATATATATATATATATATATATATATATAAGCTATATAATTTACAAGAAATTGCCTTAGATAAATTTTTTTTTTAAAAAAAATAGGCTAGGCCCACTTAGGCCCATATATATATATATATATATATATATATATATATATATATATATATATATGTGTGTGTGTGTGTGTGTGTGTGTATATATATATATATAATTTACAAGAAATTGCCTTAGATAAAAAAAATTTCAAAAAAAAAAAGTTTGGAACACTTAGCTTAGGCCCGGCCCATTTAGCCCGGGACCATGTGGGCTTAAGCCCGCAGTGGACCCGGTTCCACCCTCCAGAATCGTTAGCCCGGGACCGTTTGGCCCGGGACCGCCAGAGACCGGGATCGTTTGGCCCGTCCCGTTTAGCCCATTTAGGTCAGGGACCGGACCACAATACAGCCTTAGTCGCAATATGCAATCTGCAAACTATTGTAAATGTTTGTAAATTGTCTATCATAGAATTTCTATCCAAAATTTGTGACTATTGGTTTTCTAAGAAATACACTATCACGAGTAGTAATGTAGCACGCGTTACTGGACGCGTTACTGGAGGGGAAGCCAGAATTTTATCTTTATGAATTCAAAATTTTGGAACGATAATTTTTAGAGTTACTAATTGAATTCTAAATTTAATAGTTATACTTCTTTAATGAATTTTGTTTATGCAAATATACTAGAGCAAACATTACTGAATACAATCAAACTTTTATTTAGACTTCTAGCTCTTCCCTTGCGCTACACTCGAACAGTAAGTTTGATATATAAATATTTCGTTTGCTTTGCCACTTTTTAGGAAAATTGAAAAAGAAGCAAAATAATTCAGGAAATTATATATAGAAGGTGTTGACATGACAAATGTTGACCCTTGAGCTACCAAAGCTTCCCAAGAATAAATTAAGATCACATCGATCCCTTTGGATTTTTCTCCAAATTAGTTGGCTTTTGCATGTGAGAGCCACCACTCAGTCAAGATGCCATGATACTACAGCTTTCCGATCCTTTCCTCGTTCATAAGCCTGTTTATTAATTACTTTAAATTCAGCTTCAAATTTTTCTAAAATCTATCCTTATTATTTAATTAATGAAATATTAATTAAATAAGATGTTTAACAAAGATACAGATGCATGTACGACAAATACTCATGATTGATTTTATTAAATGTATCTTAAGAGTTGTGCAGAACCTTAAAAGATAATATGAAGTTATGAATTAGAGGAAGCTCGTATTACTGTTAAGTAGATTTCTAAAATAGTTATTTATTTTATTCAAATAAACACAATCAATATATTTTCCTGATATATAGTTTTCCAACACACACAATGAATTCTCTTAAAACCGACACACACAATGCAAATTTAAAACGTGGGTGCTTTTGACGTCCGATTGCAGCACTACTATAATTTGGAAAATCAAACAAACTTTTCTTCAACTGCGATTTTTATTGGAAAAAAAGAAGTAGTCAAGATAAAGGCCGGGTGATATCAATAACAATGTTAATAATAACTATTTAGGGGTGTGATGGAATGGTCAAGATTCATTCTCCTTTAATCAAATATCTTGATTTCGATTTTTTCGAACGAGAATTTTCTGGTAGGGGCAATTTGCTCCCTTAGTGAGCTTATTCGACTAGTCTGAATTAATTGAGCAGATGATTAAAGTAAAACAATATGTTAATAATATATCAAATAATATTTGGACTTGATAACCAAACATTTACTTAAAAATAAATAAATTAAACCTGTAAAGATATAGTAGAATTTTTTGTGTTTTTTGTTGAAAATTATATTATATATATAAAATTAATTTTTTATTTATATATTTAGCTTTTCTACGTTTATTTACTTTATTTTTGTCAACCCCCCTATAAAATTCTGGTTTATGCCATTGAATTCAATCATCAATTGTGTTTCAACCTTTTAATTCTATACTAGGTACAGTCAAGGAGTTTTTTCAGCTTCCGATGGCTAACTATGATAAGCATCGTAAGCTCTGTCGCAGCATATAATATCTCTTGCATCAGGTCAAGGAACATGAATATTACGTCTCTTGTACTCTAGGCGATAAACTACAGAAATTTAGAAATATCATATCAAGAGGAGTTATCTTTCGTGTAATTATCATCTCGCTGAAGCCAAATTATCAGAAGGTGAGAGACAAGAGAGCTGAGATGTGTTTCTGTGTCAGGTGGGACCCATTTTAAGGTCATTTTTACAGAAGCCATTTAGCCACCTGTCTGTTTCGTGTTTTTAATGGGTTATTCTCTCCACTCGCTTGTTAGGTCGCGTGCTATGAACGCTTGGGCTTTATGATAAAGAACTTATGGTGGGCACGTTGCCAGGGCAGAAAAAGGAAAGAGATGACACTTTTGATGTAGCGCGTGGGTTACTTGTACTTTTGTTCGAAGTATCAACGAAATGAATAACAAATTCCAAAACACCAAAAACTTGTACTCGTATCGATTTATGTAAACCTGTTTGATTGGACGCTAATTTTAAGAAAAAATAATTTTTTTTAGAATTTATAATTTTAAACAAGTTAAAAAGGGCGCATATTATTTGTGTGGTTATAAAAATTTCTCATTAAGAGTATAATTATAACTTTAAGCTAAATTGTTACTAAATTTATAAATGAGTCATTATTTTTGGAATGAACCAAAAAGAAATAAATTCACATAAACTGGAACAGAGGAAATAGTGTGTTTGGCCAAGCTGAAAACAATTAAATTATTTTGATAAGTATTTTTTTCTAAGAATGTTTTTCGAAAAAATATTTTGTGTTTAGTTAATTAATTAAAAATTATTTTTGAATAATAATTTGTATTTAATTATGCTTTTTAATGAATGCTTTTAAGTATTATATTGAGAATCAAGATATAAAAAAATTTACTTAACAACTAATATTATATAAGTAGATAAATAATTGTAATATTTATTATTAAAGATAATAACTAAGTTTGATATTTTATTTAAGAAAATTATAACAATAACATTAAAAAGTATTTTATTCTTTTAAGATAATTTGAATATATAAAAAATAATTTAAAAATATAAAAGTTCACTCTAAAAGTTAATAATATACTCCATCCATTTTAATTATGCGAACATATCTAACTGGTTACAGAGTTTAAGAAAAAAGAGAAAATTTTTGAACTTTTGTGTTACACACATATATTTTGTGTGGTTATATATAAATCATTGCATAAAGATGAATTATTTTCAAATATGAAAAAGGATTATTCTTTTTGTCATGGGCTAAAAGAAAATAGGTTCACATAAATTGAAACGGGGGGAGTATTACTTAATAGTTTAAACTAATGTTATTTTGATATATACAATATTTTACGTAGGGTATTTTTGATACGAAGAAAATTCAAAACTGATTCTGCTTCTAGAGGGAAGTTACTTTTCTTGCTTCCCAAAGTACTTTTACTTATACCCAAAAGCACCTTTTCACTCCTAAAAAGCTCTTCCAAATACTCTCTTCGGTTCACAATAAGTGACCAATTTGCTTTTTCATTTTGGTTCAAAATAAGTGTTCAATTATGTAATCAAGAAGAATTCAATTTGTTTTTACAAAATAACCTCTATGTACATATTCCTAAAAAAAATTCTTACTTCTCACATTAAATATTTAATTAGGGGTAGTTTAGTCATAGTAGGCATTTTTGTATAGAATTTAATATTTTCTTAATGGGCGTGCTAAAAACAAATTGGTCACTTATTGTGAACCGGAGGAATTACCTCACATTAAGAAAATTTCTCAAAAAAAAAAAAAAACTTTTAGCTATGGAAAAAACATGGTCAAACAGACTATTATACTCCAGTTTAGTCGCGTAAGTATATTTTGATTTTTTTCTTCTTGGTGACCCATATTTGTATTGCAGCCTAACTAATTTGGATTCACACAGTTTAAAACTTATTTAAAAAAAAAAATAAAACTCTCTATCTTGATTTCTCATATACAAACTCGATCTCAATCCTCTAATTAAGATGGAGAATCCTGTCCATGGAACAACTTTCGATGCTCATAATTCTCCTTACCTTCCCGGCTTCCACTTCCTTCTTGTATTAAAATTCTATAAAAACAATAAAGAAAAAGAAAGGCAGATAAATAGTCTAACTAAAATTTAAATATTTTGAAATGTTGTCTCTTACTTCTAATTAATAATTTGACTTTTTATCTGTTCTGATGTATCCAAAGGAGAACATTACCTAAAAATGCATGGTGTATTTACTAATTAAGTTACCTTTTATTCTAATTTTACAAGCACTCTAACGT
Source organism: Nicotiana tabacum (assembly GCF_000715075.1). NCBI lineage: Eukaryota > Viridiplantae > Streptophyta > Magnoliopsida > Solanales > Solanaceae > Nicotiana > Nicotiana tabacum. Next base: position 129,531,351 of record NC_134086.1, read on the forward strand.
AATATTAACGTACTTTTAATCGTTGATTTCAACATCTTATAGTAATGTTACTATTTACATAAAAGAAATCAAAGACCAATTATTTGATATATATCAATTGTTGTAATTGCGTCATAGACTTTGTTGGAGTAAAGTTTATCATTTTTTAAAAAGAAGTATGCCATAAATTATGATTATATACATCTAGAAAGCCACGAGATGGACTTTCTTCACTTTTTCTTTGGACCTCACAAGTCTTAACAATAACATGTGAACCTCACAAACTCGCTGAACGGTCTATATGTAGTTCTTTTTCTTCTTTATTTACTTCATATCCATCTTGTAAAATTGTAGAGCTGAAATTATAAAATTAAAAACTTTTCATGCAGTATGATTTGAGCATCAAACGGTTGATCAGTTAAAGAAAATTTTACATAATTTTAATAATTAAAAATGTTTGAAAATACATCCTTCTCAAAACTGATACTATTAAAGTACAAAAATCAGACCATCTATTTCAAGTGGATTGACTATTGATTACTAAATTCTTTAAACTAATTTATATAGTTATAATTTCATTTAACAAAGTGCTACTTAATCACATCTTTATATTGAAAAATTTCTCGAAAATATAAGATAACACTCCAAATAAAAATAGCTAAGTATTAGTTAGTTATGAGGATTTGGTCATTACTCAAAGAAAATTACACTTCTGAAGTTTGTTCTTCGATGATTAAAACAGTTGATCATTTGAAAAGTTAATACAAAAAAGTTAATGACTAATTTATCAAAAGCTAGCTATCCAAAGAACTATTGTGCCACGATTACGATATCCTAATACTGCAATGCTGAAAAAATGTAAAAGAAGGGAATTTGAAGGCCTACCACATCGCGGTGCTTTACCGTGCCGTGATTATAGCTCTGGTTTGGATACAGATTTTTTTAACTTTTTTTTTTTTTTTCATGGAGGTTGATCAATTTTTGAAAAAGTTTTGAAGAATAATTTTCAAGTTCCAAATTTTTGGTGAATTTTTTCCTTCCACCCGCAAAATTTCAACATGTTTTAAGTAAAATGCATGTCTAAAAAATATATCAACATCAAAAAATTATTTTTCAACACAATTTTAATTTTCTTTTTCAAATTTTAATCAAATTTGTGTCCAAACGACTACTTAGAGGGTTTTGTGCTTTTTTTATATCATGTTCTCCATCTTAGGTATAAAGGTAAAGCACATATTCATCTTAGGACGCTTAAAAACAAGTTTAATTTGTTTGGAAATTATGTGTAATTACGTGGTTGTGTAATTACTGTAATTATATAATTTGATAATTATATAGTATAGTAATTAGAATGACCTGTTTGTTTTCTAAAATGTAATTATAGTATAATTCTCAATGTCATGTTTGGTTGAATAAGTGTAATTATATATTAAATAAATTTTTCCAGATTAACATATTAAAATATATTAAAATAGTTATAAGTTGATAAATAATATCCTAAAGTAGTATCTTCCAACTACATAATATTATTACTTAAATGAATTAATCAAAATTTACAATAACAATTTATTTTTTTAGTAATTCAATAATATGTGATAAATATATGTATATATACAGGAAATACAATATTATTTATAATTGGGTATTTAAACTATATTTTAAAAATAAAAGTATTAAATAATTCAAATTGATAACTAGTGTCGAAGAAATTATCGGTGTCTTGAGTTCTTGACTATCTTTAAAATAATAATATATTAGCTTAAAATAATTAATAAAATTTGAATTAGGAATTCAATTTTTTTACAAATTCACATGTGCAAAATATGAAATATATAATTTGTTGTATCTTTTAAATAATAAAATATAAATATGAGTTTAAAAAGTAATTTTTCTTAATGATTATTTTATATATATATGAATAGAAAACAAAGCTAGTAAAATACGAAATTGTGTTTAACAACTAAGAAATCCCAAAACAAAAATAGAAAAGAAAGAAGCATGATATAAGAAGTTGCAAAATTATATGATAGCGCACCATAAGCCACATGTTGGAAGGTTAAAAGAATGAGAATAAGAGAAATTAAAAAAAAGTACTCAATATAGTTGAAAAAGAAAAATAAAGAAATTAGAAAAGTTATATTATCTCATAACTACACCGTGTAATTACCACCAATTCTCACATCTTCATTTGAGAATTAAAGGTGCAAAATATGTCAACTCTCCAGAAGTAGGGTATGTCAAAGAGATTTCGTTATAAATGGAGGGATAGAGTACGTATTAAACCAAATCAAAACTATTGTAATTTCAGGGGGTGTGTGGTATAAAGGAAAATATTTTTCAAATAATGTAAGAGAACAGAGGTCACAAGCTTCATCGATTTTGATCAAAGAAGAAGCACAGAAGAAGAAAGAAGAAGATTCAGAACAAAAGAAGAAAGAAGAAAAGTCTCAGACAATCTCATCGGATATATCGAAAGCTAAAACTTATGTGTTTGGAAAAGGATGATACACGTGGCTGCATCAGGGACATTGATCACATGCTTGATGGATTAAAACACAACCGTCTGATTAGTGTTAGCATACATGTTAATTTTATACATACAGTTATACATAAATAGATGCTTCTAGAAAGGGAATAATAAGCTGTTATAGGTAGTTATATTTAGGATAATACAAATAGGACAAGTGTACAGAAATTTATTTCTTTTACATTTTATTTTACATAGGATATTTGGTATATAAACATTGTCTTGGACAGAAATGAATACACAGAAAATTCCATAAATTTTTCTTCCTAATCTAACAAGTTATCAGAGAAATCTAGCTCGATTTTGGGTATACTGAAATCATTATCATCAGTCAACTGCATCTTTTATCATGCTTGATTCTACTGATGCTCCTCCAGCTCAAACCTCGACTGGAAATGGGATCAACCGTGATCTCAATCACCCATTCTTCCTTTATTCCTCTGATGCACCAGGAATGAATCTCGTCAATGCTGTTTGCGATGGAAAAGGCTTTCAAGGATGGAAAAGATCCATTCTCATAGCCCTTTCAGCCAAAAAATAAGGCGGGCTTCATTAATGGAACAATTGCACCTCCTCCTATCACTTTCAAGGACTATCAACCTTGGTCAAGGTGCAATGATATGGTCACATCCTGACTATTGAACTCTTTGTCCAAAGATATTGGAGACAGTGTTATATACTCCAATTTTGCCAGAGATATGTGGATTAGCTTAGAACACAAATTTGATCAATCCAATGGTGCCAAATTGTACCATCTGCAAAAGGAATTATCAAGATTATCTCAGGGAACAAATGACATAGCATCTTATTTTCACTAGACTCAAACGACTATGGGATGAATTGGATTCACTGAACTCTAATGTGAAATACACATGTACATGCATTTGTGATGGTAAAAAGATACTGGAAAAGTCACAAGAGGATGAAAGGCTCATTCAATTCCTCATGGGACTGAATGAAACATATGGACAAGCCAGGAGAAACATTCTAATAATGAATCCCTTACCTAACATCAATCATGCCTATTCACTGGTTTTGCAAGATGAAAATCAGAGAGAAGTATATAATAACCCTCTTATTTCTACTGATACTTCATCTTTCATGGTGGAAAATCAAGCAAAATTTCACTAGTCAAGGTAACTTCCCACAAAGAAATGGAAAACAAAAGAGCTCAGGACAATTTCAAAGAAACAATAATGATGCCCCAAGATCTAGATATACACCACAGAAATCAACAAATCCTAAGGGGAAGAGGATTAGGTTTAATCCTAATATCTCTTGTACCTATTGCAAGAAAATAAGACACACAATGGATGATTGCTACAGAATCATAGGGTTCCTAGATGATTTTGAGTTTACAAATTTAAGAGCAACTCAAGGGGGAATCAGAAGCAATGTTGCCATTTCAGGAGAACAAGCAGAAGAAAACAACAACCAACAGGAGGTGATGAATCAACACCTATCAAAGGATTAGCTTTCTCATATAATTCAACTGATCAAACAAGTCAAAATTGCAGATACATGAAGTTCAAATTCAGAAATCAATGCAAATATTGTGGCTGATACTATTATCAAATATTCTGGATCATGCTTCTCAGTTTTTAATTCAAGCACTTGGATTATAGATTCAGGGGCTTCAGAACACATGTGTTTTGATTCAAATGCTTTCATTTCTTTGTCTCCTTTAACTGTTCCTTTAGATATAAATCTTCCTAATTCTTTTAAAGTAACTGTCACTCACATAGGGAGGATTTCTATTCTACCTAGTTATGTCTTAGAAAATGTTCTTAATGTCCCTAATTTCAGGTATAATATCTTATTAGTTAACAGGGTTTGTTCACAATTTTTTCGCATTCTCTCATTCTCTTATGGGAAATGTATGTTGCAGGTCTCTTTAATGAAGGGGCTCAAGTTTTTGGTGAATCAAGAGATGGATTATACATATTGGAGCCTAATTCTACCAACTTTAAGGATAGGTCTGAAGACTTTGTAGTTTCATCTTCAAAACAGAATGTTTTTAATCATGTTCCAGCTTCTTTTCCTTTTACTGCAAGTGCAATTTTTTTATGTAAGCCTTTGGCATTGTAGATTGAGGCGTTTACTTTTTTCATCAATGAAACATCTCAGTTTTATCTCTTTTCCTTCTAATACTGAATGTTTCTGTGATATCTGTCCTCAAGCTAAGAAAACTAAAAGTCCTTTTCCTTTAAGTGAAATTAAATCCAAGAGAGCATTTGAATTAATACATGTGGATATATGGGTTCCTTATAAGGTCACTACTCATAATGGCTTCAAGTATTTCTTAACTGTGGTAGATGACTTTAGTGGAGGAACTTGGACTTTTCTTTTGAGCACCAAGAGCAATGCCTTTGGAGTTTTGATTTTTTTTAGTTATGATTGAAAGGCAATTTGGTGTTAAAGTTCAAGAGAACAGATAATGCTTTTGAACTTGAAAAATGGACCCAAGAGTCTGCTTTCCTTCATTCTCAAGGGATTCTTCGTCAAACATCTTGTGTATCAACTCCTCAACAAAATGAAATTATTAAGAGGAAACATCGATACTTGTTGGAAATTGCTAGGGCTCTATTATTTCAATCCAATGTTCCTATTGTTTATTGGGAAAAATATTTGTTAGCTGACACTCATTTGATTAATAGGTTACCATCTAAGATTCTTAAAGGTAGGACACCATATCCTATACTCTTCAACCAACCATCTGATTATACCAATCTCAAGACTTTTGGTTGTTTGTATTATGCCTCCGCCTTATCTAATGGGAGGGAAAAGTTTGACCCAAGGGCCATAGCTTGTGTTTTTCTGGGTTATCCCTTAGGACAGAAGGGATACAAATTATTGGAATTGAATACCAAAAGAATAATTGTGTCTAGAGATGTTCATTTTTATGAAGATAAGTACTATTTCACATCCAATTCTTTACCCCAAAATACTATCTTTCCTTTATCCTCACCCCAAGTAGTAACACCATTCCACAACCTCCAGAATCTAGTACTGAGTCATTTCATTCACCTACCACAAACACACTTCAATCTCCCTCTCTTCACACATCACCTAGCAGCAATATCAATTCTCACAATCCTAGCTCACCTGTCTATCCTGGAGTTGATTCATCACTTAGACCAGCTACATCTGAACCGCATAACACATCAGTGCTTAGAAGATCCTCCAGGGAATCCAGATTGCCAAACCATCTTAATGATTATGTGTGCAATCATGTATTTCTAACTGACTTAAGTCACTATTGTCTAACTCTTCCTCCTAAACCTCAGGTCTGGTTTTTTGGAGATCTTTCACCTCAAAATTAGCATACCATGAATTCAATTTCAGAAATCTAAGAACCTAGCAGCTATTCTCAAGCCTCATTGGACCCAGGCTGGCAAAAAGCTATGGACTTAGAAATTGAGGCTTTAAAGGCCAACCATACATGGGATGAGGTTTTACTGCCTTTTGGAAAGAAAGCCTTACTTTTTAAATGGGTGTACAAGGTAAAGCATAACTCTGATGGGACAATAGAAAGACTAAAGACACGTTTGGTGGTCAAAGGATATATTCAACAAGAAGGCATAGATTACAACGAGACTTTCTATCACGCCCCAACCTTGAGAGGCGCGATCGGCGCTCAATCGAGTGAACCCAACTGAGTAAGCCTTATCAAACACTTCCTACCCAACTCAATGCGATTAAGGGATCCGATGCCGATTAATTAGATAATAAAATGGGTTGTACACCCAACATGGATAGCTAATTTTATAACACAACCTTAACTGTAGATATGCTTCCAAGATTTCCATACAGTTATAGTTTAGAAAAAAGCAAGAGTACAAGGTTACTACATGGTTCATTGACCTATCCAATACCCATACATAACCCACACAAACATCTACAGAGCCTCTAAGGATATAAAAGACAGTGATAACAATGCCGGCAACAAGGCCCAGGCTATACCTCAAAATGGATATCTATAACAAAAAGTGTACAACATAACCTTTTGAATGAGGAAGGGGCTCACCAAGGTCTTGAGAAGAGGATGCTCTGCTACACATGATCGGCACTATCCGCTATGGAGCCACCTACATTCATTTAAAAATGTAGCACCCTCGGCAAAAGGAACGTTAATACCATGGAATAGTACTAGTATGTATAACTAAACACCATCCTGTTAGAAAGAACAACCATACAAGAGTAAAGAGGAAATCGTAAAGACAACAAAGTTTCAAATAAGCACCATGCCGACAATATAAGAAGATTCACATGATTTTCACATAGTTCTTGAAATTTTAGATTGGAGCATCCCACACTGTTGCATCATTATCCATATTATCACCGCTTCTGTGAGCGGAGTTCGATCACGGCCCGATCGGCTAAGCCGTCTCCCCAAGACGTTACCATTATTTCGTTCACACTTTCCAGTTTTAATCGCCAATACATTACCACCATGTATATATATGTCATGGCGTCCGATCACGGCCCGATCGGCTAAGCCGTCTCCCCGAGAGATTACCATTTTCGTTATTCATCTCACATCAATCTTTGGTTACACATGTATTAGTTTACCGACACTTGGGTCCACAATTTCCACGTTCCACAACTCACGTTTCACATTGTTCCCATTTTCAACATTTACCTTGCCACTTAAAGTCATAGGCATATACAAAAGCAATTTAAGTCATAAGCATAGAGGGGAATTCATCAAGTCTGGCATATTAGTCCCAAAGTAACCTTGGCATGACAGTTAGGCATTTAGCACATAAATCATGTTCTCCACACATCTTCCATTTACAAGAATAACACATTAAACACATAAAGAAGTACGTACCACATACATTTTCACAACATCAATTCGCTTAACATAACAAGCATTGCATCAATCACGTTTCGAACTTACAACACTTACACGGGCACCATGGAAGCTCAATTTCTAATAGGAGGGTTTTTTAGCCATACATACCTCAATAAAGCGTTCCCCTAATTCTTATAAAATTCCTGGACTCTTAGCACTTCAATCTATTATATAAGAATTACAATTGAACCAAGAATTAGAGACGAGATTAAGATTCTAGCTCGTTTGATCAAACATAAAAGGTGCATTATAATCATAGGCTCCTTTTGAAAGAAATTTCTTCAATATTATACCCCAATTATTGTTTCTTTAGTTCTCATCCTCCCCATACCCCATTATCTCTTGTGCATGCAAGATTACTAGCCCTTATACCCATGTACCCACTTGCTAATTACCTATTTTTAACAGAAATTTGAAATTATTGATGAGGGTACAACTCTTACCTCTTAGGATGAAGACCTACTAGCTTCAATTGACAATCTTCAAGGATTTGGGGCAAGGATTGAGAGAGGACTTGATGAAGATTACCTCCTCTCACTCTAGAACTCCCCATCACTTTATATGTCGTTAAATAACAAGAAAATGGTCTAATGGGGTATTTTTAATGGGGTAGGGTCGGGGTTTTTTTTTAAAAAAAATTAGAAAATAGGAGCCCAACTCAGATCTGCGTGACATGCGGCCTGCATAATGGACCGCAAAAATGCTTCGCAAAACCTGAACACACTGTCTGGGTATGCGGCAGAAATGCGGTCCACATACCCGTTCTGCAGTCGCATAATGCACCGCAGAACTGCCCCTTACAAAATTCCAAGGAAATTATGCGATGACTTTCCCGTATATCGACTATGCGATCGCATAATTGGCCGCATAGTTGACCTCAAATTGGCCAACACACTGCTTCACTCTGCGGCGACTATGTATTCCGCATAGCTATTATGCGACCGCATTTCGACTGCAGAATCACATTTTTTCTGGAAAACATTATTTCTTGACTTTTTTAATGCATAGATCAGTACAAAAGGGTCCGAACTTTACGCATCTCTAACACATATCCCTAATTTTCCACCACGAGCTTTTGGGTTTAGAGTAAAAATCTTTCACGGGACTCACATTCTCCCCCACTTAGGATCATTCATCCTCGAATAGGGGTCAAGGTTCACTCATTAGTAGTTTCTTATGAAATCCCAGTTCCTCACAATCATGGAATACTTCAATAGTTCCGAATTTGGTTAACTCCCTAAATTACTAAAAGTTTCGCCAGAGTTTCCTTTGTATCTAGGCATATCCACCTGTCAAAGAGCCCCAGAAACATATCCTAACAGCATATACATATTTCGTAGACACAACATAACTTGTACAATACCAGCCATGGCCGCATAAGCAATCATATAACCAAAACGAATAAAACAGTTTTACATAGATCAAATCAAGGATACAGAGTTCATAGGGACCAAATGGATAATTACATGGCTATACAAACAAATATGGGTACTTCCTCCTCATTTCTTCCTCAATTTCACAAGTGGCTTCCTCAACCTGCTGGTTTCGCCATAACACCTTTACGGAAGCAATCTCCTTATTCCTCAATTTTCGGGCCTGCCTGTCAATAATGGAAACTGGAACTTCTTCATAGGACATCCCTTCATTGACCTCAATAGTTTCTACTGGCACGATAGTGGATGGATCTCCCACTACCTTCTTCAACATAGACACATGAAAGACTGGGTGTACCAATGACATCTCGGTTGGCAACTCAAGCTTGTATGCCACCTGACCGATTCGCTGGATGATCATGTACGGTCCGACATATCTTGGGCTCAATTTTCCTTTCTTCCCAAATCGCATGATACCCTTCATGGGGGAAACCTTTAAGAATACCCTATCATCTTCTTTGAACTCCAAGTCCCTACGACGAACGTCCGAATAAGACCTTTGGCAACTCTGAGCAGTCTTCACCCTTTCTTTAATAATTTTGACCTTCTCCATGGCCTGGCGCACAAGGTCTGGTCCTATCAATTCAGCTTCTCCAACCTCGAACCACCCAATGGGAGACCTACATCTTCTAAAATACAGTGCCTCAAATGGTGTCATCTGAATAGTAGCGTGGACGCTATTGTTATAAGCAAACTCTATGAGTGGCAAATGATTATCCCAGCTACCTTTGAAATCGAGAGTACAAGAACGCAACATATCCTCAAGCGTTTGAATAGTCCGCTTTGCTTGCCCGTCAGTCTGGGGGTGAAAAGCTGTGCTAAGATTTACCTACGTGCCCAAACCTTGCTGAAATTTCTTCCAAAAGTTGGCTATGAACTGAGCCCCTCAATCAGAAATGATTGAGACCGGAGTACCATGCAACTTGACTATTTCCTTGATATACAACTGGGCATACTGTTCCATTGTGTCAGTAGATTTGACTGGCAAGAAGTGCGCTGATTTTGTGAGTTGATCAACAATCACCCAAATTGAGTCAAACTTGCACGGAGCATGTGGCAACCCTACCACAAAATCCATATTGATAATCTCCCATTTCCACATTGGAATTTCTATGCTTTGAGCCTGTCCTCCGGGTCTTTGATGTTCGGCCTTCACTTCCTGACAGTTCGGACATCTAGCCACAAAGTCCGCCACATCCCTTCTCATGTTGTTCCAACAATAAACTTCCTTAAGATCATGATACATTTTCGTTGAACCTGGGTGCACTGAATACCTAGAAGTGTGAGCTTCTGCCATGATCCTTCCCCGAAGACTGTCAATATCCGGAACACATAGGCAGCCTTGGCACCGTAGGGTACCATCATCCATGCCAAGGGAAAAAACTGTGGTCTTGTGTTTATGGATCCCTTCTTTCAGCTGTGCTAATAATGGATTGTGGAATTGCTTTTCTTTCACCTCTGCCACAAGCGATGATTCAGCCCTATTTTGCACAAGTACCCCTCCAAAATTAGAGTCCGCAAGGCGAACTACCAAACTGGCCAATTGATGAACCTCCCGGGCCTATGGCCTCTGATCTTCCCTCAAACGAGCCAAACTTCCCATAGATTTTCGACTAAGAGCATCCGCCACAACATTAGCCTTTTTCAGGTGATAGAGAATATCAATGTCATAATCCTTGAGTAACTCTAGCCATCTTCTCTGCCTCAAATTCAACTCCTTCTTCTTGAAAATATATTGAAGGCTCTTGTGGTCCATGAATACATCCACATGGACCCCATATAGATAATGTCGCCAAATCTTTAGCGCAAACACCATTGCCGCAAGCTCTAAGTCATGAGTTGGATAGTTCTTTTCATGATTCTTGAGTTGCCTAGAAGCGTAGGCTATTACCTTGCCATGCTGCATTAACACGCACCCAAGCCCGATCTTGGAAGCATCGCAATATACCATAAATCCCTCCGTACCCTCCGGCAGGTTAGTACCGGTGTTGTAGTCAATCTTGATTTCAATTCTTGGAAGCTCTTCTCACAAGCGTCTGACCACTGGAACCTAACTGCTTTCTGGGTCAATTTAGTCAATGGAGAGGCAAGAGAAGAAAACCCCTCCACAAATATTCTATAGTACCAGGCTAAACCCAAGAAACTGCGAATTTCTGTTGGAGTAGTAGGTCTAGGCCAATTTTTCACTGCCGTAATCTTTTGAGGATCAACCATAATTCCTTCCCTGGAGATGATATGACCCAAGAACGTGACGGATTCAAGCCAAAATTCATATTTCGAAAACTTTGCATACAGTTGATGTTGCTAAAGAGTCTGCAGAACTACCCTGAGATGGTTAGCATGATCTTCTTGACTTCGGGAATATACGGGAATATCGTCAATGAATACTATCATAAAGGAGTCTAGAAAAGGCTTGAAGACTCGATTCATAAGATCCATGAAAGCTGCCGGGGCATTTGTTATCCCAAAAGACATTACCAGGAATTCAAAGTTCTTGTACCGAGTTCTGAAAGCTTTTTTTAGAATATCCTTCTCCCTTATCTTCAATTGGTGATACCCGGACCGCAAGTCGATCTTTGAAAAACACATAACACCTTGCAATTGGTCAAACAAGTCATCTATTCTGGGTAGAGGGTATTTATTTTTGATGGTGAGTTTGTAAGCTACCGGTAGTCAATACACATTTGCAACGACCCATCTTTCTTTCTTACAAACAAAATCGGTATGCCCCATGGTGACACACTCGGCCAGATGAAACCCTTTTCTAGCAAATCCTTCAATTGTTCCTTTAGCTCTTTCAATTCAGTCGGTGCCATTCTGTAAGGTGGAATTGATGTAGGTTGCGTGCCTGGCATCACATCGATCCCAAAGTCTATCTCCTGTCTGGAGGAACCCCAGGGAGCTCATCTGGAAAGACATCCGGAAATTCATTCACAACAGGTACGGACTCAAGGCTAGGTGCCTCGTCATCGATGTCCGTAACATGGACTAAATGATAGATACACCCTTTTCTGATCATCTTTGCAGCCTTAAGGTAAGAAATAAACCGACCTTTAGGCACTACCTTATCCCTCTTCCATTCCACCACAGGCTCATTAGGAAACTCAAGCCTCATAGTTCTAGTTCGACAATCAAGCTTGGCAAAACATGAGTAAAGCCAATCCATTCCCATTATTACATCAAAATCAACCATCCCTAATTCAATGAGATCGGCCATGGTATCCCTATCACGCACCGTGATAACACAACTTCTATAAGCTCGAGTAGCCAAAATTGACTCACCAACCAGAGTAGATACCGAGAATGGTTCATGAAGCTGTTCTGGTTCTATCCCAAATTCCATAGCAACAAAAAGGGTAACATAGGACAAGGTGGAACCAAGGTCAATAAGTGCATACACATCATGGGATTGGACAATCAGAATACCTGTAACAACATCTGGAGAAGCCTCTGTAGTCTAGCGGCCACTCATAGCATAGAACCAGCTGGGCCCTCCTGAACTTTGCGCCCCACCCCTAGATGTACCTCGCCCCGCGGGTGCTAGTGTACCTCGAGCTGGAGAGGGGCTGAAGATATAGAATGTGCTATGCCCCTACCTGCTCCCTGGCGAGATGCATGACAATACCTTTGAATGTGGCCCCTCATCCTGCATCCATAGCACACGGGTAACTCCAAGTAGCAAACCCCTGAATGCATCTTCCCGCACTTGGGGCACGGGGACCTCTGTTACTGCTGGGATCTCTCTCCTAACCGACCCCGCTGATAGGATCCTCTATTGCCCTGACTGGGCCTGAAACGACTCCACCACTGTTACTGGCTGGGCCCTGATGGCAGTGCACTAGCTGAAGACTGTGCAACAGACTGGGATGACCCCGATGTTCTTCTCCGAAAAGCTGATCTTCCCCCACCTAGTGACTTACCCATGCTGCCTACAGACCAGGTCCTTCTGTTACCCTCTCTCTCTCCATCATGTTCTTCAGTTTACGATTTTCTGTGGTCTGAGCAAACTCCACCATCTTCCCATAATTCATGTCAGAGTTCAATGCAGCTATAGAAGCCTCATTGATAGTTAGAGGATTAATACCCTGAACAAACCCACACACCCTAGCCTCCATTGTGGGCAACATGTGAATAACATACTTGGACAAGCGGGAAAACTCCATATGGTACTCCCACACACTTCTGCTACCCTGTTTCAGATTTTCGAACTCCGCTGCACGGGCTACCCTTGTCTCAGCAGGCAGAAAATGATCTATAACGGCATCAACAAACTCACTCCACCTCGGCAGAGGGCTCCCCTCCTTGCGGGAATCTTCCCATAACTCAAACCATGCATAGGCTACCCCTTTCAAACGGTAGGCAACCAACTCTACTCCCTCTGTTTCAGTTGCACGCATAACCCTGAGGGTCTTGTGCATCTTATCAATAAAATCCTGAGGGTCTTCTTTTGGATTGGCACCCGAAAACACTGGAGGGTCTAACTGTAGAAATCTATTTACCCTGGAACTGGTGGAATCCCTTTGTTGGCTGGATGAACTGGGTGCAACATTTAACCTCTGGACCTAAGATACCCATCAGAGTTACCAGAACCGGAATGAGAGTATCAATGGGAGGGATAGTAGTATCCTCCGCAGGTGTCATCATCTGAATAGCTCCCCTAAGATTCCCATCAGAGTTACTAGAACCGGAAGCTGGGGCTGGAGGCAGGACGGGAGTATCAATGGGAGGGATAGTAGTATCCTCTACAGGTGTAGGAACTGGGGTAGTCTGCTCTGGAATAGGAGGACCAGACAGGGTGATAGCAGTGCGACTACCCTCACCCGCAGCATCAAGCAATGATTCATCAGCCACTCTTGAGGTGGCATTGGCTCCTTGGCCAATTTTTGCTTTCTTCTTAGGTGTCATTTACTCAAAGATAGAGCAATGCACTAGTTAGAGGGAGAAATAGTATCACAATTTCCGCACGATTCAGAATACCAAAGAAGGGTGTTATTCCTAATGCCCAAGTAGCCTCCAACTTATAGATGTGGTCGACTTCATACCGATAAGAAAGACTCTACTAGACACGGCTCCGAGACATCCTAGGACACTTTAAAACCTGGCTTTTATACCAAGTTTGTCATGCCCCAACCTCGGGAGGCGCGACCAACACTCATTCGAGTGAACCCAACTGAGCCAGCCTTATCAAACACTTCCTACCCAACTCAATGCGATTAAGGGATCCGATGCCGATTAATTAGACAATAAAAGGGGTTGTACACTCAACATGGATAGCTAATTTTATAACACAGCCTCAACTGTAGATTGGCTTCCAAGATTTCCATACAGTTATAGTTTAGAAAAAAGCAAGAGTACAAGGTTACTACATGGTTCATTGACCTATCCAATACCCATACATAACTCACACAAATATCTACGGAGCCTCTAAGGATATAAAAGACAGTGATAACAATGCCGGCAACAAGGCCCCGACTATACCTCAAAATGGATATCTATAACAAAAGGTGTACAACATAGCCTCTTGAAGAAGGAAGGGGCTTACCAAGGTCTTGAGAAAAGGATGATCTGCTACGCACGATCGACACTATCCGCTATGGAGCTACCTACATTCATTTATAAATGTAGCGCCTCCAGCAAAAGAGACGTTAGTACCATAGAATAGTACTAGTATGTATAACTAAACACCATCCTGTTAGAAAGAACAACCATACAAGAGTAAAGAGGAAATCGTAAAGACAACAAAGTTTCAAACAAGCACCATGCCGACAATATAAGAAGGTTCACATGATTTTCACATAGTTCTTGAAATTTTAGATTGGAGCATCCCACATTGTTGCATCATTATCCATATTGCCACCGCTTCCGTGAGCGGAGTCCGATCATGGCCCGATCGGCTAAGCTGTCTCCCCGAGACGTTACCATTATTTTGTTCACACTTTCCAGTTTCAATTGTCAAAACATTACCACCATGTGTGTATATATATGTCATGGCGTCCGATCACGGCCCGATCGGCTAAGCCGTCTCCCCGAGACGTTACCATTTTCCATTATTCATCTCACACCAATCTTTGGTTACACATGTATTAGTTTACCGGCACTTGGGGCCACAATTTCCACGTTCCACAACTCACGTTTCACATTGTTCCCATTTTCAACATTTACCTTGCCACTTAAAGTCATAGGCATATACAAAAGCAATTTAAGTCATAAGCAAAGAGGGAAATTCGTCAAGTCTGGCATACTAGTCCCAAAGTAACCTTTGCATGACAGTTAGGCATTTAGCACATAAATCATGTTCTCCACACATCTTTCATTTACAAGAATAACACATTAAACACATAAAAAAGTACTTACCACATGCATTTTCACAACATCATTTCGCTTAACATAACAAGCACTGCATCACTCACGTTTCGAACTTACAACACTTACACGGGCACCATGGAAGCTCAACTTCTAAGAGGAGGGTTTTTTAGCCATACATACCTCAATAAAGCGTTCCCCTAATTCTTATAAAATTTCGGGACTCTTAGCACTTCAATCTATTGTATAAGAATTACAATTGAACCAAGAATTAGAAACTGGATTAAGATTCTAGCTCGTTTGATCAAACATAAAAGGTGCATTATAATCTTAGGCTCCTTTTGAAAGAAATTTCTTCAATATTATACCCCAATTGTTGTTTCTTTAGTTCTCATCCTCCCCATACCCTATTATCTCTTGTGCATGCAAGATTACTAGCCTTTATACCCATGTACCCACTTGCTAATTACCTATTTTTAACAGAAATTTGAAATTATTGATGAGGGTACAGTTCTTACCTCTTAGGATGAAGACCTAGTAGCTTCAATTGACAATCTTCAAAGATTTGGGGCAAGGATTGAGAGAGGACTTGATGAAGATTATCCCCTCTCACTCTAGAACTCCCCCTCTCACTCTATATGTCGTGAAATAACAGGAAAATGGTCTAATGTGGTATTTTTAATGGGGCGGGGTCGTTTTTTTTTTAAATTAGAAAATAAGAGCCCAACTCAGATCTGCGATCGTATTTGCGATCGCAAAGTTGACATGCGACCCGCATAATGGATCGCAAAAATGCTTCCCAAAACCTGAACACACTGTCTTGGTATGCGGCAGAAATGCAGTCCGCATACCCGTTTTGCGGTCGCATAATGCACCACAGAACTGCCCCTTACAAAATCCCAAGGGAATTATGCGATGACTTTGCGACCCGCATATCGATTATTCGATCGCATAATTGGCCGCATATTTGACGTCAAATTGGCCAACACACTGCTTCACTCTGTGGCGACTATGCGTTCCGTATAGCTGTTATTCGACCACATTTTGGCCGCAGAATCGCATTTTTTCTGGAAAACATTATTCCTTGACTTTTTAATGCATAGATCAGTTCAAAAGGGTTCGAACCGTGGCGAGCAAGCTCGCCACGAAGAATTTTACGCATGTCTAATACATATACCTAATTTGCAACCACGAGCTTTCGGCTTTAGAGTAAAAATCTTTCACGGGCCTCACACTTTCTCACCAGTGGTCAAGATGACCACCATAAGGTGTCTACTAGCAATTGCAACCAAAAAGGGTTGACAAATTATCAATTGGATGTAAGTAATGCATTTTTCCATGGAACTCTCCAAAAGGAGGTTTACATGAAGTTTCTAGCTGGACTATGCCCACCACATCCCAACCATATTTGTCTACTTAGAAAGTCCCTATTTGGTCTTAAACAAGCATCACAGCAATGGTATGCTCGATTTGCTGGTGCTTTGAATTTCAAAGGGTATACTACTTTATTAAATGATTACTCCTTATTTTTCAAGAAAGACAAACATATTATTTCTATTATAGCCGTCTATGTGGATGCCATACTCATCAATGGAGATAATCTACCAGAAATTACAGCTATCAAAACATTTCTCCATACAAAATTCGAAGTCAAAAGTTTGGGAAATCTATATTATTTCCTAGGTATGGAGATTATTAGAGAAAAACAAGGGATCATTGTTTGTCAAAGAAAATTTAGCATGGATTTGTTGTGTGAGTTTGATGTCTCTGATTTTTCTATTGTGGCTTCTCCTCTTGAGCATTCTACCAAGCTTCATGCAGACCATGGTCCCCTTCTTCTAAATCCTACTGTTTATCGGTGCCTCGTTGGCAAACTGAATTATTTAACTCATACGAGGACCAATTTATCATTTCATGTCCTCAAACTTAGCCAATTTATGCAAAGTCCTCGACTTTCGCATTATACTGCTGCTATACATGTTCTCCGCTACCTTAAAAATGACCCAGGACAAGGGATTTTCTTCAATTCAGTACATTCTCTCAAATTACTTGCCTTTTAAGATGCAGATTGGGCCTCCTGCTCGGAAACTAGACGCTCTGTTAGTGGATTTTACATATTTTTTGGTGGTTCCCTTGTTTCATGGAAATTGAAGAAATAGGTTTCCCTTTCTCTATCATCAGCCGAATAAGCGTACAGATCCAGGCGACGTGTTGTTGCAGAGCTCACTTAGCTAACTAGGCTTTTTAAGACCTTTCTATTATGCCATTATTGCCGGTTCCTACACTCTCAGTAAATCGGCGATTCACATCGTTCGAAACCCAGTCTTTTACGAACGTACGAAACACGTCAAGTTGGACTGTCATTTCGACCATCAAGCCTCATCACTCTTATATATTCCCTCTGCTTCACAGCTTTCCGATATATTTACCAAATCTCTTTATAGCCCTTTTCATCACTTAGTTCTTACCAAGTTGGGGGTAATTTCTATACCCTCCAACTTGAGGGGGGATGTAAGAGAACAAAGGTCACAAGCTTCATCGATTATGATCAAAGAAGAAGCACGAGAGAAGATAGAAGAAGATTCAGAACAAAAGAAGAAAGAAGAAAAGTCTCAGACAATCTCATCGGATATATCGAAAGCTGACTTATATGTGTGGAAAAGGATGATACACGTGGCCGCATCAGGGACATTGATCACAAGTTTGATGGATTTAAACACAGTCGTCTGATTAGTGTTAGCACACCTGTTAATTTTATACATACAACTGTACATAAATAGATGCTTCTAGAAAAGGAATAATAAGCTGTTATAGGTAGTTATATTTAGGCTAATACAAATAGGACAAGTGTATAGAAATTCATTTCTTTTACATTTTATTTTACATAGGATATTTTGTATATAAACACTGTCTTGGACAGAAATGAATACATAGAAAATTCCATCTCTTCCTAATCTAACAAATAAATATATTTTTGCTTTAAAAATATTTTGTCATTTTTTTCCACTCATCAATCAAACATGAAAAAATAAGTGATAAAATTATTCGTTTTCAAAGAAAATATTTTTAACGAAAACATTTTCATCCATACCAAACACACCCCTATATTCCTTTTATTTTACTGTAGATATAAATAATAGATTGATGCAAACAAGAAGTAGCAAATAAACACGCCAACATAAAGAAGGATGGCAACTGTTAGACCCCTGACAAAGCTGATCGGCAAGCGGCACGGCAGTGGCGAGGATTTTGGCATGATGGCCTTGCCATTGGCCTATGTGCGGGGGGAAAAATCAACATGCAAGACAATGCGGGTGTTGTCGATGGCAACAAACTGTTGCTAAGGCAAGTGTGACGGACTACACTTGTATTTGAGGGCTAAGGTGTGACGGACTACACCAAAGCAAGAGTGGGCTGCGTACAAGCAAAGGCCAAGACCTTGACGGAACTAGGCGGGCTGGATGGGAGCTTGACAAGGCAAAACAGGAAAGACCTCGGCGCTAAAGTGAGGCAGCTTAGTGCCAAGGCAGTGGCATTGGCAATGTGATGTTGCCATGACTTAGGTGAGCGGGCTGGCACCTAAGTTACTTGTGGGCAAACGACTTGGCAAAGGGAAGGGCATCAAGGCTTGGTGACTTGATGCTAAAATCAGCATTGGCAACGGGCAAACTTGATCAAGTAGGGGCGACTTGACAAGAACAAGCAACTGTGGGCAGCGGACAAGTGTGCGGCTAAGTCAGGGGTGACAAGCTGTGGCGATGGCATTGAACGGGAGCAGTGTCAAAGGCTAAGGCTGGGCGCAAAGCCAGCCTTGGGCGTGCAACAGCTGGCCAAGAAACGCGCACATGCAGCGCACATGGAGTGATTTTCAAGTGTGCTGTGCACATGCCATGCAGTTGGCGGTTACAACTGCCTTTGTCCAAGAGTTGTTGATTATAGGCTAAGTCTATGCACGTTTTTGGAGCATGTTCTATCATGTTCCACACGTTTTGATCATAGGGATCATGTCCTATCAGTTGGGGAATGTCAACTGAACATAGGAAACACTTTTGGGCTGACTACACTATATATATGTGTGCTAGCAGCCTTAAAAACGGGCTAAGTACCTAGGGAGGGAAATGGTCCGAAAGATAGGCATAGGGTTGTCTATTTTATGGCTTGAGCATGGCAAAATATGTGCCATTGCCTTGCCAAACGAGCGGCAACACGAGCGGCCTTAGGCGGGGGCTTTTATAGGGCAGATTCGTGCATTTGTCGGCATTTTTGTGAGTTGGTGCCTGCCAAGGGTGGCAACACCTTGCCAAACTCGAGAATTTCCTTTGTAATTGATTTATTATAAAAGGTTGGGAAAGGGTTCACGTAAATCTGTGTTGCCTTCATTTATTCTTGTTGCCTTAAATTTATTCTAAGTGTTAAACCTCGAAAGCGAAAGAAAATTGGGTAAGACTGAGGTCAAGTGGGGACTTGACTGCCGCACAGCGGACAACATTTTCGGCGGACTGAAAAGCCCATGTGACAGCAACTATCACGTCACAGGTTACATCCTAAATTAGTATATACTATTTATTTAGGTAACAGGACGACAGCGGCGGATAAGATTTCAAGCAATTTTCATCCCACGCATTCGTTATCCGATAAAATGAGCATGTTTGAATTTTATTTTTAATATTACTCTAGAAAAGGTATGAAAAATAAAAGTTTAAATCGGATCATTTGACTCCTCTAGAAAAGATTGATGATTTCTCAATTATTTTGTAAGATTCGACTTGGACGAAAGACACTCGAGATATGATGAATCTTTTGTTTAATTTGATTTTCTGTTTCAGACAACTATTTAAAGAAGAATCTTGTCTTCTCTAATATATGAATGATAGTGAAGTTAGGCTGATTCCTGTTTTGCTTTGGTTTTTATCTATTTGCCTATTAACACAATTATATTTTAAGGCCTTGAATTAAAAGGATGCATACAAAATAGTTGGCAAGAGCGAAACCACTTACCTATATCGGATAAGTATTTAAAAAAGAAGGGTTTAACTCCAGTAACCTTTATAAATTGGAATTAAAACGACATATTAGAGGATATTTCTTGTTTGATCATGTCAAAGAATAGATTTAATAATACTACCTCCGCTAAATCGTTTGTATTTTATGATAGTATCACTGTCATTTTCTCACTAACAAGTCTTTGCATATATATACTTATGTCCTAGTTCTTCATGTATTTAACACGTGTGTTTGCAATCTTTTAAGCAATTCCTTTTTAAATTGAGATTCGGGTACAATAATCGAACATCGAATTGTCTTCTTGTTATATTCCTCATTAGTTTGCTAAAAGGCAAAATTTCTTTTCAAATTATTAGCCAAGAGACCAAAGATTAGTTGGCTGTCCGCTAGACATATCTAGCCTCTGAGAAGCACCTTAATACCGGCGTCATCATATGTGGTATGGCGGGTACAATGGAAGATGGACGATTCTGATACTATTGATATTATTTAGGAAAAATCACCCCAAATACTAGCTATTGAGATAGCAGAGTCCAAGACTATATAAATCTTGCATCAACACATTACAATACCGATGTGGGGCTCATTTCCATACCTTATAATTAACTATAGTAGATCACTTAAAGTAATTGCTTATTACAGTTGGGAGAGTCTCACACATAATAATATATGTGATTTCAATTTTTATTTTTCTTTCTGCTTTGTTTTCTTGACCTCTGATGTAAATCGAAGAATTGACTTGCAATTTACGAGGTGAATAAACCCATAAATGAAATAAGGTAAACCATTTAGACCAATAGGTACAGAATTAGTCAGAGACGGATGTAATCTTTCGCCTGCGGATTCAATTGAATTCATAACTTTTAACACGAAGTATAGATTTATATAGAAAAACTTATTAAAATCTTAACAAAAATTATATTTGAATCCATAATTTTAACAATACTAGTCTCAGGATACGCGCGATGCGGGAATACTCTCAATGAATACTAATTCATTTAAAAATTATGTTTGAGTTATAAAATAAAAGTGTAAGTTCCTCGAGATAATCAATAATGTTGGATACATTCTATCTTGTATTGTTTCATTCACGTTTTTTCTTTTTAGTTTGGATTTTAACCATTTTAATTTTATACGATAACAAATTTTGCTCTATTTCCTGATTTCTTGCATTACCAATGGTCTTTTTACGAAATTAATTTATGTACCTTAAGATTTATTTAACTTCAAAATAATTTTACTTGTATTAAGAATTTGGAAAAGGATATAATTGAATTTTTTATAATCAATTATTAATTAATTTAAATACTTAATTATTTATTCTTAATATCTAAAAGACATAATTATTTTTTTGCTTATTCGACTTATAATTAGCTCATATAAAAATTATAACTACATTTTTATTCAATAAAATTTATTTTTTCAGATTGTAAAAAAACTAAATGTGTGAAAAATCATCCATGCAAAACATTCCAAAAACATAGAGGAAAATAAAGGAAAATGGTATTTTGTTAGATCTCACAGAATTAATAATCACTAAATATCATAAATATAATTTAAAATTTAAATTTCTAGAAATCATAATTACCTTTTGTAGTTAAGAAACCCACTTATATTCAACTAAATGTATCATTTATTAAAAATTAAAACATATGATAAATTATCTCGGAATAATTGATAAATTTTGTGTTCATTATAGATTTCTGCTTAACTTTCCATATTATTATAATAGTTCATTTAAAACTATTGAAAGTTAAAAATATAATATTGAGTAATATTATTAGTGTAATTGTCTATTATAATTCAAAAAATCTTGATATAAAAAGAATTTCATATAAATCGAAACATAAAAATGTTATTAAAAAGTGCATCGCCTCCATTATCATTCATGAACTGAGCTCCGCACTGTATTGCTAAATATTTCAGGGAAATACGAGTATTTGTTGATGAGATATTAAGGTGGTTTCTATCCTAGTTAATAACAACATTTTAATTACCTTAAAACTACATCATCAATACCTGGACAAAGATTTCATAGTCATTTACATCCTCTTTCTCTGATCTTTTTATTCCTTTTTATGGTAATTAAAATTTTATTTACCAGGAAAGAATTTACCATCATTAATCTTTTTATTCTTTCATGCATTTATTTATTATTTATATATAATTTAAGTGCATAATTTATATAAAGTAAAAGTTTAATATTCTAAAATTCAAAATATTAAGACTCTCTGCATTCTTTTTAGGATAATAATTAAATAACTATTAAATGAAGTATTTGTTATAGTAATTAACACATATTTTAAGGGACTTCATATTCTCTGTTTAGAATGATCAAGTTTGTAATGGTAATTAAACCGTTAGCTTTAAAATCTAGTGTTCTATTCTAGGTAAACATTAATTAATTAATAGTATTATATTGGATATTGTATAGAATTAAAAATGTAATAGGTACTATATCTCTTATCAATGAAAGGATATGAGAGACAAACGTAAAGGATATGAGAGACAAACGTAGTAAAAGTATGTTACTGATTTTTTCTTTGGTTGTACTATTTTTATAAGTTAAACTTTTCATTGATTTTGAAGTCCTAAATATTAGTATTCGTATTTAGTTCAAATAAGGAATAATTTAATATAAAAAATATAATTGATTTGAGATTCCTAAATATTAGGAAAAAAATTTTAAATGACTATTTTGTACAATATAAAAATATATTTTAAAAGGTAAAAAAGGCGAACGACATTTCGCTAAGGGCCTTCGTGCTTTTAATATAGTATAGATATAGATATAGATATAGATATAGATATAGATAGATAGATAAATATAGATATAAATAACTGAAGAGAAAGATAATAAGTTCAATACTAAAATTCTTAAAAACTAAGCCCATTAAATTTAAATCTTCAATTCACTTGTGAAATTAGAACAAATGTGCGTCAATTCCAAGGAACTAAAAACTACAATATTCTAGTAAGCTAATCGTAAAGTTGCACACCAACTATGCATAATGCACGAATAGTACTTCATAGTGATAGTGATACAACATGTTTAAAAACTAATTAGGTGTATGACTCCATCAATGGCTCTTAGTGCATAGTGCGTAAGCAATAGACGATATATATTGGCTTATTTATATACCTCTCCGCCCAAATAATAGACTGATCTGAATTGTGAAAATATTTTTAAATAAGTTTCTAAATGAGCTAGAAACGATAATTAAGAAATAGTAGTTCGAAAAAAAAGGGCAACAATTAATTATTGCTAATTATGTATAGGATAAAATATGCTATGCCACGTGGTTGCATAAGAGAGAGACATGTGGAGCCAAAGCAGAGAATAGTCAAAACCGAAGACAATTCTATCATTTGTTACCGGAAAGAATGACGATCATAAAGATGCAAAAGATACCAGCCACCTGGTAGCATTTAATGAAGAATATTCTACGATATTTAGTACTCTGCCCATTATAGAGATTTGTCTAGGCTCACAGTTACACCTTCATCAATGACCCTCATAATTGACATTAAAGAAGAATACGATCCTAGGACCTTATTCCCTAAACGTAGCTATAAATAATGAGCTCAGTTATCATTGTAGAGGGAAATTTTCTGGAAAAACTTATGCTATAACCAATAAAAAGCTTTATACAATTTTATCTTCCTACTCCTTGATTTCATTACTGTTGTGCCCGGAAGCCCTGCTCCCGAAATTACTGTTATGCTATTTGTCCTCATTTCAAGGCTAAATATGGTATATTTCTTCAATTATTTTATTATTTCAGGATCAAATTAATTCACTTATCTAGAAATCACATATAAATTCAATTGTATCATTTTACGAGTAAACAGTTTGGCACCCACCGTGGGGCCTAGACAACCCTGTAATTAAGTTGATCCTTGTCTCTTTTACTAACGTGTTTTGATTATTTGTCTTAGCAAAAATCATAAGAAATGGAAGATAACTGTGTTAACAACACACACAATCTTGAGGTTCGAGGAGACCAGCCCCATTTCGAGGATTCAATTAGTGACACCCACAATGAGGGGAACAATGCCACGCCAGTCCATGGCAGGCGGCACCCGCGACATGTTCGGGAGGCAACTCCCGATGATGCTGAAGAAGCATGTTATTGATGCGGTAAAGGTCCTACAATAGCAATAAAAGCTCATTCTAGGCCACTTCACACGGCATGATAAGGTTATGACGGAGTTGAATCATGCGTTATCAGGGGCTTCCAATAACGCGAATAGACGAGATCCAGTTCCTCCCGCAAATCAAAAAACACATAGGATTGACAACAACACCCCAATGGGCGAGGTTGGTTATTCTGATGGGGCTGGGGAGAGCGGATCCGACCCCAATAACGAAAACGATCCCTTCAAGAATGAACTCTTACGGTTTATGAGAGAAGTAAATGCCTGCATGGACCAAATCCCGGGCACACCACCAGTACTGAAAGGTCCAGACTCAAAGAAGTATACTCATTTGCCATACAAACCAAGCGGGGGACCACAATTAATCCCGAAGCGATTTAAAATGCCTGACGTGCCAAAGTATGATGGAACTTCAGACCCTCAAGAGTATATTACCACCTATACAACGGCGGTAAAAGGGAATGATTTAGCTCCCCATGAGATTGAATCTATTTTGCTAAAAAAAATTGGAGAGACTCTCATGAGGGGAGCCTTGACGTGGTATTCGTTGTTACCCGAACATTCCATAGATTCATTTGAGATGCTCGCAGATTCTTTTATTAAGGTTTATGCCAGGGCCAGAAAGGTGCAGGCCCGGAAGACCGACATATTCAGAATTGTACAAGGAGAATCCGAGTTGCTGCGAGAGTTCGTTACTCTGTTCCAAAAGGAGATGATGTTGCTCTTGGACATTCCAGAAGAATGGGCGGCTGAAGCATTCAGCAAGGGTCTGAATCCAAGAAGTTCAGACGCTTCCCAGAAACTCAAGGAAAGCTTGCTTGAGTTCCAAGCAACGACTTGGGCGGATGTCCACAACCGGTACAAGTCGAAGATAAGCATCGAAGATGATCTAGTTGGCTTCCCGTCATCGGAAAAAAGATGGGAGAAGAATAAAGAAAAATCAAAAGACGATTTCAACACGGACAAACGGTCTTCGAGGGGCCGTTTTTTGCCCTACGGACAGACCGAAAGCTACGATAGAGGCTTCCAGTCAGTAGACAGGTTTGCTACCTACAGAAGGACTGATTGCGATTGGAACAATAGATCGTTGCAGGACAAAGAGGAGTCAAGTACGCGGGATCCCTCTAACCCCAGGCTTTCAGAATACAATTTCAACCAGTATAATAGAGTTGGTATCAACTATGAGAAACATCAAAGAAGAATGGTTCCCGAAGCTGATGAGATCTGAACCCAACCAGAGGGATCCCAATTTGTGGTGTGAATACTACACGATGAATGGCCACCGGACTGGGGACTTCCGACATCTCCGGGAAGAAGTGGCAATACTATTGAAGAATGGTCATCTCAGAGAATTCTTAAGTGAGCGGGCGAAGAACAACTACAGTCACAACCAGGATAACGCGGAACCCTCGAAAGTAGGAGAAGATCCCCCCGCCAGACGATCAATATGATCTTTGGGTGGAACGTGATCAACAGAGTCACCTTCTCGGCAGCAAAAAAGACAAAAGTATCAATAACCCATAGCAAGAGACTCTAGGAAGTTGCTCAAGACTACATCACTTTCGGAGGAGGACGCAAGCGGATTGTTATTACTGCATAACGACGCATTGGTAATTTCTTTAAATGTGCTAGACTTTAAAATCAAACGTGTTTACGTGGATCCAGGAAGTTCGGCCAATATAATATAATGGAGAGTATTGGAGCAACCTAAAATCACCGAGAGCATCATTCAGGCCATAAAACTCCTCGCGGAATTCAACCTCGCGAGCATGACAACCCGAGGAGAGATTTTGTTGCCCACGAACGCTGCATGAGTGATGAAAATGACTCTTTTTAAGTAGTGCATGGTGATATGGGATATAATATTATTCTGGGAAGACTGTGGTTGCACGAGATGAGAGCTGTACTGTCAACATATCATCAGTTGCTGAAATTTCCAATGCCCGAAGGAATTAGATAAATAAGGGGCGACCAACCGGCGGTAAGGGAGATGAATGCGATTTTGGTCTCCAGTAGCAAAGGGAAGGAGCACATGGCATAGCAACTACAGGAACCGATGCCCGCTCCTGAATCGAATGAGGTTAGCCCGGGGTAAGAAGTGTCAGAATCTTATTTGGTGCCAAGGTATTTCCAGGTATCATAAGAGACGGATGTAACAAAATCCACGGTGGAAGAGCTCGAGCAAGTAGCATTGTTTGAAAAGTTCTTAGAAAGGAAATTCCACTTGGGGACATGACTGCACCCTGAGCTTAGGTCTGGCTTTATTGAATTTCTTAAATCTAATAGTGATTGTTTTGTGTGGTCTCATGCAGACATGACAGGTATCCCGATGGAGGTGGCCATACACAAGCTAAGTTTGGATCCCAACATCCACCCTCCGATAAGACAAAATAAATGCCCTATTGCAGATGCCAGGAATAAATTTGTCAATGAAAAGGTAACTCGCTTACTTGATATCGGTTCGATCCGAGAGGTAAAGTATCCAGACTGGCTAGATAATGTATTAGTAGTTCCTAAGAAAAACTATAAATTTTGCATGTGTGTAGATTATGAGGATTTGAATAAGGCATGCCCGAAATACTTGTTTCCACTGCCAAACATTGATCAAATGATCGATGCGATGGCCAGGCACGAGTTAATAAGTTTCCTCGATGCT
Source organism: Nicotiana tabacum (assembly GCF_000715075.1). Lineage (NCBI taxonomy): Eukaryota > Viridiplantae > Streptophyta > Magnoliopsida > Solanales > Solanaceae > Nicotiana > Nicotiana tabacum. Next base: position 129,558,269 of record NC_134086.1, read on the forward strand.
TATTCCAGGTAAAACTAAATTAAGATGAACCCGGAGGATCGTGAAAAGGCTTCGTTCATAATGAATTTCGGCACATATTGTTATAATGTGATTCCCTTTGGGTTGAATAACGCCGGAGCCACTTATCAACGGCTCGTAAACTTCAAAACAAATAGGAAAAACTATGGAAGTTTATATAGATGACATGCTCGTTAAGTCTTCAAATGCAGGTGACCACCTTAAGCATCTGTAAGAAACATTTGACATCCTAAGAAAGTATAACATGATGTTTAACCCCGAGAAATGTACATTCGAGGTTAGCTCTGGCAAGTTCCTAGGATTTCTGGTATCACAAAGGGTGATTGAGGTAAACCCCGATAAAATCAAGGCCATCAAAGACATCTCGGACCAGCTGTCAAGCGTGAAAGAAGTCCAAAGGCTCACGGGAAGATTGGCCGCTTTGAGCAGGTTCATTTCCAGGTCGTCAAAGAAATGCCATCGTTTCTTCACACTGCTCAAAAAGAAAAACAACTTCGAATGGACCCCGGAGTGCTGACAGGATTTGAGAGATTTGAAAAGGTACTTGTCAAGCCCTCCATTACTTTCGAAGCCAAAGGAAGGTGAAACACTATTGGTCTACCTCGTAGCTTCGAAAGTAGAGATAAGTGCAATTTTAGTCCGTAAGGACAAAGGTACGCAATGTCCCATTTATTATGTTAGTAAAATTTTTACGGGAGTAGAAACTCGCTACCTACATTTGGAGAAGTTGGCCTTAGCTCCCGTAGTCGCCGCTCGGAAGTTGAGGCCCTACTTCTAATGTCACCCGATAGCCGTAGTGACCACATTTCCCTTGTGGAACATCCTTCACAAACCTGAACTCTGAGGTAGGTTGGCCAAATAGGTCGTCGAAATGAGTGAATTCGACATAGAATATAAACCAAGGACTACGATTATGTCACAAGTCTTGGCTGATTTTTTTGCCGATTTCAGTCTGGGATTGCTGCCCCTAGCAACTAAAAAGGCAGTAATGGTGTTAGAATCGACATTGGGAGTTTGGACCTTATTTACAGAAAGAGACTCCAATGTAAAAGGGTCAGTGTGTGGCATAGTATTAACCACACTTTGGGGAGAAACCCTAAGGCAAGCCATCAGAACAATCCCTATAACTAACAATGAAGCAGAGTATGAGGCTTTGATTGCAGGACTCGAACTGGCCTGGGGACTAGATTTCGAGGTCATAGAAATCAAGTGCGACTCATACATAGTGGTAAATCAAGTCTATGGGATTTTTAAAACCAAAGAGGAGCGCAAGCAACAATGCAGTAAAGGTCCGGGATCTGCTAGCACGATTTCAGGAGTGGTCGATTACTCATATCCCGAGGGAAGAAATGCAGAAGCAGATGCACTGGTTAACCTCTGTACATCAATGGAAATGAATGGATCAGATTTTGGGACAATAATACAACTGATGCACTCGGTCCTGGTTGCAGATAGCTACTACAAGGTAATTACGGCTAATTTGGTCTAGGACTAGAAGAATGAGATCATCGATTATCTGGAGCACGGGAAATTTCCAAAAGATGCCAAGGCATCCCAGGCGCTGCATGTCAAAGCAGCATGGTATAGCTTCAAATGAAGCCAATTATATAGAAAATATTTCCAAGGTCCGATGGCCTAATGTTTCAGAACATCCGAAGCTAATTACGTTATGCGAGAATTCCACGAAGGGATATGCGAAAACCATTCGGGAGTAGACTCTTTAGTTTTAAAGCTGGTAAGGGCGGGATATTATTGGCCCCGCATGGAACAAGACGCCAAAGCTTTCATACAAAAATGTGATAAATTCCAATGCTACGCACCGCTAGTACATCAACCGGCAGAACCACTACATTAGGTTCTATCTCCGTGGTCGTTTATGAAATATGGGATGGACATCGTCGGACCGTTGTCGCCGGCTCTCGGCAAGGTAAGATTTCTTTTGATTTTAACTGACTATTTTTCTAAGTGGGTGGAAGCAGGTCCTTATCAGAAGATCGGTGAACGTGAAGTGGTAGATTTCTTATATGAAAACATAATCTGCAGGTTCAGAATAACAAAAGAGATAACATGCGATAATGGGCCGCAATTTATAGGCACAAAGATCACAAAATTCCTTAAAAGATTTGAAAATAGAGAGGATCACATCTTCATCCTACCATCCAAACGCAAATGGTCAAGCAGACTCAACGAACAAAGTGATTATACAAAACCTCAAGAAAAGGTCGGAAGCGGCTAAAGGTAAATGGCCTGAGGAACTACCCGGAGTTTTATGGGCATACCGAACGACGGCCAAATCGAGCACGGGGGAAACTCCCTTTTCCCTTGTGTACGGAGCAGAAGCCTTAATTTTTGTGGAACTAAGGGAGCGGACCTTGAGGTATTTCCAGGCAAGCGAAGAAGCGAACAACAAAGCAATGTTGGTCAACTTGGAGTTACTCAATAAGAGTAGGGACTTGGCTCATATAAGGATGGCGGCACAAAAGTAGAGAACGAAAAAATATTATAATCAAAGATCCAACCTTTGTTATTTTAAAGTAGGAGATATGGTTTTAAGGAAAGTAACTCAAAGCACTCGGGAAATCAACATAGGGAAGCTAGGCCCAACCTGGAAAGGCCCCTACCGGGTTTCAACTGTCACCAGGAAAGGTTCGTACGAGTTAGAGAATAAGAATAGAGAAAAATTGCCAAGCAATTAGAATGGCACACCTCATGAGATATTATTACTGACAAACATCATCTATACTGAAAGTATGTGCTGCACTCTTTTTCCCTTCGTTCAGTTTTTATCCTAATTGGGGGTTTTGGCAAGGTTTTTAACGAGGCAGCAACAGAAATCATACTACGAAGAAAATTTCAATGGCAGCAATAAGACCTTTAATAATAGGGCACAAAAGCGAAAAACACTTCGGGGTGGTTAGATAATCTTTGGCTCGATACCAAAATTCGCACTGGAAAAATAAGTTTGCTATCAAGTAAAGGTTACCAGACCATTCACAAGTGCAAACCACTAGAGGATTGTTAGATAGTCTTTTGCTCGATAGCATAAATTCCTAAGGGGAAGCGAAGTTTATTACCGAGTAGAAGATTGTCTAGCAATTCATTAGTGGGATCCTCGAAGGTGCAAGATTCCCAGTGTTGTAATTCGCATTCTTCGTATTTGAACACTAGGGGGGAGATAATATGAGGATATGACAACAATGACTGCCACGTTGACCAGAAAATGAAAACCGGAAACATAGATATATCATTGGGACCGGGGACTATGCGGCCAGCCCCGTAGAAACAAGTTGTACAAGTTAGACACAAGAAATGACAATTTCTTTTTAGCATAACGAATGATTATGTACTTTTTGAAAAAGGAAGGAATAAAGTGAAGTCCTTTTATTTTTATCTTATTTCTTGTTTGAACGATGAATTGACTTTGTCATTTGAAAGTTAAACAAGTACTTCAAAAGCTAGTGCCTTAAGAACATGAGACGTCTTCTTCAAAAGCACCGTAAATATAAGAGGGCCCTCTCTTATAAAAATTCTCACGTTAAAGGGTTGATTTTGGAAGAACTTATGCCTGGAATATATTTTATCTTCGGGGAAAAATACACCCGAATCCTTGCACAAAAAAACGCAAAAAGCAAACTTGCACAAATACTTATGCAAACCCTCACGTTAAAGGGTTGGTTTCAGATGAATTTGTGCCCGAAATCCAAATGATTTTTGGGGGAAAAATACACCCAAGGAATTACATAATTAGACGTAAACAGTAAAATTTGCGCGAAACACTTAAGCAAAAAAGAATGCGAAGGTTAAAACTTGCATAAATGTTCAAACGAAAGAACACAGAAAGACCCATGCAATACTTGAGCAAAAGATGTTTTTATTTACAATAAACATTTCAAAACGACACAGGTACAAAAGTTGGGAATAGAAAGGAAAAACTAAACTGCTACCTCTCCAGAACCCGAAGCAAGAGAAGTGTCTACGCCCCTAGGGGAACTAGGTAGATCTACCGATGACTGAACATCTTGGCCCTTATTAGTTTGGCCTTCAACATCTTCGCTTTCCGTTTCCCCTTCAGTTCCTGAAGTTTCGAAATCAGAACTAGAAGAACCGGGAGCATTAGGCCCTACCGGGAGACCCCTTTTAGCAGCTGACTCAAGCTCATGGGCCTTAGCAATTTCAGTATCAAAGTCAGTGATACCAACTTTGGCCTCTTCCAAGATTTTTCTCCTCATGCTTGATGACATTCACAACACACCTCAATAAGAGATATGATACGGTCATATGCAAAAATAATTAATCCACTGGGAGTTATAAGGGGTATTAGGAGTATATATTCGAAGAAAGAAAATGGGTTATCTAAGATTGCACTTCCACAACAAAGTTTTATTTTCTACTTCTACTATTACTCTAATTAATGCAAGCTAAAGAAAATAGATTAGAGATAAATATTTTTGAGGTTTTTCCAAATAGGTTAAAGGCCTAGGGCTGTGACCATAACCTAGGTATTTTCCTAATAGGATAAAGATGTTAATGCTTTTTTTGTTGATTGGGGTATATTCTTGCTCTCAACTCTACATTACCCACTCAACTCTCGGTCAGAGAGTGATTTTGACCAATTTGGCTTCTCAATTACAAATAGGTATCAACCAAAATTATTGGTAAGAGCTCAAGTCGGGTTCTTACTATCTCTAGTTTGACCCCTTTAATTAGAGTAATCAATCTCTCAATTAACCCAATTCCTTATTAGCTAAGTTATCCTATACTAGGTCCCTCTTTCTCAGGTAGAGACTAAGTCAAATAGGCATGAATCAATGTTTGCAACCATTAATTCTATAATTAAAGCGTGAACTAAGCTAAATAATCAACACCCAATCATAAATAATCACTAATTAAATACCCATAAGGTTTACACTAGGGTTGGGTCATAATCGTAGTAAAAATCTAGCTACTCATAATGGGAATTGCAGAAAATAAAGAAGAAAAACTAATTAAACTCATAACGAAAGATTAAAATGATGAAATCTAATGATAAAATACCCAAATAATCCAAAACTTCCTAAAATAGTAAAAAGAAACGGCTACAACAGCTTTGAATGTTCAAACTTGACCTAAATTTATGAAACTCATCTATTTTACAGGGCCAAAAATTCCACTGGGAGGTTCTGCAACCACACAATTCCATGTGCGGTCCACATATTTATTCAGCCGGCAGGAAGGTGATTTCTGCTGCCGCAAGGCAACTTCTGCAGCCGCACAATTATTGTGCCGTCCGCACTTCACAAGGGATTCAGGACCTGGTCTTTTTGTATATTCTCTGAACTTTGAATCTTTTTCAGTGAAAGCCCAGTTAGGCGGCCACATAATTCATGTACTGTCCGCACATTACTGAAAATCCTGTTTGGGTTTGCTTCTTGGTTTGCGGCCGTAGATGGAGTTCTGCGATTCACAATTTCTTTTGCGGACCTCACATCTTTGCTTTTGAACCCTTTATTGCCTTGTACTTTAGAACACTCCTTTTTGAGTCAAATTTCATCACGGGAGACCAAACTTCTAGCATTCCTACAATTTGCACGATTTCATTAGTTTTGGGAACACAATTCGATACTTTCGGACTAAGACAAGGTCAAAAAGATGCTAATAAAAAGTCAAAATCCCTATTTATCAACTCCCCCAAACTTAAATCTTTGCTTATCTTCAAGCAAATAAATTAGTTCCTACCTCCAAGAGTTAAGGGTCATTTCAGCGAGTCAAAGGTGAGCCATTCACACATCAGTTAGGACCAACAATTACCCACACTACTCATGCATTATCGACAAGGCGACAAGTTCATTATTCATGCACATATAGTTCTAATGTGATATTTGAGCTTTAAGAATTGACTTTACTCATCAAGGAATCTTGCTCTATCATGTAGGCCATGGTAGACTCCAAACTCTTCCTCATCTTTTTTCCATTTGCCAAGCTCACTTAAGAAGTTATCACTCAGTCCGAAGATTCATGAAAGATTCACTCATCTCTTACAAGAAAAGGTCACAAGTACGGCTTCAAGCACCATAGGCTTGCCCCTCATGTAGATCTCCACTAATGTAAGCTCACTTGGTTTGAAATCAAGTAGGACTTCTTTCGAGATGTAATGAAGGCTTTTGGGTTAGGCTAGGATACCATATGGGTAAGTGGTTACACCTTTTCTTAAGAACTCCATCTTTCATTTCTTGGCTCACACTTGCCAATTCTTAGAGGCACTTTCTTTTCGTTGGGGACTAGAGAGACTTAGCATCGGTCTTTCTTGTTCATTTCATTATTTATCTCCCTTTTTGATTTCTCAATGCTTGGGATCATTACCTCTTTTTGAATACATTCAACCCTTCAACTTATTCATTATTTTACATTTTTCTTTTTGTTCTTTTGTTTTATTGCCTTCTCTTCTCATGAGATCATTTCTATTCTCTTTTTGTGCCTTGATATATGTTTTAAATTTCTCATCTCTCCCCCAAACTTACATTTTAATCCATTTTTTTTACAAGGGTGCTAAGGAAAGCTTGGGTGCCAAGAGAGGGTAACGATAAAACGGGTAAAGGCTTGTAACATGGTTATCAAATGAGAAAGGCTATATGCTCGAAGGGGTTGACTAGGGATAATGACATTGGTTGGCAATAAAAACCTCAAACAGGCCAAGGAGAGATTACAATCACTTCTCAAACCAAGCAAAATTTAAGATTTTACCTTAAAACACATCGCGGTAAGTTCTAGACCCTTCACACGGATACTTGGACTAGCAATAACTCATCTCACCCCCACGCAATAGATTGTAAAAGAGGATATAGTCGAGGGACCATAACGATCACATTCAAGTTTAAAGATCACTATGATCCAATTAAACCACTCGATGATTTCCAAACTCAACACAAGAGTCACAAAGTTACTAACTAGAGCTATTTCTTTCAAAAACCTTGTCTCTAACCATAAGCACGTAGTTAAGTGTGTTGGTGCCAATTAAAGCATGAATGACTCTTCGAGCATGACTTAATTAGGTTTTTCTTCATTACCACTACTATTATTACCTAAACACAAAAATGGATTCATTCCCTTAAGAATGTTGTCACACCATTTACCGTTGGGACGAGTCGCTCGGTTCACACAACAACTATCTTTGGAAAGAACCATGGCGTTAAGAAAACCAAAGGATTATTATCTACTAAAGCACAAAAATAAGCTACTAAATCAAACAAGAACTAATAAGGACACAAAAATAAAGAAGCTAATAAGCAAAAACTACTGAAGATAGAATGAATATACATAATGAGTGTAACGACCCGACCGACTGTATTGAGATTTGATGCTTCATTTAGCGTTTTAAGGCCTTGAGTAGCTTAACTTTAGGTATTATGACTTGTACGTGTGGTCGGAATTGAATTTCAGGAGGTTCGGAGTTGATTTGGAAAGAAAATTTTAAATTCGGAAGAGTTAACTAAGGTTTGACTTTTAAGTAAATGACATTGGAACCAGGATTTGAAGGTTTTAATAGGTTTGTATGATAATTTTGGACTTGTACGTATGTTCGGATTGAGAATCGGGTGGCCCGGGAGCATTTTCGGTGCCTATTATGGAAGTGGCATTTTGGATGAAATTCATAAGTTGGGTTGAAGTGGATTTTGATGTTATCGATGCCCGTTTGGGATTTCAAGCATGGGAATAGCTCCATATGGTGATTTTGGTCTTAGGAGCGTGTCTGGACGTTGATTTAGAAGTCTGTAGGTCGTTTTGGCGTTAATTGGCGAGGTTGGGAAGTTGGAATATTTTTGAAAAGTTTGAACGGGAGTGGACTTTTGGATATCAGGGTCGGATCTAGATTCCCAAAGTTGGAATAGGTCTGTAATATTATTTAGAACTTGTGTGAAAAATTTGAAGTCATTCCGGATTGATTTGGCACGTTTCGGCACAAGATATAAAATTTATAAATTTGAAAATTTATAAGTTTGATTCGAAGCACGATTCATGATTTTGATGTTGTTTGACGTGGTTTAAGGCTTTGACTATGCTTGTATTGTATTTTGGGATGTGTTGATACATTTGGTTAAGGTCCCAAAGGCCTCGGGTGGATTCCGGATGGTTAATGCATCAATTATTGGACTTAATGACAAGATGGAAAATTTCTATTGCTGGTGCGCCCACTTTTGTGGAAGATTGGTCGCAGAAGTGACTGGGAGGTGGACAGGGCAGAGGTCGCAGGTGCGAAGACATTTCCGCACCTGCGTGATCCCAGATGGGACCATTGGAATGCATAAGCAGACTGAGGTAGCTAGGGCATTTCTGCAGATGCAGAGGGATGGACGCAAGTGCACTTTCGCAGAAGCGAAATTATTGGCTGCGCCTGCGGAACCGCAGAAGCGTCCAAGTGACCGCAAGTGCGATGATCGTTGGGCAGAAGGCTTGTTTAAATATGCAGGGTTGACTCATTTTCATTTTGTTTCTTCCATGGGAGTCAACCTTGGAGCGATTTTGGAGAGCTATTCTCATTATCAATCATGAGATAAGTAATTTCTACAAGTTGTGAGTTAAATATACGAATTTGGGTTTGTGAATACATGAAAAATCGGGGAAATTGTGGGATTTCAAGAGAAAACCTAGAAATTGGTAATTTCAGATTTTAACGACGAAATTGGATATAAAATTGGGAGTAAATTATATACTTGAGTTCGTGGTGTTATGGGTGAAGTTTATCTTTGAAAATTTTCTAAATCCAGGCTTGTGGACCTGAGGGTGATTCTATCAACTTTTCGAGCGGAGTTAGAAATTGCTATAAATTGATTTATTATGAGTATTAGAGTATATATTTATGGATTTGCACATTGATTGACTAGTTTTGGAGTGACAAGCATCGGTTTGGCGGTGTTAGAGAGGCTTTGGAGCCGTTATGGAACTTCAGAGTGAGGTAAGTCTTTTGTCTAACCCTGTGAGGGGGAAACTACCCTACTAGGTGATATTTATTGTTATGTGCACTAGTTATGGGTGCTACGTACATACGAGGTGACGAGAGTCCATACGTAGCTAAATCATGTCTATGTCCGGGTAGACATACGACCTTATCCTGTAATAATTGAATTATTTGAACTTGTTCTACTAGCTTAATTAATTAAAGTTATAAATGAAATTGATTTAGAAATAAAAATATCATTCCAAGCTTTATCACCTTGAGTTGTTGCTAAGATATTCGATAAATGTAAAGGGTTGTACTTATTATTTTGCTCATGTACTGCATTGTAAACACGTATCTTGTAATTCGAAAACTTCCTTTCTTTCTTTTGGAGCGGGCTGAATGCCTCGACAATATATAGATACATCTATGGCTCGTGCCTTTCAACCCTCGACAGTGTACATATTATTTCGGATATGGACGAACGACCTTGGCAGAATCGTGAGTTATCGCTAGTAGTTCGAATATTCACAAGATAAACCTTCCACTGATGCCGGGCATTTTATGGTATTTCTTATTTATTGGGTGGTGATACTTGGCATTTTCTGAGATATGAAGGTAGAATGCAAGCTCGAAAATTTATGCCTTAAGAAATAATTGGAACATTATAAATTTCAGATTTACTCCACTATTGCTGTGCATAGGGGTGTTCATAAAAACTCGAAAAATCGAATTAAATCGAAAATCAAACCAAATTGACCTAAAAAATTGATACCTTTTGGTTTGGTTTTGGTTTTGATTTTAGTTTTAATAAAAAAATAACCGAAAAAATCGAAACAAACTGACTCTCTCTCTCTCTCTCTCTCTCTCTCTCTCTCTCTCTCTATATATATATATATATATATATATATATATATATATATATATATATATATATATATATATATATATATATTTGGCTATTATATAAGTGTGTCTAATACACACTACTTTTGACCAAGTAAGTTGCATGCAAAAGGAGTGCGTGAAGAGGTAAAAAATGAGAATCTACAGCTTTATTTGAACAGTGTAGATTTGACTAAATTGATCTAATGGTCTAAATAATTCTTTTTTTTTTTAATATTTTCTATCTTTTACCATTGAAATAAAATACAAAAAGAAAAAGACAAAAAAACTTACACACTAATACCATCGTCCCCAAACCCTCTTCCGGCAAACTAGACCAACCGGAAGCTTGAGCAAGAGATTGACTCCTATGCGCCTCAGTCCTTCACATTTTCACCCCGTGCTTCCAACGCCATGGATTTCAATGAGATCCTCTTCTATTTCTTCTTTTGTCGGTCAAAAATTGAAACTCCAGCCTGTGAAAAGTTTTGGTATGTCACCAAATTTTTTTGATGTATTTTCTTGTGAGTTCTATTTGCCATGGCTGCTGAGCTTTAGATGATGAATCATTGCATAATTTTACCAGAAGTAAAATTCTAACTAGTAGCTTCTTTAGCCCAAACGCCACCGACATTAGAAGACCCATCACAAAGTACCAAATCAAAATCTCTGTATCCATTTTCAGCCATTATTCTGATATTCTTTTAATAGTAGCATCAAGCATGATATTTAGGGGTCCTAATTGAAGAAGAAAGAATGGTAGAGATGGTGAGAGGAGGGGTCGTGTGGGGGTGGGGAAGAAAAGAGACAGATGGGTCGGGTTAAATTAAATATAAGGGTTAAGTTAAAAACAAGTGGGTCGAGTTTAATAATTATAAACGGGCTAAAGTCAAACGCGTGCATTACACAGATGGAATTTTTACTTGTCCTGGTAAAAAAAGGTGTGTATTTGACACACTTTTGAAAGGTTGAGTGTGTAAAATAATTTTCGCCGTCAGAAAGTGTGTAATAGGGATTTGGTCCATAGCTCAAGTGACAACTTATGTATTTTGCCTATATTTTTGTATAAAAATTTCTAAAATTTTATGATACATGTTAATCGTTTGCACATTTAGTACAGTTCTTTGCCTTTACATTCTAGTTTGATTGGTAGTTTTCTTTGCTAAATATAAGAATTTATTTTATATTAAAAATAATTTATTTTTAATTGAGTCCTTAAATTATTGATCACTATTTGATTCAATTATCATTAATATATCTTGATAAATGATAGATTTCTCAAAGAGCAATTGATTTGATAGTGTTTCGTTGAAAATGTAATCGCCGGAATATGTGTTTGGTAGAGTATGTATTATATTTAAGAAAAAATCAATAAATAACCAAAGAAATCGAAAAAACGGAAAACCCGACATAAACTGAACCGGTAAAAATCGACTTAATTGGTTTGGTTGGTTCTAATAGTTGGAAAATTGACTTACTTGGCTTGGTTACTTTTTAGGAAAAAACTGATCCAAACCGAACCATGAACACTCCTAGTTGTGCACCTCATGTTTGTTATGAATTATCATATTATTTATTTATTGACCTGTAGTAAGTGTCGATGTCGACCCCTCATCACTATTCTTTCGGGATTAGGTTAGATACTTACTAAGTATGCGTTGATTTACATACTCATGCTGCACTTCTACACTAAATGTGCAGGATCTGACAGGTCATTTGGTGATCATCTTGGCGCATAGGCGCACCTGCTAAGAAGGCTTTATGTGATTTGCATTCCAGGCTACGCACTATAGTCCACCAAGTCTCCATTGTATTATTTATTTTATTTCGTCTTATTTACATTCTAGACAAATGTTGTATTATTGTTGTACTCCTTAGAAAAATACTCATGTACTTGTGACACCGGGTTTTGGGAGTTACTACGGGTTGTTGTTATTGTAGATCACGTATCTATCATCATCTACGCTGTAAATTCTATTTTATACTGTTTAATTATTGGAAATTAGTAATTTCAAAGTAATAAATGGGTAATCTAATCGATAAATCAACGTTGCCTTACTTGAAGGCAGTGTTGGGCGCTATCATGGCCTATAGAGGATTTTGGTTCGTGATAGCTTAGTATAGAGCATTAAGTTCACTTAAGTCTCACGAGTCATGGGTATGTCTAGTAGAGTCTTGCGGATTGGTATGAAGACGTTTGTACTTATCTTCGAGAGGCTACAGGACTATTAGGAGCACTTCCCTTCTTGATTCCTCATCATGCGATTTGATTCCTCTGAGGCCTTATGCCTTTATTTCCTTCCTACTCATTCTTATACGATTTTGAGCGCTCATGTCTATTGGGCATCGAGGAATTGCAGTGGTACTACAAACGTGGAGCAGTATGTTTCTCCCTGCGCATTCGAGCAAGTTATTATCGTCTTCTTGCGGAAGGGTGTTCTATCATTTTAGCTCAGTAGCTGTATTTTTGATGGTTTTAAGGCTATGCACAGGATGTTATGATGTTCATGAGTTGTTATCACACAATATTGATGTAATGGTGTGGTGCTCGTTTATGTGTCGATGCAATGAATAACTTGAAATGAGGATTTCTCAGCGCATGATTTAGAGGTCCAACTCTTTAATTCCAGTACAGGAAAGACAATCGGACTATGAATGCTCAGGTTTGGGTTGATGTAGTAACGAGACTTGGTATCTCCAAGCATGGTGGAATTTTCATCTGAGATATGGTGTTATGGTCTTCTTTGATTTGCTGACGGGTCAGGGTGCTGTGGAATGGTGCCTGAGAAGCGGTTGTCAGAGATAGCAATGTGTAGCGCTTTCGGGATCGAATCAGTGTATCTAATATTTATGGTTTGAGAATGATTCTCTATGAGGTTTATAATTGGTAGAAATGTAATAGTTCAGGTGCTACAGAGATGGATTTTAATTTGAGGCAACATTTGGTATTTGGATAACGAATGATGAGGAAGGACATGGTAAGAGGTGTCTTGCAGTGGTTGAATTACTAGCAGGTCAAGTATGAAAAGCAAAGGTCGAGCAGTTACTTAAAAAAGGTGGTTTAACCGAAGTGGGAGTGACACAGTAATATATGGATTCTGTGGTAGGAAGCCACTTGTTTGAAGAAAGCTTGGAACGAATTGGGAATTGTGGCAGAAAGTGACCAGGCCTATAGATTGTATTTGGGATGGAGACTAGGGCATTGAGGAGGATTTAATATGGCATAAATGAGTTGGCTTGGAATGAAGAGGGGTGTAAAAGCTTGATTTTTATCATGGGATGCGATGTGACTTTGATTTTAGAATGTATTGTCGAACTTTAAGTTGATGTCAATGGGGGAATAAACGGACTTGTACATATGGTGGACTAGTATGGGCTTAGGAGGGTTACTAATTTCGTTGTAGATGCACCTAGTGAAACGTCGTTGGAAGATGTCGACATGGAATTTCCACATGTGGGTTATCTCCTATGAGCAGGTTAGCAGTTGCGTGATGTTGATGAAGCTTCTATGAAGAATTTTACTTGCTATCTGGTAAGAGGTAGAACATGTGATTGTGATTGATGCTTCAGAATGTTCATAAAAGGTTTAACAAAAGATTTTGAGAAATTGGCGAGCTAAAGGTGCGAGATCATAATAATTGAGAAGGAGAAATCTTTGTGGGCTCTAGATTTATGTAATTGTAGCTAAAGGCTAAGTGGGGGAGCCCATCGCCTATGATTGGGTCGCATAGTAATCTGCTTGTGTGGTTTCTGGTTATCGGTGCATTAGTGGGTTATTATTATTAAGAAAAGAAAATATCAAAGGTAATTCGAGCAAAGGATTTGATGAATATGTGCTTGATTGGCCTTATCAGTGTATGTTCAGGTTTTGGGAAGACTTAGAGTTCATGCTTCTTTGGATTTGATGTACAAGAAAAAGAATTCATTCGGTTGCTTCGTTGGGAGTGTTCATGTGCTAACAAAGCATTGGAGTTTGATTATTATTCAGGACCAGGTCAGAGTGGTTGACTCTCAACGACGGTTCTAGTGGGTCCAAGAATTTATGTCCAATGCCTAAGGATTTTGGGTTCATTGTGTGGTTAAGGATCGAGTTTTTAGAGTGGATTATGAAAGGGCTTGGAGTGTTCAATGTTATCATCAGTCTGTGGTGCAATATTGGAGAAATAAGAGGAAACAACTTCGGATTTGTAGATGACCTTTCAAAATGGGTGTACCAGTTGGAATTGTTATTGTGTTCTTGAGAAGGGTAGGAGATGGTTCATGGTAATGAGATGATGTGGTCACGTGATGCGGGTCACTCGGGACGAGTATGAATTTGGTTCGTTACATTTTTTTGAATGGAGCTATTATTATTTCTAAGGCAAGTCGAGAATAAATTGGAAGAAGTTGGGTCGGTAGTAATGGTTGGATCAATATGATTATCAGTTCCTTCAGTGTGAAGTTATACATGTGGTTTGTGGTTGTACGTGTGGGCTTGAGAGCCACCACAACTTGATTGATTTGGGAGGTATTTGATTCAAATGGCCTTGTAGTTTAACTGGGTTTTGGAAGAGTCATAGCGGTTTAGATTGCGACTTGAGGTTTGTATTTTTTTTTACGATTTGGAAATTCAACTGCTCGTTGCATTGATTCTTCTTAAATGAGCTAAGTGAAATGTTTCTAGCCAATGAAGTGCTTAATCCACTAGTAGTTCAAGGGTTATGGTGAATACGTGTATTATCGCGTAGCGGCATGATAGGTGTAGTAAGTTGCATGGGAACTGGAAGTTGAAGGTTAAGGTTATGGTTTGGTGTTAATAGAATGTCACAAGTTCGGAAGAGTAGGGATGAATTCAGATGTTCAGAGTAAGCTGACAGTCACCTGAGGACAGCGTTCTGCGTAAGAGGCTTTGTGTATTGATGGGATGATTCTCAATTTGTTTTACAGAATTAGTACGGTTGGTGGTATGAATGTGCGAACTTTGCTACCTGAGCGGAAGGTCGTAGGAGCGTACCCCACGGGGAAATTTGTATAAGTATGGCATGTTAGTCACTTGATTGTTAAAGATTTAAACCAAGTATGGAGGTTATGGTAATATCACAAATATGAGAGTTTATGCCGGAGAGGCGTTCTATTCCTTAGGTTGTGGACCATGTGAGTTTGTTCTAGATTTGACGGTTGTTCTTATGTGTCATGAATAGGTCATTGTGGATCCTTGAAAGGTTATTAGCCCAGTATGGTATGATCAGAATCGGCTTGAGGTCCATTGATGGGTCTAAATATGGATGTGTGCTCTACACCAGGTTAGGTGTGTTCATTCAGTATAACATTTCTTGTGGAGGAGTCTTAGGGCATTGGATGTTATTTTCATCGTCAGCTATTTTATGTAATACTCTATTGTGCCATGTGGGTTGTGAGATGGATTGATTATTCGCACATGTGTTAAGGTCCTGCGTAGTTGTGGCGTTATGTAAGCAGGATGGCTCTCGAGATGCAGATCGTATATCACACCTTAGTTGTGCTTGCGTTTTGTAGCATATGGCGCTATCGGTCTCCCTAGGATTTGTATTATGCACTTGGCGTGCTTGTGGTTGATATTCGGACATTTCGTGAGCATAAGCGTTACAACTTGATGTGTGTTTTCTTCTTGATTGTTATGTGCGGATCGGGTGGCACACCGCCATGGGTATATTGTTGGATCGGGTGGCATACCGCCATGAGTATGTTGCATGGATTGGGTTGCACGCCGCAACATTGTAAACTTGTATCGGGTTGCACGCCGCTACAGTGTCACATTGGATCGGGTTGCACGCCGCAACAGTGAGATATTGAGCATAGTTCCTTACAATCATTTTGTGCCCCTTGTTTTCATCCCTGAGGTAGGTGCACGAGATGATAAACAGTGATTTTGGACAACTTCAGAGCAGTCCTTAGCACGTTCGAGGACGAACGTATTTTTAAGTGGAGGAGAATGTAATGACCAGACCGGTCGTTTTGAGCTTTGGCACGTCGTTCATCGGTTTGAGGCCTTGAGTAGCTTCACTTCAGGTATTATGACTTGTACATGTGGTCGGAATTGAATTTCGAGAGGTTCGAAGTTGATTTGGAAAGAAAATTCTAAATTCGGAAGCTTTAAGTTGGAAGAGTTGACTAAGGTTTGACTTTTGAATAAGTGACCCCGGAACTAGGATTTGAAGGTTCCAATAGGTTCGTATGATGATTTTAGACTTGTACTTATGTTCGGATTGAGAATCGGGTGGCCCAAGAGCATTTCCGGCGCCTATTATGGAAGTGGCATATTGGATGAAATTCATAAGTTTGGGTTGAAGTGGATTTTGATTTTATCGATGTTTGTTTAAGATTCTGAGCCTGGGAATAACTCCATATGGCAATTTTGTTCTTATGAGCGCATCCGGACGTTGATTTGGAAGTCCGTAGGTCGTTTCAACATTAATTGGCGAAGTTGGAATTTTTTTAGAAAGTTTGACCGGGAGTGGAATTTTTGATATCGGGGTAATCTCAATTCTGGAAGTTGTAATAGGTCCGTAACATAATTTAGAACTTGTGTACAAAATTTGAAGTTATTCTGGATTGATTTGGCACGTTTCGGCACAAGATATAAAATTTGGAAATTTATAAGTTTGATTCGAGGGGCAATTCATGATTTTGATGTTGTTTGACGTGGTTTAAGGCTTCGACTAAGTTTGTATTGTATTTTGGGACGTATCGGTATATTTGGTTAAGGTCCCGTGGGCCTCGGGTGGATTCCAGATGGTTAACGGATCGATTATTGGACTTAAGGACAAGATGGAAAATTTCTGTTGCTGGTGCGATCGCTTCTGCGGAAGCTTGGGCATAGAAGTGACCCTGCAGAAGCAAGAGGAAGCTCGTATAAGCGACTAAGAGGTGGACGGGGCAGAGGTCATAGCTCCGAAGAAATTTCCACACCTACGTGATCGCAGATGCGACCGCTGGAACGCTGAAGCGGACTAAGGCAGTTGGGGCATTTTCGCAGATGCAGAGGGACGACCGTAGGTGCTTCTTCGCAGGTGCGAATTCTTGTCCACAGATGCGGATGGGGAGGCCTTAAGGTTAGGGGAGACCACAAAAGCAGAATTATTGGCCGCACCTACGAACCGCAGAAGCGATCAAGTGACTGCATGTGCAATGATCGTTGGGCAAAAGGCTTGTTTAAGTACGTGGGTTTGGCTAATTTTCATTTCATTTATTCCATGGGAGCCGACCTTGGAGCAATTTGGAGAGCCATTCTCATCGTCAATCATGAGGTAAGCAATTTCTACAATTTGTGAGTTAAATATACGAATTTGGGCTTGTGAATACATGAAGCAATGTGAAAATTGTGGGATTTCAAGAGAAAACCTAGAAATTGGTAAGTTTAGATTTTGACAACGAAATTGGACATGGAATTGGGAGTAAATTATATACTTGCCCCTTGACTCGGGTTTTGACCATTTAGGCTCGAGTTGACTTTGTTGACTTTTGAGGATTTTATTAAAGATTGAAGCTTATTGTTTGGAATTGATTCCTATATCCTTATTTGACGTTATTGAGTTATTTTTTGCTAGATTCTGGAAGAACTAGCCGATCATTTTTGCGTATTTAAGCCTCGTTCCCCTATTTGATGCTTTCTGAATATAGGTATGTTATTTTGTGACTTGCGCGGATGGTTGGTTTGGCTTCGGAAAAGTTCGGGAGGGATTTGGAATACCTAGTGTCATTTTTGATTCGTGGTGTTATGAGTGAAGTTTATCTTCGAAAATTTTTGGAATCCGGGCATGTGGGCCCAGGGGTGATTCTATCGACTTTTCTAGCGGAGTTAGATTGCTATAAATTGATTTATTATGAGTATTAGAGTATATATTTATGGATTTGCACATTGATTGACTAGTTTTAGAGTGATATGCATCAATTTGAGGTGTTAGAGAGATTTTGGAGCCGGTTATGAAACTTCGGAGTGAGGTAGGTCTCTTGTCTAATCCTGTGAGTGGGAAATTACCCCTATATGATATTTATTATTATGTGCACCACTTGAGGGTGCTACGTACGTACGAGGTGACGAAAGTCTATATGTAGCTAAAGCATGTCAACTGTCTCAACAACTATCACAGTTGGCTCATCACATTGGCTTATGGTGGTAGAAGGTTGAACTTTCCTTTTCAGGATGTTCGCATCCATTAGTGAGTACCAAGAGAAAGGCTTCTTTGGCTTCACCTTCGTATCATAATCCCTCGGCTTTACCCGTGCATCAGTAAGGATATTCTATAATAGTGTTGGGATACGAGTAGGACAATTCATCTTGCCGAACGATCACTGAGATGTTGGCCGACATCACAACACCCACATTGATAGGGTACCTGGCTATAATAGAAGCAACCAGAACTACCCGAGGAATCGGAAGATGAGTCTCATTTTGGCTCGGGTCCAGTCTGCTGCAGAAAAGGTTTGCCACCCCTTCGCCTCAAAACTAAGAGTGCTCTTGTGAATAGGAACCCCAACAACAATCCATGGTGGTGGTGACCTTGGTGTTGCTAGAATCTCTACTAACCAAGGTCGGACTGTGTCTTCTAATGCACACTTCTCCAAATACTCATTTGGCTCAATATCTTCGAAGCCTAAGTACGTGTTGAGTGTATGCTGATCAAATCACACTTTGAGGTTACGAACTTTGGTCACCTTTGTCTCCTTTTTGATATGCGCCACATTAGCGTCGAATTCCCGGACAAGGAACGCTTTGGCATCCGCTACACTCTGAGTGAACCACATCTGCCCCTTGAGTTCCATAAACTGTCTTTAGCATGGCTGGGTTGTACCTCTCCAAATCTGTAAATAGGAACTGTCGCTCAAGGGGTAGTGACCTCACTGGCCACCATGTATGGAAGCTAGTGAAAGCATCCAAGCTGACAAAGTGGTCCTCCCAAACATCTTTCTTCTTTGTTCTTTCAACCCCGACAGATGTAGCATCTCCCCCTCTGCCATCATCGGGGATATGCTGAGCTAGTGCATCCTATGTCACAAAGATTGGTGTAGTTGATGGCTCAGAAGCCTGACTAGCACTCTTCGATCCCTCAGAAGTGCTATTAGATGTTGACGACTCGTCCCTGAGTTGGAATCTATCTTGCGGCCTTGATTGTATGGTCAACTATTCCTTAATAGAGGCTGAGTTGCCTTCTGATACGTCCCTAGATGGGACATATGAGCTCTTCTCGGAGAGGTCTGCACCTCTCCCTCTCCCGGTTGTTGTCTTTTTTCTAATTTCCTTTTGTTGGCCAAGAGGTAAGGCCCTCTTACCGCATCTCCAAGAATGAGGTTGTTCAGTCAAAGCATGCTTGCAAGAAACAAGATCTGCGGACCGCAATTTTTCTTGCGGCCGTAGATGAGGACTTGCGGACTGCACAATTTGTTTTGTGGCCGCAAAAGTGAAGTGTGGTCCACACAGTATCACTTGCAGCCGCACCTCTGAAACCCAAAAGATGCCAACTCTCTGATGATAGATAATTGGCTGATGTGCGGCCTCAACATAATTTCTGCGGTCTGCACAATTAGACATGCGGCCGCACATTGGAGCCAAAACGTATGGACTCTCTAATGACAGTAAATGGGCTATTCTGCGGCTGCTATGGGAATTATACCTTCCGCACATTTTATCTTGCGGCCGCAGATCCCTTCTTCACTATTGCTGCCCTATTTTTTTTTGCGGACCATACAAATTCAAGTGCGGCCGCAGAATTCAAAATCCACTGATCTCCCTTCAACTCCTAAGCCTCCAATGGCTCATCTATTGCCATGATCGCCTTCTCCGAGGCCTTCAAGGGTCCTGGGCCACGCCGACTTGCATCTAGGTTTTGCCATCTGGTATGTTTTTGGCTACTTCAGTATGATTTCAAACAAAATCTTGTTGTACATGTTATGATCCTTGAGATTTTAAACAGGTTCTTTCATCTCTACTTGGGTTTCTTCTGAAACCATAATTTTTGCTTACATATCCTAGATCTGTACGATTTTTAAATGATTTGAGTCTGTTTCTTTGATGTCTTACACTATCCTTGTAACTCTTTACAAGAATCATCAATTTCAAAGTGTTTTCACCTTCTTCTAAAATTAGGGTTTTCGGAACTTCTTCTAAAATTAGGGTTTTCGGAACTTCTTCTAAAACCTTGTTTAAACCGATTCTTTATGTTTAAACTTCTATCTCTTACATATTTCAATTGATTCTATGGTTTTACTACTTCTTCAATTTGCCGATGTTGAAAACCCTAATTTCTTAGTTCAAATCTTGGGTTTTTGAGTTTTGTTTTGATAACGTGTTCAGTTAATCTATATGTTTCTGTGATTCTGTGATTTTACCCTATGATTGCTTGTTAAGGTTACTAATTATGGTTATCCCTGCCTATTGTGTGATTTTACCCAATTTTGTTCACCAATGTTTCTGATTCTTCACTTCTCCTACCTGTATCATGCTTATTCTACTAATTCAGACTATGCTCTACATGAATCCCTAATTTATATATGATTTTTGTCCTACTCGGTCTCTTAGAGTTCTGGTTTTTTCTTACTATGTGCTTGTTCTTATAAAGTTGTGCTAAATCAATGCTGTTTTCTACTTTTGAATCCTTGAGTTTTGTGATTGATCTTCCACTGATCTCGGATGATATTTCTACTGATTGTTAACCTTGTAAACTATTTTTGACCTTATTCTACGGTCAATTATGCTATTAACTGATTTCTTAAGTCTTTTCCTTGATTGAAATATGCTGAACCTAGCCTCTATTACATGTTGTGTACTTGTACTGTGCAGAAAATATTTCCTTATTTGTTATGCTCAGCCTTATACGATTTCCTTCCTTATTTCCCACATGTTTATTACCGTTTGAAGTTGACTTCTCAATTAAAGGGAGTACTTACCTTGATTTCGTGACTGATTGATTCTGAGTCCCCATAATTACTGATGAACTTTGATTTTTACCTTATTTTCTACCCGCTTTCAAACTATATATACACACTCTCTTATTAGCACAAAGACACACGAACACTTGGTTCAAAAGCTCTCTCTCACACTTAAACTTTCTGCTCTCTCTCTCTCTCTCTCTTTTGTGCTACTTGCTACTATTCTAAGTTAGCCGGCTGCAAGCCAAGGCTAACTATTGTGTCCTCCTGCTCTCTCACTTTTGTTTATTGCCTTCTCTACTGGTATGTTCTAGTTTCAATTCAAGTTCCAACAACAATATAGTTCTTTTATTGCTTCAGTTCATCCTGTTTCTGGTTTGCTTCTATTTATGGTTTTGCTGTGAAACTTGTAGTTGATATGTTTACATGATTAGCATGTTATGAACTCCCCTTCTTTAAAATCAGTATAAACATGTTACCCCCTCTGTAGACATGTAATTTTTGACCCACACATTACAATTACCTTTAATAGTCCTAATATTTTTAAGATATTTATTTGAGTTTATTTCTATAGGATTTCACTTTATTACTAATATTAATTCTACTTTTTAGGCACAAAATTGAAAAATACAAAAATACAAATAAATAAATAAATAAAAATAGTTTCATTTTTCTATTTAATTTAGTATTAGGTATTTTTAGAAAGACATATTACTTTCAACCTATTTTTATTCTAATATAATCCTTGAAAATACCAAAAATAATTTTAACTTTAAGTCTTAGCTTTAATTTTAATATTAATAGTTTCTCAAAACCAATTAGAAGTTTTTAAATTTTTGTAAGTATTTAAATTGGATTTTTTCAGCTTTCTTTCGGCCCAATTTTAACAAATAGAGGCCCAAACTTAACAACCAAATTCCTCAATCCATCACACCCCTTGACCCGCTCGTTTGGCCCGTTACCCGCTCCATTTTACCCTCTAATCCTGGCCATCCATTCACTTTGATCCAACAGCCCCTATTCCTCCCCACCATAACATAAAAACCTTATATTTCCCAAACCCTACCCTAATGTAACTACACCCAAACGGCGCCCCCTTCTTCACATGCTTCTGCCCGTCACCAACACCCGAAAACCCGCCGAAAAAATCATTTTTCCGGCGTTCCATTTAAGCCCTGGTCCCCCCTCATCATTATAACCCGATTCTACACGTTTTCCTCTCATCTCACACGCTTTTTGCAGCTGTTTGAAGAATCCGGGCCATTCATGAATGGATGATAGTTAAATGGGGGCCGTAGGATCGAAATCTTTGGATCCTAGGCGTCCATTTGCCTAAAATCCGTTTGTACGAAAGGTTTTCGAAATTTTGGAGTTTTTTTTTCTAATTTTGAGATAAAAAATTGGTTTAATGGTGAAGAAGGAGAGGAGGTTCAAGCCCCCTATATATTGGGATGATTTCTCAGATTTTGGGTTCAAGGGGGACAGAGAGACAGAGATCGAAGGAGAAGAACTAGGGTTTTAGGCTTCAGACATCTTCTTTTCTTCTGATATTCCACAAAAATTGGGATTCAAAATTTTTTCGTTCTTTCTTAGTTATATTTCGAATATCAAAAAAAATCCAAAAAAAGAAACATAAGAATCAGTTCATATTCTTCTTTGAATTTTTGTTGAAGAATGGAGTTAGACTGAGCGGAGTTTGTTTCGAGTTCGTCGTCGTTGCTGTTCGTCACAGATTCTAGTCGAGGTTTCCTGTTTCTCTTTAGCAATTCTGGCTGAAATTCCCTGTTGCGGATTCATTAGATTTGGCTTGATTCATTTTCTGTAATTGCCGAATTTTTATTAATTGGAAGGCTAATTTCAGGTATTTATAATATCTTATTTTATTTGGATGTAAATATGATTTGAACCTTAGTTAACTAGTATTCGGGAATACATAACTCGCTTGGTTCTTAGTTAAGTGTTACTAGAGGTTGATTCTGCCAAAATCTGAAAGAAGTTGATTTGAGTGATTTTCGTTTTTACCTGAAGTGTTATTCTAGTACTACTTGTGTCGAGGTAATATGGTTGTTTCATTTTGAAAAGATTAGTTAAAGTCTAGTACTGTATTTGGCA
The DNA here is from genome assembly GCF_000715075.1 of Nicotiana tabacum. NCBI lineage: Eukaryota > Viridiplantae > Streptophyta > Magnoliopsida > Solanales > Solanaceae > Nicotiana > Nicotiana tabacum. The sequence goes on from NC_134086.1 coordinate 129,581,079, forward strand.
TGTTTAACCAAAGCTTGAATGTGCTTAAATACTGTTAGCATAAATATTCATCTGTCGTATTTGCCAGATTAATTTGATCACAGTCTCGAACCATTAGTCTACAGGATAGCTACACAGCATGTTCTCAGAATTATTTCTTTGGTTTGAGTAGGAACGCATGCATGCTATTATTTGAAATTTTGCTGTGGTTTAAGCCTTGATTGATAGTTTTCTTTATAATAAGTACTCTGCTGGAATTAAAGTGAGATAACATTTCAAAGGTCTCCTCGTTCCCAAGGTTCTATTTGCTGCTAGCTTCAGACAAGCTTAAGATGCATTTTAAAATTGTGTGGAGTTTAGGAGTGGATTTAAAACTAGTAGGTATCTGTTTTTGAGTGAAATTCATATATATATACAAAAGTTAAATTAGGTGAGAATAAACCGATTAGCTCACATAATTAATTTGTGAATTTTTTTGGGACTTAAACATGAGTAGATCTGTTCATCTAAATTTAAGTACAATGTGATGGAATTACAGTAGCTTTGTTTGAGCACATTAGTTCATGGTTATATTGCAGGTATCGTAAGCCATTATTGAATTAAGGAATTATCACTTTAAGTTTGGGCAAGAGTGTTTTATGAGGGTAGAATGGGTTGATGGGTTTAATAACATGTTCTTATCATATTTGGATCCACCCTTAGTTCTTTTACTTTATTTGTTTCTTTCTTCGGCTCATACATTCTGGGCGCCAACTTTTTCATGTCTGTATGGATGGTTGCTTGATTCCATGGGATTGATATTTGATTGAATGGTAGTTGAGCTGTGGGAATGGGGAGAGGCCGAAGCCCAGTACCGATTGATTTGTCTCCATGCTTTAGTTATCGGGCTCAGTCTAATAATAAAAATGATAAGTTGAGAAAGGAATAAGCATGATTTAGAATTTTCTCCTACCTTATATAGTTTTCTTTCATTTGTTTAGTTAACTACATTGTCCGCTAGGAGCATGCTTAGGCCGACCATATTTGGGTAGGCAAGCCTTAGGGATTTTGTTGGTCTCGAGGTGAGAGGTCGTTCCCTTAGTCAAATATATCCGGGGAATGCCCCGAAGTATTTGTATGTATTTATTCCGGGGTATACCCTGAAGTATTTGGTTGGAGGTCGATAGTGGAACTCGTAGTATTTTTATTTTTCTTTTATTAGGTGGGGACGACTTCGAGTCTCGTGTGTGTTTACTTTGCTTTTCTGTATTTTTGTCTCGACTTGAATATTTTAAAAGACGACTAGATCAAGTATGCGACCGTACTAGTTACGGGACTTGGGGAGTGTCTAACACCTTCTCCCCGAGTCAAATGAACCTCCTTACCCGAATCTCTAGTGTGGACTTGGTTTTAGAGTCTGAAATGTTTTAAAAGGAAATATCATATTAAAAAAAACGGTGACCTAGAACACCGAAATCAAAGTCAGGTGGCGACTCTGAGTTATTTTCCTTTTGAATACAATTTTCGTCACTTTTCCAATTGAAAGTCTTTTTCAAGCTTTTACTAAATCTTTTTATTTATTTAAGAGGGTTAAGTTTGGTTAAAAAAAGGGGTGTGACATCTCTGACGACTCTGCTAGGGACTTGCAAGTTCGAGCTATTACTTGATTTTGTTGGCTTTTAGAATATTTGGTTGAGGTTTTTATGTTTTTTCATTAGCTTTACTTAATTTTTATTATGTTTTTTATATTTTGTTATTTTCTAGTTGTTTATGCATTTACAATTTTTGCTTTATGTGTTTACTGCTTTATAACTGTCATCATATGCATCATCCGGTCAATTCTTTCTGCAACAAGTCTCGGAGCATGTGTCGCGTGCATGAACTCTTTGTTGAGTCACCCTTAATTTAGGAGGGGGGGCCGTCAGACGTATGGAGTGGGTGGAAAGCTTGAGCAGCCACCATCGACCATACGCTCCCCGAATTGCCTTGTTAGTGAACCCCAAACTTAGGTCAGCCTTTAGGTCATTTTTATTTGCATCATGTCATTTAGACCTAGTAGGGCTCGGGCCCAGGTACCGTGTCCCTTTGTAGGAAGCCTGTCCAAATTTTGTCAAAATGGGCCCGTGGCCCAAAATGACATTTTATCATCCTATGTGCTAAATGTTGCATCTATGAGGGTAAAAAGGTCATTTGGCGGACCGATGTTTTGGAAAGAAGGGTGAAAAATAAAGCAAGTAGGGCCCACTCGCATTTTTCTTTCATAGTTTTCCAAAAATCAAAAAAAAAAATTTGGAAAATTGAAAAGGAAGATCCAAAAGATTTTACATTTTCTATAATTTTCCAAAAATTCAAAAAAAGTGAAAAAAAGAAAATCCAAAAGTTTTTACATTTTTCATCATTTTTCAAAAAGACAAAATAAAATAAAATAATAATATAGTTTTTTTTTCAAATTAGTTGCATCTTCCCGAACTACGCGAACCTGATTCTCGTCTTCCGAGGCGGGATACTAGGCAACACACATAGGGTCCGGTCTTCCTAGTAGGTCCTAGGCTTCCGGGGTCATAGCCAAATCTTGCATGTATAGCCATATTTGGCCACATTGGTCGTTTTGCAAAAATAGGAGTATTTTCTCAAAGTAGTTTGTTATCTCCTGTTTTAGAGCTCTGAGTCTACAATAAAGTGTCCTCTCGATTCTAAGGTCCACACCTTGTTAAATTTGCGTGTCTAGTCACTTTTGGCCACATCGGCCATTCTTGCAAAATAGGATTATTTTTGCAAAAGTGGTTCAATTAACGATGTCTTAGGATCTTAAGTCTACAACTCGGTGTCACATAACTTTAAGGTCCATCCATGTCGTGTTTGCGTCCCTAGCCACATTTGGCCACATCGGCCATTTCTGCAAAAAGGGTCCATTTCCGCAAAGTAATTTTTAAGACCATGATTGTCGGGATATTAGAGTCATGTAAGCTTTAAATGGAGTATTTCTCATGCATTAGGGTTCAACTTTGTCAAGTTTACACTAATAGCCACTTTTAGTCACTTAGGCCATTTTGCAAATATAGCCAAGTTGTGTCCTACATTTGTCCACTAGGAAATGTGGTGGGGTCACGTAGTGTCCCGAGTCGCTAACCATGTTTGCTTCATTCAGGTATGGACCCACTGATTCGATCCAAAGTGCTGATGGTAGTAAAGATTCCTAGGAAGTTGATCAAGTGGTGGAAAATGTTTTCATCGTTAGAGCAGCATGAGTTAATGCAGAAATTGGGCACCTAACTTCCCTTCTTAATATCACACCCCGCCTAGACTTAGTGGAGGCGATGCTGACTTATTGGGATCCTCAAAATTTGACTTTTAAATTTGGAGAGTGTGAGATGACTCCTACCTTGGCGGAAATGTCTGGTCTCACTCGTTTAAGCTATATAGGCAAGGACATGATACTTCCCCGAGACCACTCTAGGTCAAAATTCCTCAGTGACCTGGGCCTGAAAGATAACAAGCATTTAAAATGCCTCGAGCAGTCCTGGATATCCTTGGATTATTTGTTTGCTAGATTTGGACCACAGGATAGTTTTAACGTCTTTTGGGATGAGTTCTGCACAACCAAGGCAAAGTGGCAAAGACGTCGCCTCGAAGCTTTCAGCCTTGGTTTGTTGGGATTATTGGTTTTTCCATTAGATGAGAGGCATATTAGCACCCGTCTGCAGTCAGTGGTAATGGCACTATTTCATGAGAAGCAACGCAAAACCGTTACCGTTGTGCCGATGATCTTAGCAGAGTTGTACCGAGCCCTGAGTGAGGTTAGGGGAGGTGTCAGGTATTTTGAGGGAAGTAACCTTTTGCTACAATTGTGGATGATGGAGCATTTGCACACCGCTTCCTTACTTGTCCCATCGACCGTGCCTTGAGGGATCGGGTGGTATGCATCGAGCGTAGGATGAAATCTCCTAAGTTTACATACCCAATAGGCGTCACAGCTTGGATTGAGTTCCTTGGTTCGAGGACAAATGGGAATGTTTTGTGGGCTTACCTTTGGCTACCTTTAGATGATATCTTGGCAGGATGCCTCATGCAACCTTTCTTGACGCTGATAGGACTCAAGTGTGTCAGGCCGTACACTCCCGTTAGGGTAATGCGACAGTTGGGCAGAAGACAAGAGGAGCCTCCAACTTTGAATCTTCGGAGGCACATCATGAATTTTAGCAAAAAGGTGGCTGAAGAAATCAAGTACGTGCAATACTGGAACAATGCAAAGAGGATGAAGAAAAATACATTAGTAGAGGACGTTGGCAGGCCCGAGTGTACTTAGGAGTACTTGATCTGGTTGCAGTCTGTCCCGCCAGGGGTCAGCACCCCATTGCCAGCACAACTTAGGGGTCGGACAGTTCAGACAGATGATTTTGAGGAGGCATCGGACCAAGATCCCTGGGATAAGCTTGAGTTTATAAAGTCTCAGTTAGCGGGATTGGCAGCAAACATGGAGAATCATGGTCAGTATTTGTTTAGGGTCGGCCTTCAGGATGCGGGGGAACATGCAAGGGCCTTTATTCCCAGCATCGGTATTTCTTTACGAGGCATGTTATAGAGTTTGAGCATGACGGACAACCCAGGATCATCCCAGCCAGGACCGTCGCATTCAGGAGCAGCTTGAGGATTCATTCTATTTAGGTGTTTTGAGATTGTCTTATGTTGTCTTTTACTTTCGTGTCTTGTCTAGAAGTACTGAGTCCTTTAGGTAGTGTCAAAGTCTGTCGTAGTGTAGTTGAGTCTGTCAGGTCTTTCATTATCGCACTTCTTATTGTATTTTAATATCGAAAAGTTTTTAAATGAAAAATCCCAAAAAGATTTTGTTTTTAGTTTATTTTCCATCACTTTTCGAGAACTACGCTTGGTCTGATTCATGAGGGACATGATACGTAGTCAACCTACAGCGGGTTCGATCAAATCACTTTTTGTTCAAAAAAAAGAAGAAAGAAAAGAGAAAAGAGTGATAAGAGGTGTTGGAAAAGAAAGAGAAGGAAGGATTGAAATGAGCAAATTGGGATGATGCCATATGACCCTGCGACCCTCAAAGCCATTTTAGAACCGTTAATTGTCGCTAGGTGCATTGCACGTAATGTGATATTATCATATGATAAATGCCCTAACGCTAACACGGTGGTTTTGTGTTATTGTCCTCTGTTATCTTTATTTAATTTCAGGAAGGTGGTTAGTTTTTTGGCATCCTAGTAAGTCATCCATACAACACCCGAACAAAGAGTCAAACAGTCATGGCTAGCAAGGAAACAGACACTGGAGCTGTAGACCCACCAAGGGAGATTGTTGAGTCGGAATCGGAACTGCAAGAGGAGGTCCGGAGGTTGAAGCATCAGATGGCAGAAATGTATCAAGCCTGGATTAAGGGACACCCTCCACCCTCGTTCCCTGCCAACTACACAGAAAACCCTGCTTCCATTCCACCACTTTCTCAATCCCAGATGCCCAATACCATTGATCTTTCCCCACAACGCGCACCCGACTTTACCCCTTACCACAACTACCCCGGCACTTCGGCCCAAACTGTTCATGCTCCGCCAACCAAAACAAACTCGTACCCTGCTCCGACATCTACTCCTATTTTTGTACCCCCTCCACAAGCTACCCTCCACCGATCCTCTAGTGAGCCCGCATTCCCCGCTCCAGATGCCCACTACTATGCACCGGAGCCCACCTTCAATGCCCCAGATCTTTATCCTTACACTCCCCAATTTGAGCCGCATGTTGAAACTGACAAACCACCCAAGAACGCAGAGCAAAAAGAGATGTTTAGGAAGGTACTGAGTCTGGAGCAATCATTAAGAAATATGCAAGGGTTGGGAAATCAGGTAACTGTGGCCTATAAGGATTTGTGTTTATTCCCCGATGTCCAACTGCCCGCCGGGTTCAAGATGCCCAAGTTTGACATGTATGGCGGACATGGGGACCTTGTAGCTCATCTGAGGGGTTATTGTAGCAAAATGAGAGGTTCCGGGGGAAAAGACGAATTGCTAATGGCATACTTCAGCCAAAGTCTGAGTGAGGCAGCTTTAGAATAGTACACCCGCCAGGACGCCAGCAGGTGGTACACCTGGGACGATATGGCTCAGGCCTTCGCCCGGCACTTTCAGTACAATACATACATTGTTCCAGACCGCCTATCTCTGACCAAGGTGGAAAAGAAACCCAGTGAAAGCTTTAGAGAATATGGGTTCCGATGGAGGGAGCAAGTTGCACGAGTCAATCCTCCGATGGAAGAGGACGAGATGGTTAAATACTTTCTTCAAGCCCTGAAGCCCACTTACTATGGCCACTTGATCTCAGCCATTGGTAAGTCTTTCAATGATGTGGTGAAGATGGGAGAAATGGTGGAAGAGGGGCTAACTTCGAGCATGATCATGAGCTATTCTGCTATAAAAGCAACCACTCAGGCAATCCAGAGTGGTACCGGAGGTTTGCTAGGAAAAAAGAAGAAGGAAGATGTCGCTATGGTTATCTCTGGATCATGGCATGGCCAGAGGGGTTTACCTCATCAGTACACCCATCCTCGACCCCGATCTCAAACCTACGCCCAAGCTCCATATAATCCACCTCAACATTACTTTTCCCCGCAAAACCCCCAATACTCAGCCAGGCCATCCCAATACCTTGTTCAATATGCACAGTCATATGCTCAACCCCCTCCTTACCCGCAATGGCGTGGTCCAACTCCGCAGAATACCTATCCAGCTCTACAAAATACCTATCCACCTCCATAACTCTACCAAAACCCTACTGTTTCAAACTTTCAACCGAGGCTAGAGTATAGAAGAGAGAGACAGCAGCGAAAGCAAACTTTTACCCCGCTTGGAAAGTCTTATGCTAGTTTGTTTCAAAGGTTAAGATAGTTGGACGCCTTGAGGCAGATTGAGTCAAAGATACTGAATCCCCCTCCAAAGAACCTCGACTATTCCCTAAGATGTGCCTATTGTTCTGATGCTCCAGGTCATGACATAGAGAAGTGCTGGCGTTTGAAAATGGCAATACAGGAGCTTATTGATACCAACCAAATTGTAGTCCAAGGCCCAGACGCGCCGAACATCAACCAAAACCCTTTGCCTGCCCATGCAGAGATGCATATGATTGAAATAGTTCACAAGGACGGGGAGCCCAAGAAGTCTTCTAAGTCCGTCATAATGATTCGGGCCAGTGAAAGTAATTTGGTTAAAGCTTCTGACTCTACCAAAGCGAAGCCCTTGATAGTTGAAGGGGTGACAGAAAAGCCGAGCTCGAAACCACCAGTGTTGGTCGTGAAAGGGCTATCGAAAGATATTGGGGCAAGTCCGGGAAGTTCAAAAGTGGCAGTGCCAGGGATTCTAAGTAAGCCTGTCATAGTCATGAATGGGGCTCCTATTACCCCTATCACCATTAAACTAGTAACCTAGCTGCCAGTGGTGGATGCCAAGGCTGTTCCGTGGAATTATGAACAAGTGATAGTGACATACAAGGGAAAAGAAATAGAGGAAGAAGTTAATGAAACTGGAGGATTGGCTCGTTCTGGGAGATGTTTCACCCCAGAAGAATTAAGGAAAGCCAAGCCATTCAAGGATAGCCCAATGCCAGTAAAGAAATCGATCACCGAGGAAGAGACTGAGGAGTTCCTGAAAAAGATGAAAGTGCAGGATTATTCCATTGTGGAGCAGTTAAGGAAAACACCAGCTCAGATTTCTCTTTTGTCTTTGTTGATACATTCAGATGAACATCGTAAGGCCTTGATGAAGATTTTGAATGAGGCACATGTTCCTGATAAGATCACAGTGAACCACTTGGAAAAGATAGCTGGCAAGATCTTCGAAGCAAATAGGATCACTTTCTCGGACGATGAACTTCCTATGGAGGGTACAAAACACAACCGAGCTCTTTATCTCACAGTGAAGTGTGAAGATTCTGTTGTCTCAAGGGTTTTGGTTGATAATGGCTCTAGTGCGAATATTTGTCCCCTGTCTACTCTGCAAAAACTGAAGATTGACACTGAAAGAATCCACTTGAAAAGTGTGTGTGTTCGAGGCTCTGATGGGGGAGGTAAAGATTCTGTTGGAGATATAATGCTCTAGTTGTCAATAGGGCCTGTTGAGTTTACCATGGAATTCCAAGTGTTAGATGTGGCTGTCTCCTACAATCTGTTGTTAGGCAGGACCTGGATACATGTTGCTAAGTCAGTCCCATCTTCTCTGCACCAAATGGTGAAGTTTGAATGGGACAAACAGGAAATAGTTGTGCACAGTGACGAGGACTTGTCAACTTGTAATGATACAATTGTTCCGTTCATCGAAGCTGAAGATAATAAGGGACCTTGGGTCTATCAGACTTTTGAAACAGTGTCTGTTGAGAAAATTCCTGAAAGAAAATGCATTCCGGGTCCTAATCTATCCTCCACGTTCGTCATAGTTGCGAATGAAATGTTGTAGAATGGTTTTGTGCCGAGCAAGGGTTTGGGCTCATCTCTGCGGGGTATTGTGCATCCAGTGCGCCTCAGTGGGAATCCTGGTACATTTGGTTTAGGATTCATGCCCACAGAGAAGGACATGAAAAGGGTTAAAAATCTGAAACAAAAGGTATGGTCGCTTCCCAAGCCCGTCCCACACATCTCTAAGTCTTTTGTCAAGCCAGGGACCGAAAAACCTCCAACCTTCTCAATCCCAAAACCTGTGGTCGATGTTGATGAAGAGCTAATCAAGAGGTTCCAAAGTCTATTCGAAGAGGTCAATATGGTAGAAGTTGGGGAAGGCTCTAGTAAAGCAAATGTGCATCTCGTTGGCCTAAATGTGAAGCTTAGCAATTGGGAATCTACTCCTTTCCCCACCAGGAAGGAGTTTTGGTAGTTTGCTTTGTTTTCCTTTCTGTTATCTAGGTTATTCCAGGGTTGTAATCCAGATTTTTAGTTTTTGCTTGGTTTGATGTTCAAACCCTTCTATCCTTTTATTTTCAATAAAATGCAATTTTTCGTTTTCCGTTATTCTTAATAGTGTTTTATTTTGTTCTTTTTTCTTTTGTACAGTTCTTTTTACGCTGGTTGCAGTGACATGGCATGCATGAAGAGTTTTCCGCCGAGTCTTAAAAGCCAATCTAATTCTGAAATAACAATCCAAGAAGTAGAATATGATGATGAAATAGTATATGATGAAGAAGCAGCATTTGAGGATATCAGTAAAGAGCTAAAACAATTTGAAGAAAAACCAAAGCCTAATTTGAGTGAGACCGAAACAATCAATTTAGGGGACCAGGATGATGTTAGGGAAACCAAGATAAGTGTGCATTTAGAACCGCAAGTTAAGGAGGAAATAATCAAAACATTGTTTGAGTACAAAAATGTCTTTGCATGGTCATATGATGATATGTTGGGCTTGAGCACTGATCTTGTCACGACCCAAACCGAAGGGCCGCGACGGGCACCCCGGTGCCTTACTCAACCGAGTACCAATGTAACATATCTTTCTTAACATGTTATCATGAGTAAATGAGCCAGAAAACCCGTCATGAGATAACAAGAATAAAACATAAGGGAATACTCAACATATGAAGACCCAACATGATATACAAACTAATATATGTGACATACAGTCCTATAAGGCCGACATGACCATTAGTAAACTCGAAACATAGGCCGACAAGGCCATACGATTATCCATACACCTGACATCTGTCTACAAGCCTCTAAGAGTACATAAAATCATAAAGGTCGGGACAGGGCCCTGCCATACCAATCAATACATATCCAAAGCATACTGACCAAATAGGCAACTCCGGAGCAAGTGGAGTGCACCAACACCTTCGCTGAGCTGATAGCCTACTAGGAGGACTGTCAACCTATCAATCGAGACCTGCAGGCATGAAATGCAGCATCCCCAGGCAAAAGGGACGTTAGTACAAATAAAGTACCGAGTATGTTAGGCAGGAAATCTTAAACAAGAACAGTAATGTAAAGAGAGAGATAGAGGAGATACAACCTGTAACATCTGAGTGCCTCTGGGGGTTACTGATATGAAATGCATAATACATATATATACATAAACTTTTTAAAACATTCGCCTCTGTGGGCATCATCATCATCATATCGTACCCGGCCTCAAAGAGGACTCGGTAAAAGCGTACCCGACCATCATAAGGTTCGGTAGAATCGTACCCGGTCACGTGGAGCTCGGTAAACCCAACTGATCAGTGGTTGCACAATAGGTTCCGTACCCGGCCGACTATAGCGCGGCTCGGTAGAGTAAAATAGATACTATATATAATGCATGCTAGACTCATGGAATCACCTTCTAAACCTTTTGGAGTGACTTAAGAACACTATGGACATCCATACCCTCAATATGAACCTTAGTAGGATTCAAGGATCATACACACTTGCTTAGAATAATTTTATAAGGAAAGAACAACATGGACAACCTTAGTTGCTAGGAGTAGATCCGTTATGAAGTAGCGTATTCATTTCACTTTAGATCATGCCAAAAGAAAGAAGAAAGTGCCTTAACATACCTTAAACCCGTTGAGTCCTTAATCACTTCCAAGCAACTCTTCAAACAAGTCAACTCAATCTATCATAGTATAAGGAGATTCAAAATCAGTGCTGAGCAAAGGCTAAGTCTATAACTTAAGCTAGTAGCTCGTTTACGTAAATTTTGGCAGCATCTCCCTTGTAACAAGGGCCTCCTCCAATACCATATACAAACAACAATGACCAGAGCAATCCATCAATACATAATTATCAATATCAAGACACCATATAACAACAACAAGTCACAACTACATTACGACGAGCGGCAAGCTCCGATTGGAATCCGTATACCCCTTATCAATCCTTATAGACTTCTTACTTCAACATAAAAGTATCATTAACTTGATAATGAAGTCATTAATCAATGATTCCAGCCTTATACCATATATTTATAACAACAAAAATAATCCACAACTTCAACTATCCCCAACTAGCAACTTTATTCACTAGTTCATGTCTAGCCCATCCATTTAACTTAATCAATATCAAGATAACCTTAGGCACAAGCAAGAACACAATATACATACCTCCTACAGTAACTTCAAGTCAAAATCCAAGTTATATTCATTTTACAACAACCCTTAATAGCAATACAACACCATAGAAGTGACTTAAGCTAATCCAAGTATTATCTTGTAGTTTATCATCCTAACAACTTAACCAACATACAAGAAAGCTTAAGCACAATTAGTAAGATGTTATACTCACCTTAGAAAGCAGCAACAACTTGGAATTTCATCCAAATATAGCCCACAACAATCCTCAATGACAACACAACCTCAAAGAGGTGTTGTTCTTCACTAGAACTAAGTTTTGATGTTGAAATATGGTGTAATCACTTTGGAATAACTTCAAACCCTTGTGGTATATGTTTAGGAGGGTTAGGAGAAGTTTGGAGACGAATTTTAGTTGAAAAATGAGCAAAAATAGGCTTCCAAATCATTTATAAATTGAAGTAGGTCAACCACCGCCTAAGTGGGTCCCATTGGAAGCTTCTTGCGCGGTCTCGCGAAAACACGAATATCTCTCTACTCCGATGTCGTATTGATGAACAGTTTAATACGTTAGAAACTAGACTTGTTTATATTCAATTTTGTATGTAGAACACCCCATGATTCCAAGTATATTTGGAGAAATACTCAGATACATTTGACCTAAATTTCAGCAAATTTATGAATGTAACTTGTGATGACCTTTGCCAACTCTTGTTCCACAACTTGCTTGCCTTAAAAATGTAGAAAATGAATATCATACGACTAAAATAACTCATAGAATAACCTTCTTATCATGTTAAGAACCCTAGTCTCACCCCAAAGTACATGTTATAACATTCCAAACTTGTCGACTTTTGACGAAACTTATTTTCTTCAATTGGTTTAGCTTCTAAGATTTCCAACCCTCTTGATACTCGTTATTCATGATATTAAATATTTGTAACCTTCAAGGTAACATGATTAACTTACTTTATTTGCTTCCAAATATAATCTTATTTCCGAGCTTACATCAATGACTTACGACGTACTCTCACGTATGAAAACTTGGGGTGTAACAGATCTGGTAGTTCATAAATTGCCAACTGATCCAGCATTCCCTCCTGTTAAGCAAAAGTTGCGAAAGTTCAAGACTGATATGAGTGTGAAGATCAAAGAAGAAATCACAAAGCAGCTTACTACAAAGGTCATTCAAGTCACTCGATATCCCACTTGGTTAGCCAATGTTGCGCTAGTACCAAAGAAGGATGGTAAGACCAGGGTCTGTGTTGATTACCGTGATTTTAACAAAGCAAGCCCAAAGGATGATTTTCCATTACCGAACATTCACATTCTGATCGATAATTGTGCCAAGCATGAGATTGGGTCTTTTGTTGACTGCTACGCGGGATATCACCAGATCTTGATGGATGAGGAAGATGCAGAAAAGACAGCATTCATTACGCCATGGGGAACATACTGTTATTGGGTAATGCCATTTGGTTTGAAGAATGTTGGGGCAACTTACATGAGGGCGATGACCACCATATTTCATGACATGATACATAGGGAGATCGAGGTTTATGTAGATGAAGTGATCATAAAGTCAAAGAAGTAGTCTGACCATATCAAGGACCGGAGGAAGTTTTTCCAAAGGCTCCGCAGGTATAACCTCAAGCTCAATCCAGCAAAATGTGCATTTGGTGTCCCGTCTGGGAAACTGCTAGGATTCATGGTCAGTCGACGTGGTATTGAGTTAGACTCGTCGAAGATCAAAGCCATTTAAGAGTTACCACTGCCAAAGAACAAAACAGAGGTGATGAGTTTGCTTGGAAGGTTAAATTACATCAGCAGGTTCATTGCTCAGCTCACGACAACCTGTGAGTCCATCTTTAAGCTGCTGAAAAAGAATGTTGTGGTCAAGTGGACTGACGAATGTCAAGAAGCATTTGATAAGATTAAGAGGTACCTGTCAAATCCACTGTGCTGGTCCCACCAGATTCTGGAAGACCTTTAATTCTCTATTTGACAGTCTTGGACAATTCTTTCGGCTGTGTATTGGGTCAACATGACATAACGGGAAAGAAGGAATAAGCAATCTATTATCTCAGTAAGAAGTTCACTCCCTATGAGGTTAAGTACACTCTGCTTGAGAGGACATGTTGCGCCCTGACTTGGGTGGCACAAAAGTTGAAACATTATCTGTCGTCCTACACTACTTACCTCATTTCCCGCATGGATTCTCTAAAGTATATGTTTCAGAAACCTATGCCCACGGGAAGATTGGCAAAGTGGCAGATTTTACTTATAGAGTTTGACATCATCTATGTGACTCGGACCGCGATAAAAGCCCAAGCCTTGGCTGACCATTTGGCCTAGAATCCGGTGGATGATGAATATGAGCCACTGAAGACTTATTTTCCTGATGAATAGGTCATGTGTGTTGACGAGGTTGACCATGATGAAAAGCCAGGTTGGAAACTCTTCTTTGATGGAGCTGCTAACATGAAAGGGGTCGGAATAGGGGCTGTACTTATCTCTGAAACAAGGCAACAGTACCCTGTAACAGCCCAGCTTCGATTTTATTGCACCAACAACATGGATGAGTACGAAGCATACATTCTGGATTTGAGGTTAGCTATAGACCTTGGAGTCCAGGAAATACTTGTTCTAGGAGATTCAGATTTGTTGATTCATCAGATTCAAGGAGAATGGGAGACTTGAGATTTGAAGCTTATACCGTACCGACAGTGCCTGCATGATCTTTGTCAACGATTCAGGTCGGTTGAATTTAGACATATTCCCAGGATTCATAATGAGATTGTTGATGCCTTGGCTACTCTAGCGTCAATGTTACATCATCCGGACAAGGCTTATGTCGACCCCGTTCATATCCAAGTTCATGATCAACATGATTATTGTAATGTGGTGGAAGAGGAAATCGATGGAGAACCTTGGTTCCATGATATCAAGGAATACATTAGGTCAGAGGTATATCCAGTACATGCTACAGGTGACCAAAAGAGAACCATTCGACGTCTGGCTAGTGGATTTTTCTTGAGTGGAGGAATCTTGTACAAGAGGACTCCGGATTTAGGACTGTTGAGGTGCATAGATGCTAAAGAAGCTTCAACTATCATGGCCGAAGTGCATTCGAGAGTTTGCGGGCCGCATATGAACATGTATGTCTTGGCAAAGAAGATACTTCGAGCAGGTTATTATTGGCTCACCATGGAATGAGATTGTATCAGTTTTGTTCGCAAGTGACATCAATGCCAGGTACACGGTGATTTGATTCATTCTCCCCCATCTGAGTTACACACAACGTCTGCACCTTGGCCCTTTGTTGCTTGGGGCATGGATGTTATTGGACCAATTGAGCTGGCAGCGTCAAATGGGCACAAGTTTATTCTGGTGGCCATTGATTAATTTACCAAGTGGGTCGAAGCTGTAACTTTCAAGTCTGTGACCAAAAAGGTGTGAGCACGTGATTTTTGCCTCACAAGAACTACTCCGAAAGAAATCACAAATAATTTTTCTTTGTAAGCAATTTTTAGAATTTATGTGGTATTTTTGGATAATTATTTTGTGTTTTATCTGTAACTTTTTACTTTGTTATAGTTAAATGAAAATAAAATAAAAAATACATGTTGCATGCATATCTAGGATTTAATTATGCATTTAAAAATTAATTAAATCGTCATTTAGCTCTAAGAAAAAGAAAATCACAAAAATGCCCAGGTGGCGACTCTAAAATAAATAAACAAACCCCGTTTCGACTGTCCTTTAATTGGAGAAGCTCCTTCACCCCTCGCGGGGGCGGAAAAAGGAGGTGTGACAAAAGGCAGTAGTGGAGTTTGTTCATTCAAATATCATTTGTCGGTTCGGAATTCCCAAGGTGATCATCACAGACAATACTGCTAATCTCAACAGTCATTTGATGAAAGAGGTATGCCAACGGTTCAAGATCATGAATCGGAACTCCACCCCGTGTTGACCTAAGGCAAATGGAGCTGTTGAGGCTACTAACAAGAACATAAAGAAGATACTTCGTAAGATGGTTCAAGGTTCTAGGTAGTGGCATGAAAATTTGCCTTTTGCCTTATTGGGTTATCGCAATACTGTTCGCACTTCAGTAGGTGCAACTCCTTATCTGATGGTATATGGAACTGAGGCAGTTATACCTGCAGAAGTTGAGATTCCATCCCTTCGGATCATTGCAGAAGCTGAAATTGATGATGATGAGTGGGTCAAAACCTGGCTAGAGCAGTTGAGTTTGATTGATGAGAAAAGATTGGTTACAGTATGTCATGGACAGTTGTATCAGAAGAGAATTGCAAGAGCATACAACAAAAAGGTGTGTCCTCGAAAATTTGAAGTGGGTCAGATGGTATTGAAACGCATCCTTCCTCATCAGGTGGAAGCCAAAGGCAAGTTCGCCCCAAACTGGCACGGGCCATTCGTTGTGACAAGAGTGTTGCCCAATGATACTTTGTATTTAACAGACATAGAAGGCAAATGTGTAGATATGGCTATGAATTCTGATGCAGTTAAGAGGTGCTATATATGATTTCTTTGCTTACCTTCAGTTGTATTTTGTACTTGACATGTTCAAAGTTGAAATGACGAAGGGCATTTTGTTCCGCTACCCAAACACATTCATCCTTTGTTACCCCTTTTGAGCTTTATTTATTTTCTTTCATACCCTTCTTTTGGAATTAGTAACAGAATTAGAGAACGAAAAAAATGAATGAATGAATGGAAAATAAGAAGAATGAAAAAGAAAGAAAAAGAAAAAAAAGAGAAAAGAAAACAAAGAAAAAGAAAGAAAGAAAGAAAGAAGAGAAAAAAAGGAAAAAAAAAGAGAAAAAAGAAAGAAAAAAAAGAAAGAAGAAAAAAAAAGAAAAAAGAAAAGAAAAGAAAAGAAAAGAAAAGCAAACAAAAAAACAAACAACTTCCTTTTGAACTACGTTCGACCTGATTCCCTTTAAGGATACGTAGGCAGCCTTACGGTTCGGTCCCATCAAAATAAAAATTAAAATTCTCCAGACTCAAAGAAATTGGGGCAGAAGTTTTGGTTTTGAAAAGATCTGATTCCAAAAGTTGTAATTTTGACACCTTTTCATCTTAAATTATTTTGAGCCTTCATGCCACCCTTTCTTTCTAACCCTGTCCAAAAGCCCACATTACGGTCCAAAAAAAGACCTTCCGATCAATCTTTGAGGATGCCGGTTCAAGCGAGATAGAGGTATGATTTACATCATGGGTAACACTTTGTTCATGGGCGCAAGAGAGAAAATTTAAAATGAGAGAGTCTTATTGGTGAAAACCCTCACGGGCACCGTAAGGCGATGGTGAGCTGAGAGAAAATTTAAAATGAGAGAGTCTTATTGGTGAAAGCCCTCACGGGTACCGTAAGGCGATGATGAGTTGAGAGATGAACAAATGAGAGAGGCTTGTTGGTGAAAACCCTTCAGGGCACTACAAGTCGAATGAGGCTCATGACTTTACAAAGAAATTGGATCAGTAAAAGCCCGGCTTTGAAGTATGAATACAAGACATGAACTGAAAATATGATTGATTGGACGGATTAGGCTGATCAGTCCGAAATGCATGTTATGATCATTGGAGCTGGTTGCTTCCCTCAGATAAGTCTTCTTTTTCTCATTCTTCTTCATATCGTCATATGTGTTCAAAATTATCCTTTGTTCCTTTTGTCAAAAATCATTTCATTTTGTTCTTTGAGTCCATCTTTATGAGTCTCCTTCGAGTTAGCCCTTGTTGAACAAGCAGGAAAGGATTTCAAAGCCTACTACCAGCTTCTAAATTGTACAAAACGGAGTCCGGCCAGGCACATCACAATTGACTTGATTTAGAATAAGCAGTATGGTGATAACTGAGGTTCAGGCAATCAAGTGAGTCTTGAATTTTGAGAAAATACAAGGATTCAGCAACTTTCAAATGAAAACACAATACAACAAGTGAGCGTGAGAGAATCAGGTCATGCAGAGGTTTTGGGGTCCAGTTCTAATCAAAAGGTCAAACAACTCCTTGCTAGCCCGAAGCCGCTAATCAGAATGAAGCATGGCAGTGGCGGAAGCAGACGCTCAGCAATGATGCCACAAACTAACCACCACATTTTCAAACTAACAAGATTTTTCTGAAACAGGGGCAAGAATTTTTTTAAATCCATAGGGACCTCCCATGGAAAAGCATGGTTCAGAGAGCAAGAAATTCTTTTCAGAATTTTCCAAGATAAGAGCATGGCTCAGGTAAGTTCATTCTCGGTTCTCAGGACCCTCCTGGATAATGGGATTTAATTTAAAATTCTTAGGACCCTCCTGGATAATGGGATTTAATTTAAAAGCTTTCAGGACCCTCCTGGATAATGGGATTTAATTTAAAAATTTTAGGACCCTCCTGGATAATGGTATTTAATTTAAAAGTTTTCAGGACCCTCCTGGATAATGAGATTTAATTTAAAAGATTTCATAACCCTTTTAGATAATGAGATTTAATTTTAAAAGTTTTCAGGACCCTCCTGGATAATGGGATTTAATTTTAAAAGTTCGTAGGACCCTCCTGGATAATGAGATTTAATTTAAAAGTTTTCAGGACCCTCCTGGATAATGGAATTTAATTTAAAAGCTTTCAGGACCCTCTTGGATAATGTAATTTAATTTTGAAAGTTTTCAGGACCCTTCTGGCTAATGGAATTTAATTTAAAAGTTTTCAGGACCCTCCTGGATAATGGGATTTAATTTTAAAAGTTTTCAGGACCCTAGTGGATAATGAGATTTAATTTAAAAGTTCTCAGGACCCTCCTGGATAATGAGATTTAATTTTAAAAGTTTTCAGGACCCTCCTGGATAATGGAATTTAATTTAAAAGTTTTCAGGACCCTCCTGGATAATGGGATTTAATTTAAAAGTTTTCAGGACCCTCCTGGATAATGAGATTTAATTTAAAAACTTTCAGGACCCTCCTGGATAATGGGACTTAATTTTAAAAGTTTTCAGGACCCTCCTGGATAATGAGATTTAATTTTAAAAGTTCTAAGTTTTCAGGACTTTCCTGGATAATGGGATTTAATTTAAAAATTTTCAGGACCCTCCTGGATAATGAGATTTAATTTAAAAACTTTCAGGACCCTCCTAGATAATGAGATTTAATTTTAAAAGTTTTCAGGACCCTCATGGATAATGGGATTTAATTTTAAAAGTTCTCAGGACCCTCCTGGATAATGGGATTTAATTTAAAATCCTCAGGGCCCTCTTGGATAATGGGATTTAATTTAAAGTTTTCAGGACCCTCCTGGATAATGGGATCTAGTTTTAAGTTTTAGCGTAAGTTCATCCTTTAGAAAATATAATTTAGCTTTAAAGTTATCACTCTTAAGATGAGATTTAATTTGAAGTTTTCAGGGCCCTCCTGGATAATGGGATTTAGCTTTAAATTCTTAGAGCTCTGTAGGTAACATGATCCGATTAACACTCACAAATATGCCCAGATCTCAAACTGGGGCAGATTATTTTTTGTTTTGTCTGTTTTGTTGTAATATCAGGCGCCCACCTGGATAACGAGGGAATACAACTTCAAGTTTTAGAAATAAGGCGCCTACCTGGATAACGAGGGAATACAGTTTCATGTTTTAGCAATCAGGCACCCACCTTGATATCGAGGGAATACAGTTTCAAGTTTTAGCAATCAGGCGTCCACCTGGATAACGAGGGAATACGGCTTCAAGTTTTAGCAATCAGGCGCCCACCTGGATAACGAGGGAATATCGTTTCAAGTTTTAGCAATCAGGCGCCCACCTGGATAACGAGGGAATACAGTTTCATGTTTTAGCAATCAGGCGCCTACCTAGATAACGAGGGAATACAGTTTCAAGTTTTAGCAATCAGGCACCCACCTGGATAACGAGGGAATACAGTTTCAAGTTTTAGCAATCAGGCGCCCACCTGGATAACGAGGGAATATAATTCAAGTTTGGGTAGAGGGAATACAGTTTCAAGTTTTAGCAATCAGGCACCCACCTGGATAACGAGGGAATACAGTTTCAAGTTTTAGCAATCAGGCGCCCACCTGGATAACGAGGGAATACAGTTCAAGTTTGGGTATTCAGGCGCCCATCTAGATAACGAGGGAATATAATTCAAGTTGTTGGTAATCAGGCGCCCACCTGGATAACGAGGGAATACAATTCAAGTTGTTGGTAATCAGGCGCCCACCTAGATAACGAGGGAATACTGTTCAAGTTTTGGCAATCAGGCACCCACCTGGAAAACGAGAGAATTCATTTCAAGTCAAGCTATTGGCAGGCACCCACCTGGAGAACGAGGGAATTCATTTCAGAGTTACTTCAATTCGCAAATTCAAGAAGCATCAGGAGCCCGCCTGAAGAACAGGGTCCATTTTTCAGTTGCATAGTGAAGATCAAGTAGAGATTCACGGAAGATTCAAGACAGGAAGTAGATAGGATCTTTTATTTTTCTTTTATTTTTGCTGAAATATTTCCCTTTTATTTTTGATGTAATGGCAGGAACCGCGGACCAGAACCTCGACGACACTTCACTCGACTCTCCACCTCGGTACTCCATCGCTTTTCTCACTCCGATACACATGGCCTGATTCCTTTATAACCAAGGATATGTAGGCAGCTCAGATACTAGGGCTCGGTCATATTCTCTTTTCTATAGTTTTTGTCTCTCTAAATAAGGGTCGGGTAAAAAACAGGTCTTGTTGTTCTTTGTCTGAAAACACTTTGTGTTTCCCGTCAAAGAGGGGCAACTATAGACATGTAATTTTTGACCCACACATTAGAATTACCTTTAATAGTCCTAATATTTTTAAGATATTTATTTGAGTTTATTTCTATAGGATTTCACTTTATTACTAATTTTAATTCTACTTTTTAGGCACAAAAATTGAAAAATACAAATAAATAAATAAATAAAAATAGTTTCATTTTTCTATTTAATTTAGTATTAGGTATTTTTAGAAAGACATATTACTTTCAACCTATTTTTATTTTAATATAATCCTTGAAAATACCAAAAATTAATTTTAACTGTAAGTCTTAGCTTTAATTTTAATATTAATAGTTTCTCAAAACCAATTAGAAGTTTTTACATTTTTGTAAGTATTTAAATTGGATTTTTTCAACTTTCTTTTGGCCCAATTTTAACAAATAGAGGCCCAAACTTAACAACCCAATTCCTCAAGTCATCACACCCCTTGACCCGCCCGTTTGACCCGTTACCCACCCCATTTTACCCTCTAATCCTGGCCATCCATTCACTTTGATCCAACAACCCCTATTCCTCCCACCATAACATAAAAACCTAATATTTCCCAAACCCTACCCTAATGTAACTACACCCAAACGGCGCCCCCCTTCTTCACATGCTTCTGCCCGTCACCAACACCCGAAAACCCGCCGAAAAAATCATTTTTCCGGCATTCCATTTAAGCCCTGGTCCCCCTCATCATTATAACCCGATTCTACGCGTTTTCCTCTCATCTCACACGCTTTTTGCAATTGTTTGAAGAATCCGGGCCATTCATGAATGGATGATAGTTAAATGGGGGCCGCGGGATCGAAATCTTTGGATCCTAGGCGTCCATTTGCCTAAAATCCATTTGTACGAAAGGTTTTCAGAATTTTGGAGTTTTTTTTCTAATTTTGAGATAAAAAATTGGTTTCTTGGTGAAGAAGCAGAGGAGGTTCGAGACCCCCTATATATTGGGATGATTTCTCAGATTTTGGGTTCTAGGGGGACAGAGAGACAGAGATCGAAGGAGAAGAACTAGGGTTTTAGGCTTCAGACATCTTCTTTTCTTCTGATATTCCACAAAAATTGGGATTCAAAATTTTTTCGTTCTTTCTTAGTTATATTTCGAATATAAAAAAATCCAAAAAAAGAAACATAAGAATCAGTTCATATTCTTCTTTGAATTTTTGTTGAAGAATGGAGTTAGACTGAGCGGAGTTTGTTTCGAGTTCGTCGTCGTTGTTGTTCGTCGCAGATTCCAGTCGAGGTTTCCTCTTTAGTAATTCTGGCTGAAATTCGCTGTTGTGGATTCATTAGATTTGGCTTGATTCATTTGCAGTAATTGCCGAATTTTTATTAATTGGAAGGCTAATTTCAGGTATTTCTAATCTCTCTTTTGTTTGGATGTAAATATGATTTGAACCTTAGTTAACTAGTATTCGAGACTACATAGCTCGCTTGGTTCTTAGTTGAGTGTTACTAGAGGTTGATTCTGCCAAAATCTGAAAGAAGTTGATTTGAGTGATTTTCCTTTTTACCTGAAGTGTTATTCTAGTACTACTTGTGTCGAGGTAGTATGGTTGTTTCATTTTGAAAAGATTAGTTAAAGTCTAGTACTATATTTGGCATGTTTAACCAAAGCTTGAATGTGCTTCAATACTGTTAGCATAAATATTCATCTGTTGTATTTGCCAGATTAATTTGATCACAGTCTGGAACCATTAGTCTACAGGATAGCTACACAGCATGTTCTCAGAATTATTTCTTTGGTTTGAGTAGCAACGCGCGCATGATATTATTTGAAATTTTGTTGTGGTTTAAGCCTTGATTGATAGTTTTCTTTATAATAAGTACTCTGCTGGAATTAAAGTGAGATAACATTTCAAAGGTCTCCTCGTTCCCAAGGTTCTATTTGCTGCAAGCTTCAGACAAGCTTAAGATGCATTTTAAAATTGTGTGGAGTTTAGGAGTGGATTTAAAACTAGTAGGTATCTGTTTTTGAGTGAAATTCATATATATATACAAAAGTTAAATTAGGTGAGAATAAACCGATTAGCTCACATAATTAATAGAAGTTAAATTAGGTGAGAATAAACTGATTAGCTCACATAATTAATTTGTGAATTTTTTTGGGACTTAAACATGAGCAGATCTGTTCATTTAAATTTAAGTACAATGTGATGGAATTACAACAGCTTTGTTTGAGCACATTAGTTCATGGTTATATTGCAGGTATCGTAAGCCATTATTGAATTAAGGAATTATCACTTTAAGTTTGGGCAAGAGTGTTTTATGAGGGTAGAATGGGTTGATGGGTTTAATAACATGTTCTTATCATATTTGGATCCACCCTTAGTTCTTTTACTTTATTTGTTTCTTTCTTCGGCTCATACATTCTGGGCGCCAACTTTTTCATGTCTGTATGGATGGTTGCTTGATTCCATGGGATTGATATTTGATTGAATGGTTGTTGAGCTGTGGGAATGGGGAGAGGCCGAAGCTCAGTACCGATTGATTTGTCTCCATGCTTTAGTTATCGGGCTCAATCTAATAATAAAAATGATAAGCTGAGAAAGGAATAAGCATGATTTAGAATTTTCTCCTACCTTATATAGTTTTCTTTCATTTGTTTAGTTAACTACATTGTCCACTAGGAGCATGCTTAGGCCGACCACATTTGGGTAGGCAAGCCTTAGGATTTTTGTTGGTCTCGAGTCGAGAGGTCGTTCCCTTAGTCAAATTTATCCAGGGAATGCCCTAAAGGATTTGTATGTATTTATTCCGGGGTATACCCCGAAGTATTTGTATTTGGAGGTCGATAGTGGAACTCGTAGTATTTTTATTTTTCTTTTATTAGGTGGGGACGAGTTCGAGTCTCGTGTGTGTTTACTTTGCTTTTCTGTATTTTTATCTCGACTTGAATATTTTAAAAGCCGACTAGATCAAGTATGTGACCGTACTAATTACGGGACTTGGGGAGTGTCTAACACCTTCTCCCCGAGTCAAATGAACATCCTTACCCGAATCTCTGGTGTGGACTTGGTTTTAGAGTCTGAAATGTTTTAAAAGGAAAAATCATATTAAAAAACGGTGACCTGGCACACCGAAATCAAAGTCAGGTGGAGACTCTGAGTTATTTTCCTTTTGAATACAATTTTCTTCACTTTTCCAATTGAAAGCCTTTTTCAAGCTTTTACTAAATCTTTTTATTTATTTAAGAGGGTTAAGTTTGGCTAAAAAAAGGGGTATGAAACCCTTTATGTCTGATCAATTGTTTCTGAGCATGTTTGTACCAATCACCTCTGCCTGTTATGTGCTTACCATCATATGCTCCATGTTTCCCCAAATCCCTATCACCCATGTATGTAAGTTTGTTCTTTATGTCTGGTTCTGAGACCATGTCTGGTCAGTTGCATATGAGCATGTCTGCACCAATTCCTAAGACCTTTTCTTGTTATGTTATTACAATCATGTGTCCCATGTATCTCCAAATCCTTTGACCCGTGTTTGTGACAATTGAACTTGCTTTGGTTCTGTGACTCCTGGCTGTGTATGAACCTATCTTAAGGGTGTTATGTTTGGACTGTTGTTTACTACTCCACTCTCTTTTCAAATTGTCTCTGTTGTTTTACTAAATTATTTCAAACAAATTTCCTTCTAATACAGTTTTCCGATTAAAATCTTTCAACTTGTGTCAAGCACTTTCACTCTACTCCTAAATTAATAAGTTTTGTCCCCTCCAGTATGTGTACTGCCTTAGGATCCTTTTGAGAACCCTCTGAACTCTGGCATACTGAGGTTGGCCCTTCCACACTGCACTTATTCATTTTGGTTACCAAGTCTAGGTGTAAGCACTGCCCGGAATCCTTAGGGAACTTTGATGCACCTAGACTATGACATTGTCCATGGAATTGAGGCATTTGAGGCTATTGGAGGCTTTGGAAACTTGGGCCTATATGTAGGCTCCCTAAAGAATAATTTCTAATTTTCTTATTTACTTATGTAATTCATTCATATAGTCTGTAATAACTTGTAATGAATTTGGGGTAATTAGTGAAAATGGTGGTTGCAAACACTGATTCAAGCTTTGTGGGTTTAACTCTTCTTGAGAAAGAGAGTCTATGACCTCAAAATTGACCCAACAAGGAATTGAGATGGACTCATGAAAAATAATAGACCCAATTAACGGGTTAAATTTCGAGAGAGTAATCACCCTACTTGAACCCTAGTTGCTTGGTCTAATTTGCCAACCCAATTGGTCTCGAGAGAGTCAATTGGGAAAAATCACTCTTTCTATCGAGAGGTGTGAGAGTGGGTAAAATTTTGCAACGGTTATAGCATAAGCCCCAAATAAGTCAATCGAACCTAAGTAACATCTACCCTTCAATTAGCCACCAAGGTAATGCCACGACCCTAGTGCTCTTCCTTCCCAATAATTACAACTTAGCAATATTCTCCTAGCGTAATCTAGCTTAATCCGTAGTTTTATAGTAGTAGTTATAAGTACAAAAACTCAAAAGATGCTTGAAGTGACATTAGAAGCACAACCACAACTCTAGGCTAGACAGAAAATACAACTCCACTACTAGCTCCCTGTGGAAATTTGATCCCGGTCCTTTATTCAGGTAAAAGATATTGCGTTGCGCTCTTCCTACCATAGTGTAGTGTCGAGTTGGCAGCGATCAAGAAATCTGGCCAAAATCGATTAATTCAGACGTAGTCAATGGATACTATGCTTAGATACTTTACATTTCCTCATTTGATATCATTGAACTATTCTTGACCTGATTCCCATTTAAGAGGGGATACGTAGGCATCCTAATGGGTTCGGTCATATCATAATAAAATTTACATTTTCCCCAAGAGCAGAAACTGGGGTAGAATTTTGAGGAGGACCCTCAAAATTTCGGAGCAAGTCTAGCCAGCGCCATCGCATGTCAGGAAGTCAGTAATCAGTCAAGAACTGGGGCAGAATTTTGAGAAGGATTCTCAAAATTCCGAAGAAGGTTCAACAGGGTCCATCATCCGTAAATGGTCAAAGATAATTTACCAAACTGGGGCAGAATTTTGAGGAGGGCCCTCGAAATTCCATAAGAGAGTTGCAATGTCTTTGAGATGTGTCACAGTCACTAGTTCATCTAAATATATCAATACATTTATGAAATAACTCTATTTTAATCAAATTGTATATTCGGAAAACTCTACTTCCATAACAGTCAGATGTCGCCCAGGGAAACTTGAAAGGCTTTCAGAACGAAGCAAAGCAAGGCAGGCAGACGAAGGCATAAACCAACTTCCCCCACAAAACTTACAACATTTCTTTGAATGAAGGTACATTTGACGTAACAAAAACACTCACAAAGCATGTATACACAAAGATAATTCATTATCAATCAGGCCTTCAGACATACATTTCCACCTAAGAAATACATTACTCTTATCTGCTACTCGCTATTTGCATGGGACTAATCCCTGTCCCCCATATTTGCATGAGGTCAATCCTTGCTTCCATACTCGCATGAGGCTAATCCTTTCCTCCATACTTGCATGAGGCTAATCCCTGCCTCCCCATTTGCATAAGGCTAAGCATTGACTTCTCTTTGCATGAGACTAATCCTTGCCTCCATACTTATATGAGGCTAATCCCTGCCTCCCCATTTGCATGAGTCTAATCCCTGACTCCACATTTGCATGGGGCTGATCCTTGCCTCCCTATTTACATGAGTCTAATCTCTGACTCCATACTTGCATGAAGCTAATCCCTGCCTCCCTATTTGCATGAGTCTAATCCCCGACTCCACATTTGCATGAGGCTAATCCTTGCCTCCCTATTTGCATGAGTCTAATCCCTGACTCCACATTTGCATGAGGCTAATCCTTGCCTCCCTATTTGCATGAGTCTAATCCTTGACTCCACATTTGCATGAGGCTAATCCCTGCCTCCATATCTGCATGAGACTAATCCCTGCCTCCATATTTGCATGAGGCTAATCCCTTCCTCCCCACTTGCATGAGTCTAATCCTTGACTCCATGTTTGCATGAGTCTGCCTCCATATTTGCATAAAGCTAATCCTTGCCTCCATACGTGTATGAGTCTAATCCTTGACTCCATATTGCATGAGGCTAATCCTTGCTTCCATATTTGCATGAACCTAATCTCTGCCTCTACATTTTCATGGGACTAAGCATTGTCCCTCTTTGCACAAATATTGCTCTATTTCTAGTACTATCTATTTACTTTTCAATCGGGCTAAGATCTGCCCTCCATTTCACAAGACTAATCATTGTCCTGATAACGTCATGACTATTGCACATCATGGCCTAAAATATCGCCAATCTATCTGAAGGCGTCATAGTCAAAAGCATCATCCTCATAGCCGGAAGACACCATGCCATGGCCTGAGGATCCCTCAAACTTGAATATCATTATTCAAAGGCGTCATGGTTCGGAGGCACCATTGTCATGGCCCTAGAACATCATTTCATGGCCTACGAATCCCTTACTAAACAATTCATGGCCCAAGACGTCATGGTCTAAGGACGTCATCTTTAACCGTCCAAAGACAACCTTCATGGTCCAAAGGGAATCTGCATTATGTTTAAATTTTCACAAATACGTTTGTATCATCTTTTATCTGCAGGTAACCAGTAAGCAACTGCTATTCTAGGAGGAGCAATCTTGCTCCAGTTCCCTCCAACCATCCCGAGCTTTAACCGCTCATCGTAGTCGCTTCCGCGCCGCGTGTCCGTTCTTGCAGTAATTTCATCTGCATACTCCGCGGATGAATCTAGAACTATACATGTCCTGATTCCTGTAAAATCAGGGATATGTAGGCAACTCGAAGACCGAAGTTTGCCCTCTGTCTTTCAAAACATCCCGCCCGATCAAAATTGTCCATCATTTCTTTACCCGAAAACTCTCTCATCCTTCCCAGATAAAGAGGGGCATCTGTTGATATCCATTTTTTCCTATATTTTTTATATGCATAAATACCTTCAAAATAGCATATACATGCATATATAAGCATGGACAAGGTTTTAATAATTTTTTTCATAATTTTAAGGATTTAAATTGATTTATTTCCTCCATTTTTATTCATAAAATACCCAATAAGTATCCCTCAAATTATTGTATTGTTAATCTAGTCATTTAATTTCTATATTTATGCCAAAATATGGTTAAAATATATTTATGCATTTTTTATAATTGCATATAATTGCAATACTAGCCCCATTAATGTATAATTATATTTATATGCGTAAAATTGATATCCTATATTTTTAAAATGTTAAATATCTATTTTAAATCATTTTGGTACATAAAATTATTTTCCATAAATTATTTATCATTTATTATAAATTATATAGGAAAAATTGGCTATTTAAAATATAGCCAAATTTATATTTCAATTGTAGCCCAATTTAAACCCAACCCTGGCCTAATTTCAGATTAAAAACATCCGACCCAAACCCTGAACCCGCCTACCCGACCCAAGACCCGTGAATCCTGGCCGTTGATCTAAACAATCAACGGCCCTCATCCGTTCTTACTATTTTTAGTTCCAACGACCCCCTAACCCTATCTCATTTCCAAAATATGCCGCCTCTGTATTCTCTCATCTCCTCTTCTCTCTCAACCCCTCAACCTAACTTTAGCTCCTTCAACCGCTGATTCCCTTCTCTGGTCTTCTCCGGTGATCTCCATTCAACTCCTAAGCCTCCAATGGCTCCTCTATTGCCATGCTCGCCTTCTCTGAGGCCTTCAAGGGTCCTGGGCCACACCGACTTGCATCTAGGGTTTGCCATTTGGTCTGTTCTTGGATACTTCAGTATGATTTCAAACAAAATCATATTGTACTTGTTACGATCCTTGAGATTTTGGACAGGTTCTTTCATCTCTACTTGGATTTCTTCTGAAACCCTGATTTTTGTTTACATATCCTAGATCTGTACAATTTTTAAATGATTTGAGTCTATTTCTTTGATGTCTTACACTATCCTTGTAACTCTTTACAAGAATCATCGATTTCAAAGTATTTTCACCTTCTTCTAAAATTAGGGTTTTCGGAACTTCTTCTAAAACCTTTTTTAAACCAATTCTTTATGTTTTAACTTCTATCTCTTGTTGAAACCCCTAATTTCTTAGTTCTAACCTTGGGTTTCTGAGTTTTGTTTTGATAACGTGTTCAATTAATCTATATGTTTCTATCAGTCTGTGATTTTACCCTATGATTGCTTGTTAAAGTTCCTAATTATGGTTATCCCTGCCTATTATGTGATTTTACCCAATTTTGTTCACCAATGTTTCTGATTCTTCACTGCTCCTACCTGTATCATGATTATTCTACTAATTGAGACTATGCTCTACATGAATCCCTAATTTATATATGATTTTTGTCCTACTCGACCTCTTAGAGTTCTGGTTTTGCTTACTATGTGCTTGTTCTTATAAAGTTGTGCTAAATTAGTGTTATTTTCTACTTTTGAATCCTTGAGTTT
Organism: Nicotiana tabacum; assembly: GCF_000715075.1. Taxonomy (NCBI): domain Eukaryota; kingdom Viridiplantae; phylum Streptophyta; class Magnoliopsida; order Solanales; family Solanaceae; genus Nicotiana; species Nicotiana tabacum. The sequence continues at coordinate 129,609,330 of NC_134086.1, forward strand.
TTGTGATTGATCTTCCACTGATCTTGCATGATATCTCTACAGATTTTCAACCTTGTAAAATATTTTTTGACCTTATTCTACGGCCAATTATGCTATTAATTGATTTCTTAAGTCTTTTCCTTGATTGAAATATGTTGAACCTAGCCTCTATTACATGGTATGTACTTGTACTATGCAGAAAATATTTCCTTATTTGTTATGCTCAGCCTTATACGATTTCTTTCTTTATTTGCCACATGTTTATTACCGTTTGAAGTTGACTCCTCAATTAAAGGGAGTACTTACCTTGATTTTGTGATTGGTTGATTCTGAGTCCCCATAATTACTGATGAACTTTGATTTTTACCTTATTTTCTACTTGCTTTTAAACTATATATACACACTCTCTTATTATCACAAAGACATACGAACACTTGGTTCAAAAGCTCTCTCTCACACTTAAACTTTCTGCTCTCTCTCTCTCTCTTTTGTGCTACTTGCTACTATTCTGAGTTAGCCGGCTGCAAGCCAAGGCTAACTATTGTGTCCTCCTGCTCTCTCACTTTTGTTTATTGCCTTCTCTACTGGTATGTTCTAGTTTCAATTCAAGTTCCAACAACAATATAGTTCTTTTATTGCTTCAGTTCATCCTGTTTCTGGTTTACTTCTATTTATGGTTTTGTTGTGAAACTTGTAGTTGATAGGTTTACATGATTAGCATGTTATGAACTCCCCTTCCTTAGAATCAGTATAAACATGTTACCCCCTCTATGTCTGATCAATTGTTCTGAGCATGTCTGTACCAATTACCTCTGCCTGTTATGTGCTTACCATCATATGCTCCATGTATCCCCAAATCCCCATCACCCATGTATGTAAGTTTGTTCTTTATGTCTAGTTCTGAGACCATGTCTGGTCAGTTGTGTCTGAGCATGTCTGTACCAATTCCTAAGACCTTTTCTTGTTAGGTGTTTACAATCATGTGTCCCATGTATCTCCAAATCCTTTGATCCCTGTTTGTGACTACTGAACTTGCTTTGGTTCTGTGACTCCTGGATGTGTATGAACCTGTCTTAAGGGTGTTATGTTTGGACTGTTGTTTGCTACTCCACTCTCTTTTCAAACTATCTCTGTTGTTTTACTAAATTATCTCAAACAAACTTCCTTCTAATACAGTTTTCCCATTAAAACCTTTCAACTTGTGTCAAGCACTTTCACTCTACTCCTAAGTCAATAAGTTCTGCCCCCTCCAGTATGTGTACTGCCGTGGGATCCTCTTGAGAACCCTCTGAACTCTGGCATAGTGAGGCTGGCCCTTCCACACTGCACTTATTCATTTTGATTACCAAACCTAGGTGTAAGCACTGCCCGAGGTCCTTGAGATCCTTAGGGAACTTTGATGCACCTAGACTATGACATTGTCTATGGAATTGAGGCATTTGAGGCTATTGGAGGCTTTGGAAACTTGGGCCTATCTGTAGGCTCCCTATAGAATAACTTCTCATTTTCTTATTTACTTATGTAATTTATTCATATGGTCTGTAATAACTTGTAAACGAATATTAGGGTAATTAGTGAAAAGGGTGGGTAGCTACATGTTTGTGGGTAATACGGGTAGAAACCATGCCTATATGACTTTACAATTTGTTGTGTTTGCCTTTATAAGTAGCAACCATGCCTATTGGACTTTACAATTTGTTGTGTTCGCCTTTATAAGCAGCAACCATGCCTATAGGACTCTACATTTTGATATGATTGCCTTGCCAAGTAGAAAACATGCCTATAGGACTTTACGTCTTTTCATGTTTATCTCACCATGTTAGAAATCATGCCTATAGGTCTCAATTGATTCCATAATAGAAATCATGTTTAATGGGTCTTAAATCAGTTTCCCAAGTAGATTCCATGCCTATAGGATATAATCCAAATCCATCTTTTGTTATAACAAGTGTTTATGTATGTTTCCATGTGTCATCATGCCTGCAAGTCTTTAAAATCAGTATTAAAATTAGATATCATGCCTATAGGAAACAACATCAGATTCTGCCTATAGATCTAAACTAGTTTGGGTTTAAATAAATTAATCTGGTTAACGATTAGCTCACTTCTAAACTGATTTAATTGAGTGGTCTATATTTCCTTGAAACAAGTTATTTAAAACTGCCTTAATCTACTTTTAGATAGCATGCCTATAGGGATTAAAGAGTCATTTCAAAACCTGCCTAGTTTCACTATATAAATGTAGTCATCAGTATTCCGCGTATAGGAAAGCCTGTAGGGCGTTTTCAAAACTTGCAATTCTGAAACTGTTTCTGTGACTTAATGTTGTTCTGGTTTAAGCAAGCTTTAAAATCAGTAGGCCACTGCCTGTTTTTATGTACATTCACTTAGGCATTATGCCTTAGGACATTGTTTAACAAAAGGCCTTATTTGTACTTGAGTCATGTTGTTTATGTGCCTTGTTTGAGGAGGAAACTTTGAGCCTCTAATTTCTCCCTTTTGTTCTTATTTGCAAAGAGTCCTAATTGTTCTAGTCTGTAGCCTTAGTATTTTCACCTTTAAAACCTTAGGGGTCTGTCTAGAACCACCTATTGGTAGAGGTCCTAAATCCTTCCATGACCATTAAGAAGGGACAGGTAACAGCACGAAATAGAGATCGCTGACCAAATACTCGTTTTAAATTACCACTAAGGGGATGGGAAGGGTAGATATGGGATATGATGACTACGCGCTAATGTCACGTGTAGCCCCTCATCGAGGAGTGTTTACCGGACATTATGTGGGGTGATCCTATAGACTAACCAACCTAGGACTCCTCCTTTTCCAAAATTGCTTTTTCTATTTAAAACCTTTGTTTATACAATTTGTTCAAAAAATCTTTATCTTATTACTTGAGTTATCCAACGTGCTTTACTTGCAACCCATTTGATTCAACTATTTATTTGTAATGGACTAATTTGTGAATATAAGTTCGGTCGGGATCCACCGTTGTGGACCACGAGGGGTGCCTAATACCTTCCCCTCAAGGTTATTTCGAGCCTTTACCCTAATCTCTGGTATTGCAAACTAGTTACATGAGTTAATTACCCTATGTGCCCTAACGCACCTTAATTCGTTAGGTGGCGACTCATCAAATACCCAATTCCCAAAAGGAAATGAGTTATCACACCCCCATGGAATGTCGAAATTTGTACCTCTCTCCACGGAGGGAAAAAAGGGGGTGTGACATACACAGTTGAATTCTAATGACAAATGGCATAAAATAACTAAAAATCTACAAATTAAAAGAAAACGATTAACATGAAATTGAAGCATACCATATGAATGAGTGTAATGAGTGACTGATCAAAGATGTTGTTGTGTATGGACAAATAGAATCACCAAGAAATTTCAAGAGAGCACTATTTTTGTATTCAAAGAGTAAAAAATGTACAAATGGCCATGTTCCTCTATATATACCAATCGTTTCTTAAGGGGGAAAAGTTCAAGTGCGGCCACACATTTTCATGTGTGGTCCGAACTTTGTTACCTAGGTTACCAACTGCGGTCCGCATAATTTTGTGTGCGACCATCAATTTTATGTGTGATCGCACATCGACCTTTTCTCTAACAGGCTAAACTTATAGAGTGGGTATTTTTAACCTCTCATTGTGCGGTCCGTAAGATAATTGTGCGGTCGCATTGCTCTTTTTCTACAACACTCATAATTGTGCGGTCTACACAAATCAACTACGGTCCATAATTTTTAGAGCACTTAGCCAAATTTTTGGTCCACAATACCTATATGTCACACTCAGCCCTGTAGCACACTTCAAATCAAAGTTTGAACAAAAATAACACCTAACTACAAAAGAAAAAAGGAAAAGAAACATGGGTTGCCTCCCAAGATGCGCTTGATTTAACGTTGCGACATGAAGTAGAATACCATCAATTGAAATGAATGACCACCACAACGTCGATATCTCCAACTTTTCCCAAGTAGTGCTTCACCCGATGGCCATTGACTTAGAATACTTTATTGTTTTTGTTCTTCAAGTCCAATGTACCAAAAGGTGTCACACCCACAACTTCAAAAGGACCACTCCATTTAGACTTTAGCTTCTCAGGAAACATCCTCAACCTTGAGTTAAACAACAATACAAGATCACCCACTTTGAACTCTTTGTTCCAAATGTATTTATCATGAAGATATTTCACCTTTTCTTTGTACAAGGACGAGCTTGCATAAGCATGGTATTGGAACTCATCTAATTCATTCAAATGTGCAACCCTCAAGTTAGCGGTTGAATCCCAATCAATATTCAATTTCTTTGGAGCCTATATGGCCTTATGCTCAAGTTCCACCGGAAGATGACAAACTTTCTTGAACACCAGCCGGTATGGTGACATTCCGATAGGTGTTTTGTAAGTCGTCCGATAAATCCATAATGCATCATCAAGCTTCTTAGACCAATCCGTCCGACTAGCATTCACCGTTTTGGACAAAATACTCTTTATCTCCTGGTTAGAGACTTCCACTTGACCGCTAGTTGTGGATGGTAGGGAGTCACAACTTTATGAGTAAACCATACTTGCTAAGTAAAGTGTCGAAAGCCTTATGGCAAAAATGTGACCCCGCATCGCTTATAATAGCCCGCGGAGTACCAAACCTTGGGAAAATATTCTTTTTCAAGAACGCCACCACACTTCTCGTCTCATTGTTGGGTAGAGCAATGGTCTCAACCCATATGGACACATAATCCACCGCGACCAAGATGTATTTGTTTCCACAAGTAATTCATAAAGGGACCCATGAAGTCCATTGAAAGTACAAGAGGGGGGTGAATTGTTTATTTTTAAACTTAATTGTTGTTAGTTGACTAGTTTTTCAATTAGTCGACTAGATGTAATAAGTTAACAGGAGTAACAACAGAATATAAGATACTAAAATTAAATGCAGGAATTGAAGACACCAGAATTTTTATATCGGTTAGGATTCAATGTGAATCCTAGTCCAGTCCCCTTGGGTTGCAAATGAGTTCTTTTCAGTGCATGCGTTTCTTCGAGTACAAGAAGAATGGTGTGATCTACACTGATAGCTCAGTTCCTATATCACTCGTCTCTTTTGATACAGTGTCTTACCAGTGTTGTTCTCTCTTTCTTCTCTAACTTGTTACACAGCAGGTCTTAGAGAGCTACAATGTTTGTTTGCAGTAGAACAAAAAGAGGGTGTTTGATTCGATAAAAGTATATGTGCTAAGGTGTGATTACAAGTTTAAATACATTGAGAGAGACTTGAATTCTGGAAAGATTTTTCAACCCAAGAGATTTGATCCTTGGAAAGAGATTGATTCTTTCCAAGAATAAAGTTGTTCTACAACGGCTCTTTGAATGAGAGGCTGCAAAGATTTTCCTTGTGTGTGAGCCCGGAATCTTGATCCTCCATATTTAGACGCTTTATTGAATATTCGGCAGGATCTTCAATATACTTGATTTATTTGATTCCTTTAGTTTAGCCTTGATTGATCCCGTCAGTATCCTCTGATTGATTTCTTCTTTCTTTAATCGCGTCTCTTTTCCTTGATGTCCTTTGATATATTCCGTCAATCTTGTATATCAATCCATACGTTCCTTGATCATTGTTGATTGATTTCGCCAATCTTGACAGCTATCCAAGAGTTCCTATAAAGAGCAAATATATTATTTTCATCATTAAAATTAGATCTAACAAACTCCCCCTATTTGATGATGACAAAATAAAATATGTATAAACATCAGTTGACTTCCCTGTAGTTTGCTCCCTCTCAATAAGAGCGGTTAACTATGTCTTGTACTAAGTAGTTTGAGGCGCATGTAGTCGACTTCTTCAGGATATGTGACTCCCCCTCAAGGAGTGCCATAGTCGACTTATTATGTACCTGCATAATACAGTACCTGCACAAACACATATATCCTTTCTCCCCATTTTTGACATCAGCAAAGAGGGAACAAAAAAAATCGGCATGTATAAACAGAATTCATAGCAGAGTGTACTGGAAGAGTTAGAGCATAACAAAAGAAAAAAGAAAAAAATTATCCACCGACTGATATCTCAGTCCAAAATAGCACATCAAAAAAATATTATCTTAAACTTTCACATTAACGACGCAAAAAATAGGTAAGAGTATTGCAGATAGCCTCCTTTAGTCGATCAAAGCTGGCGTTGGCTGAGACACTCATTCCATCAAGCATGTCATGAACCTCCTTGAATGCCTTGAAATCGTTTTCCCTTACTCTGAGAACCGCAACCCATATCTTAGAGACATCAGACCCTGTTTCTTTATATATAGCATGAATGGTACCAACAGTGGACTGAGTGGCAGTGAGAAGATCTTTGATTGCAGAGAGCTGATTGTCAATGACACTAAGTCTCTCAACAAGGTCAGAGTCAATATGGCTAGGATGGGAAGCAGAAGGTTTAGGCTTGGAGTCTGTATAAGCAGTCTTGACATCACATTATTGTTTCTTGACCCATGAACCCTTCACACACACATACCCCATACTTGCAAAGGCTCTGGAGTTGTATGATTTTGAAACAAAGGTTAAAGAATATGCAAAGATGGAAATATTGTGAGCTTCCACAATGTGAGTGATGGCCATTCCATAGGGTAGACTAGTGGGATCTTCTTCACCTTCAATCATGAAATTGATGACCCAGGAGGACAGTTTGATTTTGAGTTTGGTCACAAGGCAATAGACAAGAAAAGTGTCTCGTAGAGAGAAGGTAGAAAAAGATCCAGTACGAGGAAGCAGAGTGGTTGCCACAATGTGGGTTAAGACATGAGTTTCAAAACTAACATCACTAGGACCTAGCTGGTTTGGAAGGGATTCATATGGACACTCAGTAATACATCTTTTGGCTTGATCAAAGGAAATTTCCAAATCATCAGGCTAGGAATTTTTAATGAGCATAGGGAAACCAGAACACTTGCACTGAAAAATCAAATCAAACATGGCACAATCAAGAACAATATGCTTTCCTAGGACTAAGGACTCCAACTTATCAGACCTACTAGAACGAAGATTACCATAGAACATTCTCACTAGGGGTTCATAGACTTTAGGCGGGGGAACAGAGAAGAATTTCGACCACCCTTGATAAACGAAAAGGTCCTTTACCTTAAAATTTAGGGCTTCCATGTCATCAAGGTCAACTACCCTCCCATGAGCAATAGGCTTGTCTTTTAGGGCAAGAAAGAAGTCCCTATTTGGAGAATACCAGAAACTAAGTTCCGACTCAAGAGAACTGGAAAGGTTGACTTTTGATTTCTTTAGAGTGGAGGAGATAGGGGTCTGCCATGGGTCTTTTACCCAAGGTTTTTTCTCCTAAGGGTTGAGAATGATCAGAGAACCCCTCAGAGTGATCGGACCCTAGGTCTACTTGTTCAGGGGGTTGAGACGAGGGATTTGCCCTAGAGTGGGTGCTCTTTCTAGTGGAGGCAGAGGGAGTTTTGGACTGTTTAGCCATTGTAGGAAGTTGGTGGTTGAGCAAGATTCCGAGAAGGGTTTGAAGGAGATAGAGACAATGGAGATTGATAAGAGAGTTCAGCATAAAAAAAGGTTTTCTGACGGTTGAGTACAGAAAAGAAAAAGGCGTCAGTTGATCAGACGCGACGATTAGTTTTCCTTCTTTGAAATCTGTGACTGATGTGAAAAGAGAGGAAAAAGGAAGGAAAACGGAGGTGTAATTAATGAGTAAGAAACAGGTATGGAATATTTTACATACAAAATTAAATATTGGCACATAGGTCCTAATTTTGACTATTAATGCAAATAATGCCAAGTAATTTTCTTAGTGAACAAAATCTCTCTTCTAACAAAGGCTTGGTAAAAATATCTGCTAATTGATCAGTTGTTCCAACAAAAGATATTTCTATATTTCCCTTAAGAACATGATCTCTCATGAAGTGATGCTTGATATCTATATGCTTTGCCCTAGAATGATGAACAGGATTTTTAGAGAGACATATAGCACTAGAATTATCGCAGAAAATTGGTATAGGTTTAAAAGAAAGTTCATAGTCACCAAGTTGACGGGCATCCATAATTATTGTGCATGGCATTGTCCAATAGCGATGTATTCAGCTTCAGTAGTAGATAATGCAACTGATGCTTATTTTTTACTGTTCCAGGATATCATTACTTTTCCAAGTAATTGACATGTACCACTTGTGGTTTTTCTATCTTCCTTATCACCTGCAAGATCAGCATCTGAAAAACCTTTTAATTTAAAAGAGTTAGAGTGAGGATACCATAGTCCATGAGAGACAGTTCCAATAAGATATCGAATGATTCTCTTTACTGCAGTTAGATGTGATTTCTTAGGAGCTGACTAAAACCTGGAACATTTACAAATACTAAACATAATATTTGGTCGACTGGCAGTTAGATAAAGAAGTGAGGCAATCATTCCACGATACTTAGTTTCATCAACAGGGATTCCATGTTCATCTTTGTCGAGACTCGTTGAAGGACTCATTGGTGTACCAATGGCTTTAGCATTGCTCATGCCAAATTTTTGAATTAGTTCCTTTGTGTATTTGGTCTGACATATAAACGTTCCTTCTTCAGATTGTTGGATTTGAAGTCCAAGGAAAAATGTTAGCTCTCCCATCATACTCATTTCGAATTCACTTTGCATAAGATTTGAAAATTCCTTGCACGTAAGAGGGTTAGCACTACCAAATATAATATCAACAACATAAATCTGAATAATGAGATTACCTTCTGATGATCTTTTAATAAATAGAGTAGTGTCTACTTTACCTCTTGTAAAACCATGATCAATAAGAAATGAAACTAAGTCTATCATATCATGCTCGTGGAGCTTGCTTTAGTCCATACAGTGCTTTGGTTAGCTTATATACATGGTAGGGAAACTTTGAATCTACAAACCCAGGAGGTTGCTTCATGTACACTTCTTCCTCAATAAATCCATTCAATAAAGCACTTTTGATGTCCATTTGAAACACCATGAATCCCTTAAATGATGCATATGCCATAAGGATTCGTATGGACTCCAGTCGAGCTACTGGAGCAAAAGTTTCGTCATAGTCGACTCCTTCCTGTTGTGAATATCCTTGAGCAACTAATCTGGCTTTGTTCCTTGCAACCTTTCCATCCTCATTAAATTTATTTTTGAAAACCCACTTTGTTCCAATTACAGAGATATTTCCAGGTTTGGGTATCAGTTTCCATACTTGATTTTTGCCAAATTGATCTAACTCTTCCTGCATTGCTTGTATCCAACTTGAGTCTTTTAGAGCTTCCTCAATCTTCTTGGGTTCAACCTGAGAGATTAATGCTATGTTTGCTTTCTTTTTGAGAGCTCCTCTGGTTTTTATTCCTTCATTTGGGTCCCCTATGATAAATTTTTGAGGATATTCAGGTTCACTTCTCCATTAATTTGGATGAACTGCGTGAGTAGTTGACTCCTTCCGATGATCTGGTACACGATTGCTGACTTCTTTAGTTGACTCTATCGTAGCATCAGATTTATCAATCGACTTTTGAGATTTGCTAATCTCCTGAATTTCTTGAGCTTGATCTTCATCACCTACAGTAATTCATTTCTCGGTCTAGGGGTTATTTTCATCGAATATAACATGTACAGATTCTTCCACACATAATGTGCATTTATTATAGACTCTAAAAGATCTACTATTTAATGAGTAGCCCAGAAAAATACCTTCATCACTTCTTGGATCGAATTTTCCAAGATTGTCCTTACCATTATTGTGAATAAAATACTTACTTCCAAAGGGATGAAAGTAACTGATATTAGGACGTTTACCTTTCCATAGTTCATAAGGAGTCGTCTTCAGAATGGACCTTATGAGACATCGATTGAGAATGTGACATGATGTACTTACCCCTTTTGCCTAGAATGATTTGCAGTAAATGATCTAGTAACATGGTTCTTGCCATATCTTGGAAGGTTCTGTTTTCCTTTCAACAACTCCATTTTGTTGAGGTGATCATGGTGTAGAGAAGTTATGAGTATATCCCTGATCATTACAGAAGTCTTCAAATGCTCTATTTTCAAATTCTCCTCCATGATCACTCTGAATTGTTGCAATTAGATATCCCTTTTCTCTTTCAACCTTTTTGCAGAAGATCTCAAAAAATTTCAATGCTTCATCTTTATAAGATAAAAAAATCACCCAAGTGAAACGTGAATAATTATCAACAATAACAAAAACATATCGTTTTCCTCCAATACTGGCAGTTCTAGTAGGCCCAAATAAATCCATGTGAAGTAATTGCAAAGGTTTAGAAGTAGATACAATATCTTTATTTTTTAAAGAGTTTCTAGTTTGTTTTCCTATTTGACAGGCATCACAGATATATGTTCTAGAAAAATTCAGTTTGGGTAGACCAATAACAAACTCATGCTTGGACAATTTTTCTATCAAATGCATGCTAGCATGACCAAGTTTCCTATGTCATAACCATGGATCATCAGACATGGATGTTAAACAAATGTGACCATCTATATTTTCAAAACCATCAAGAATATAAACATTTTCATACCTTTTACCTGGGAGGATTATTTTACTTGTCTCATCTTCAATAGCACAACCTATTTTCTTAAAGTTTACCTCATAGGCTAAGTCGCATAGCTAACTTATACTCAGGAGATTGTCGTTAAGTCCATCGACGAGATAAACTTCAGTAATATCGCAGTTGTTATTGAAAGGAATTGTTCCAATACTGATTATCTTTCCTGTTGAGTCATCTTCAAACTTAATGCTTCCTCCATCAATTTTTGTAATTTCTTTGAATAGGTTTTTATCACATGTCATGTGACTAGAACACGCACTGTCTAAATACCATTTTCCTTTGCTGCTTCTCTTGTGGTGTTCCTGCAAAAAATAGTGATTACTTCTTATTAGGTACCCAAGCTTGCTTGGGTCCTGGAGGGTTAGTATAACTAGGTTCAGAATTATTTTTAGATTTCCAAATCAATCCTGAAATATTTGCTTTGCGAAAGCGACAATAAGAATATTTATGTCCACTTTTATTGCAGTAGTGACACGTAACTCCTGACCCATTTTTAGGTCTTTCATTAGTGTTAGTACTAGTGGACTATGTTCTAACTGGTCCTTCTCCAGTTGACTTGCAAGTCACCTGGTTTGACTTGACAGAACTATGACTGGTGGATTTGCGTATGGCATTGAGTTGCATTTGCAATTCCTCAAACTCTTCTTGAAATAATTCTTTTTCAATTTCACATACTTCATGTTTGAGATTCCAGTCTTTTACTTCTTTATTGAGTCTCTTAAGCTCATTCATAAGTTTTTGAGACTCTTTCAAAGTTAAATCAAGAATATCCTGCAATTCATTGCATCTTTCACGGTTATAAGATCTTACTCGCTTGTTTCACCTCGTGCCAAGAAAATATTCTCATTGTTGTCTTTGCATTCGTCATCTGAAGTGTCCTTGTCTGTCCAGCATCCTGAAGATTTGTTCATCTCGTTTTCCAGAATCGTCATGAAGAAAAGATTTGCTATCACTTCGTGTTCTGAACTGTTTTCATCACTCCAACTTCCAAATGATTTGTTCTTGTTAAAGCCTCTAGAAATTTTCCTTTTTAGGTCTGGGCACTCAGCTTGAATGTGTCCAAATCTTCCATACTCATAGCATTTTCCATCATTCTTGTCATGTTCGTTGATTTGCCTAGATTGCCTAGGTGGAATCCTTCCTCTCCTCGTATTTCTGAATCTTCTTATTAAACCATCCATGTTTCTTGACATCATAGCAATTTCTTCTTGAAGGGCTTCAAGATCATCATCGAGATCATTTTCAGCTATTTCAGTTGTGGCCTTAAATGCAACTGTATTCTTTTTTTCTTCTTGATTTGTTTTCTTAAGATGTGTATTTTCAAAGGCTATGAGTTCTCCTCGTAGTTCGTCATAGGATAACTTATTTAGATCCTGAGATTCAAGTGTGACTATTTTGGTCTTCCAAGTAGTTGGTAGACTTCTGAATTTTTTTCTAACTTGATCACCTCTTGTATATGGTTTATCGAAGGCTTTTAGATCTTTAATTATTTTGCTAAATCTGGCAAACATCTCTTCAATAGAATCTCCTTCTTTCATTTGGAAGAGTTCGTAATCATGAACCAACATATTGATATGTGTTTCCTTTACCTTGCTGATTCCTTCGTATGTAATTTCAAGCTTGTCCCACATTTCTTTGGCTGTGTCACAGCTAGAAATTTTCTCATACTCTTCACCACTTATAGCATTATAAAGCAAGTTTCTCGCCTTATTGGTGACTTGTACCACTTCTATTTGCTTATTTGTATATGAATCTATATCTTCAGGATCAGCAAGTGGTTGAGCAGCAGCTGGCAGAGGATAATTCCCCTTTTTGATGACTCTCCAAACTTTAACGTCATACGCCTTTGCATATATCTCCATACGCACTTTCCAGTGGGAGAAATGTTGTCCATTGAAGTATGGTGGCCTTACTTGCGAAGTTCCTTCCTGGAAGAGTGCTCCTACGATAACTTGATTTTCCATGATCTTTTCTCACGAGTTGTTAAGCAAAAAGAAAAATGTGAGTCTTGCCCTGATACCAATTGAAAGTATAAGAGGGAGGGTGAATTGATTATTTTTAAACTTAATTGCTATTAGTTGACTAGTTTTTCAATTAGTCGACTAGATGTAATAAGTTGACAGTAGTAACAATAGAATATAAGATGCTGAAATTAAATGCAGGAATTAAAGACACTAGAATTTTTATACTAGTTCGGATTCAGTGTGAACCCTAGTCCAGTCCCGTTGGGTTGTAAGGGAGTTCTTTTCTATGAATGAGTTTATTCGAGTACAAGGAGAATAGTGTGATCTACACCGATAGCTCAGTTCCTATATCACTCGTATCTTTTGATACAGTGTCTCACCAGTGTTGTTCTCTCTTTCTTATCTAACTTGTTACATAGTAGGTCTTAGAGAGCTACAATGTTTTTCTGCAGTAGAACAAAGAGAGGGTGTTTGGTTCGATCAAAGTATATGTGCAAAGGTGTGATTACAAGCTTAAATACTTTGAGAGAGGCTTGAATTCTGGAAAGATTTGCCAACCCAAGAGATTTGATCCTTGGAAAGAGATTGATTCTTTCCAAGAATAAAGCTGTTCTGCAACGACGCTTTGAACGAGAGGCTGTAAAGATTTTCCTTGTGTGTGAGCCCAGAATCCTGATCCTCCATATTTAGACGCTTGATTGAATATTCGGCAGGATCTTCAATATACTTGATTTATTTGACTCCTTTAGTTAGACTTGATTGATCCCGTCAGTATCCTCTGATTGATTTCTTCTTCCTTTAATCACGTCTCTTTCACTTGATGTCCTTGGATATATTCCGTCAATATTGTATATCAATCCATAAGTTCCTTGATCATTGTTGATTGATTTCGCCAATCTTGACAGCTATCCAAGAGTTCCTATAAAGAGTAAATATATTATTTTCATCACTAAAATTAGATCTAGCATCTATACCCCACGCATCAAAAATATCAATCTCCAAAATGGTAGTGAGAGGCATTTCATTTTTCTTTGAGATTCCATTGGCCCTTTGACATTCATCACATATTTTCACTAACTCACTCGTATCCTAGTAAAGAGTGGACCAATAGAAACCACAACTAAGAACTTTGGTTGTCGTTCTCGCTCCACCATGATGACCACTATATGATGAAGAATGACAAGCCCCAAGAATTTCACCTTGCTCTTCTTCCGGTACACATATTCTAATCACCCCATCCGTACAAATCCAATAGGTATGGCTCATCCCAATAATAATCTTGACAATCCCGTTTGAGCTTCTTCCTTTGATTTGAAGAGAACTCATCCGGAATGATTCCACACACAAGAAAATTTGCTAGATTCGCGAACCATGGCACCTCCTTCATTTAAATAGCCAAGTTGCTCATCGGGGAAGGAGTCGTTGATTTCAATGCCATCATGCGGCCTCCCCTACTCCTCCAAACGAGACAAGTGGTCCGACACTTGGTTTTCACAACCATTTCAATCTTGGATGTCAATATAAAACTCTTGCAACAAAATCACCTATCTCATCAACCAAGCTTTGAAGTCATTCTTGCTCATAAGATAACGAAGCACCGCATGATTCATGTGGACAATGACTTTTGCACCCATCAAGTACGGGTGGAACTTCTCAATTGCAAACATAATGTCAAGGAGCTCTTTCTCCGCAATGGTATAATTGACTTGGGCACTATTCATGATTTTACTAGCATAGTAGACCAGATGAAAAATCTTGTTGATGTGTTGCCCCAAAACAGCCTCAACCGCTATATCCCTTGCATCGCACATGAGTTCAAAAGGGGCACTCCAATTTGGAGTGGTGATGATGGGAGTAGTTGTCAACTTGAACTTTAACAATTCAAAAGCTCTCGTGCAATAATCATTGAAGTTAAACTTAGCATCCTTTTCGAGAAGCTTGCACAATGGGTTTACCACCTTAGAGAAATCTTTGATGAAACACTGGTAAAACCCCGCACACCTTTCACCGAAGGTTGAGGTGTAAGTTTAGAAATCACCTCAATCTTTGCCTTGTCAACTTCAATTCCATTCTTTGAGATTTTGTGGCCAAGGACTATCTTAACCATGAAATGACGTTTCTCCCAATTGAGCACCAAATTTATTTTTTCGCATCATGCAAACACTTTATCCGAATTTGCAAGACAATCTTCAAAAGAATCTCCAACCACCGAGAAGTCATCCATGAAGACTTCAAGGTAGTCCTCCACCATTCCCATGAAAACGACCATCCTACACATTTAAAAAGTTATCGGTGCATTGCACAAACCAAATGGAATCCGCTTGAAAGCAAAAGTACCTTAGGGACATGTAAAGGTTGATTTCTCTTGATCTTCTGGAGCAATAAAAATTTGGTTGTAGCCCAAATAACCATTAAGAAAATAATAAAAAGCACGGCCAACCAATCTATCGAGCATTTGATCTAAGAAAGGAAGTAGAAAGTGATCTTTCCTTGTAACTTTGTTGAGCTTGTGATAGTCTATACACACACTTCAGCCGGTCACCATTCTTGTAGGATTCAATTGTCATGGCCCCTTCTACGGTACACATTGAACCGGAGAAGTCCATGAACTATCGGAGATGGGGTACACAACCTCGACATCCAACCACTTGATAATCTCCTTTTTGACAACTTTTTGCATTGCCTTATGAAGTCTCCTTTGATGTTCAATATATGGTTTGGAACCATCCTCCAAGTTAATCTTATGCATGAAAAATGTGGGGCTTATCTACCGAATATCCGCCAAGGTCCATCCAATAGCCTTCTTACTCTTTTGTAGCACCGCTAAAGTGGAATCTACCTGCACGTTAGTCAAACAAGAGGAAAGAATAACCGGTAAAGTAGAGCATGGAACAAGAAATTCATACCGAAGATGTGGAGGTAATGGCTTCAACTCCAAAGTAGGAGGCTCTTCAATAGAAGGCTTTGTAGGAGGAGTTGTCCTATTTTCAAGATCCAAGGACAATTTTTTGGGTGCATAGTTATACGACTCTATTCCTTGCAAAGATTTCACACATTCCATGAAGCCATCCATCTCGTCACCATCAAAGTTGAGCAAGACGGCCTTCAACATATCACCTACATTGATCGTGGCACTTGTTTTATCAATAATAACATTGGTCACCAAGTGCATAAACGAGCACAACTCATTGCTATTTGGTTGCCTCATAGACTTACATATATGGAAAACCATTTTTTCAGCACCAACCTGGAAAGTAAGTCCTCTAGCTTCAACGTCACAAAGAGCCTTCCATATAGCAAGGAAAGGTCTCCCAAGAATAATCGGCACCTTATAATTAACTTCACAATCTAGAATGACAAAATCCGCTGGAAGAATGAGCTCATCAACACGAACCAAGACATCTTCAATCACTCCCAAAGGTCTCTTCATAGTACGATCATCCATTTGCAATCTCATAGAGGTGGTCTTGGTTGCCCAATTCCCAAAGTTTTGAAAATCGAATAGGGCATCAAATTGATACTTGCCCCAAGATCACAAAGAGCTTTTGCAAACTCGGCACTTCCTATTGTATAAGGAATCGTGAAAGCATCGGGATCCTCCAACTTAATAGCCATTGAATGCATAATTTCATTCACTTGATGAGTGACTTTTATGGTTTCAAAATTCATTGACCGTTTCTTTATCACAAGATCCTTCATAAAATTTGCATAACCGGGCATTTGTTCTAAAGCTTCAACTAATGGCACATTGATTGAGAGACTCTTTATCATTTGAATGAACTTCTTGAATTGGTTTTCACCAACTTTCTTGGCAAGTCTTTGAGGGTATAGAGGTGAAGGCTTAGGCAATAGTGTCTTAGCCTTTTGCACTACCGGCTACGGTATGTCAATAATGTGATCCCTAGACGGGTTCACCTCCTCTTGAGTCTCTTTCACACTATCATCAATATATGTCGCGCCCCCTTTTTTTCTTTTTTGCGGGGAAGTCCGGGTTTCGACATTCATGGGGGAACAACTCGTTTTCCTTTTGGAAATTGGGTATTTGAAGAGTTGCCACCTAATGGATTAAGGTGTGTTAGGGCACCTAGAGTAATTAACTTATGTGACCAGTTTTGCATTACCAGAGATTAGGGTAAAGGCTCAAAATAACCTTGAAAGGAAGGTGTTAGGCACCCCTCGCAGTTCACAACGGTGGGTCCCGGCCGAACTTAAACCATGGGAATTAGTCAATTAACAAGTAAGCAATCTTAGCACATATTCGCAAATAAAGGCAGTTTTGACAGTCTAAATACATATATGATCAAGGAAGTTGAGATGGTCTAATGCACACATATATGAAAGAAGTTTAGGTAATTTAAACACATATAGGAATTGGGAAGGGAAGTCCTAAGTTGATTAGCCCACAGGATTAATCTGTGCAATGCCTGGTAATCCTCCTCGACTAGAGGGGCTACACGTGACATTAGCGCGCAAGTCATCATATCCTTTTACTACTCATTACCCCCTCCTCCTTAATGGTTATATAAGCAAGTTTGATTAATTACCTCTAAGCGTGCTGCTACCCATCCCTTCCTTGTGGTCCCGGAGGAATTTAGGACCTCTAGACTTAGACAGTTCTAGACAATCCTAAGGTGTTTAAAGAAGAAAAGTCTAGGCGACAACAAATAACACATAGGACTATCAATTAAAGAAGCAGGTAAAAGGCTCATATTGACCTCCACAGATATATAGGCAAATAAACAGCACGTCTCAAGCAGCTGATTTTGAAGAAGTTCAGAAAGCCTAGGAACATGATATCTAGATGCATGTTACAGATATAGGATATGCATAGTTTGTTTTAAGGGAAGTGGCAGAATCCTAACCAGTTTGCCTACTAGTTTTATAGCCTATTAAGCCCGGATAATTTCACACACAAACAGAACTGGTTTCATAATTATTTAACGTGCCTAAGGCTTGCCTAAGTGTGTATATGCAGTCATAATCTGGGGCTACTTAAACATGTTGAAGTCCTTTCATCCTATAAGCATGCTGATCTAAGTGTTGAACATTATAGCAGGTGATCTCATACTGATTCATACCAGAACATGATACACATATGTGAGGGCTGTTTTAATCTATTTATTTCAGCGACATGTCTCAAGGCAAATGCATGTGTAGTCCTAAAACAGGATCTCTAATGCACATAAAGAAGGTAATTTTTTATTTAAATGGTACTAGTAACCTAATGGCAGGATTTCTAAGTGATAGTGACTTATACAGAATCAAAAGCGATATGATGAACTATAACATGTGATATGCAGAAGCAATAAACGTGATTGTCCTAAGTCAAGGTATCTAATGCACAAATTTTGCATGATTTAATGCGAGTAAACATAACAATCCTAAAGCATGATGTCTAATGTGTCATACAGATATAGAACATGATTTCTACGGCATAATGTAACACCTAAAGCATGGTTTCTACCCAATTTATCCCACAGAATCACATAGCAAACTTTCCTTTTCACTAGTCACCCCAATATCTGTTTACAATTAATTATTACAGACCAATGATTGAATGAACTGCAAAAATGAAACATAGATTAACTATAGGGAGCCTGAAGTAGGTCCAAAGCAAATCTGGGAATACCAGGCCTTCAGTAGTCTCAAATGCCAAGGATTTCATAGCCAAATTCATGTCCAAGTGTGTCAAAGTTCCCTAAGGATCTCAAGGATCTCGGGCAGTGCTCACACCCAGACTTTCACAATAGGGATTGAGTAAGTGCAGTGTGGAATGGCCAGCCCCAGTATGCCAAAGTTCAGAGGAATCTCAAGAGGATCCCAAGGCAGTACACATTGGAGGGGCGGAACTTAGGGACTTAAGAGTAAAGTAAGAGTGCTTGATATAGTTTTGAAAGGTTTTTTTTTTACAAGAAAACAGTACTGAAATGACTCTAGAAGTAAAGAGGTTTTTCTGAAAATAAGTAACTAATTTAGTAGTGAAGCAGTTTGAGAACAATACAAAACACTTTTGAAAATCAGCAAAACAACCTAGTTGACTACAGAACATATAAGTCTGGCATCACTCAATCAATGGCTTTCACACAGGGGCAGTGGGAATTGGGGACGCATAGAACACATCAGTGTATAGTGGAGCATATAACAACAGGATGCATAGAAATTTTCAAAAGTTTTATAGGATTAACAAGTCAGTTATAAAATTGGTGGTAGAGACATGGAGTAAGGATCACAGAACAGCCATGTGGAAAACACATTAACACTGGACAGGTTAAGCACACAACCAGAGTTGCTTTGAGATACTAGACAACTTGGCATGATCTCATCAGCAAAGTAGAATAAGCAGGGATCCAAATGAACAGACTAGACAACACTACGCAAGTATTCCTGGTATAGACATGCTGACACATATAGAACAAAACAGGTTAAGGCATGCTAGATAAAGTAGTAGGCATATCATTATGGATTAGATATACTAATCACATAATCTAATAGAATAAAACTCAAACATGCTAGGCGAAACAGTAATTAGGCAATGTTGTTTAGACATACTAGTTACATATTGGGCAAACAAGATAGTAAACAGGAACAAGATTGGAACTCATAATCAATGAACTAAAACAGCAATGAAACACATAGAGTTTTGGACTTCGAAATTGAATTAGGACATACCAGTTAGGGAGAGAAAACACAGAGTATAAAGCAGATGTTGTGCATTAGCTAGCCTTGCTTACAGCCGGCTAGATCAGCGAAGATTGCAAGTAATAGAGAGCTTTTAAGTGTAAGAGTGTTTTTGAACTAATGTCCCTTCTCGGAAGTAAGAATAGAGGAGAGTGTATATAGTAGTCAGGGGCTAAACAGAATAAGGTAAAGAGATCAATCATTCAGCAATTAAGGGAACTTACAAAATCAATTATGCACGAAATCAGTAAAGTCTCCCCTAATTAAGGGGTAATTACCCAATGGTAAAGGGCAGGCCAATATTTAAGGAAAGAAAATCAAGTAAGACTTAAGCACATAATGGAAAATTAGGGGTAAATAAACAGGGGTTCAATTAAGGAAAACAATCTTGAGGAATCTATAAGTATCACGACTAATCAAATAAGACAAGAAAATAATTAAAAGGTGTAAAATAGGGAAATAATCAAGAATCGCACATAGGTCTTAATAGAGTAAATCAGTGAATCAAAACTCAAAAATAATACTGATTTAAAGGAGAACAATATAGGTTTCCATGAATAAACAAACAGGCCAAGTATAAACACATAGAATCAGTTGAGAATTAAATCGGAAACCCTAATAGAGACATACTAGGATAAAAATCACAAGACATTAAATTAGGCTAAAGGAAAATCATGAGAATCAAAGCACAGAACAAAATAATGTGGCAAGTAACACGGACAAACTCAAAGTCAAAGCAAAAATATCAGAAAATTGGGGTTTTATCATAAACTAATTAGGGTTGAGGCAAGCTCAACATAAATCGGTCAAAACTCGTAAGGACAAGGGATTAAACATTCAACGTCAGAAAACATTTTGGAGAAAAGGATTTTCAGGAAACCCTAGCTTTAGGAAAATGGAAAGTCACTTAGAAACCAGAAGATTTTCATGAAAAATATGTGAAATAGGTCCGATTCTTCTCAGATCTGAGAAGATCAAAGGACAAAATTAGGGTTTTCAAAAGTGAGACAGAGATGAAGACATGGGCTTATAAATCCATAGATTTAAGGCGAAATAAGAAGTTCTTACTCGAAATCAGACCAGAATGGCCCGAAACAGGCAAGAAAAACCCAGAGGCATAAGTAGACTAGCCCTGGTCCCTTGAGAATCTTCTCAAGGACCTTAGAGACGGAGGTACCCAGCATAGGAGGGGCCATTAGAGGCCTGGGGTAGTGAAGAACCACCATGAATGGCGGTAGATGAGTGACAGTAGAGGAGGGGAGAATTAGGGTTAAGGCTAGAGAGCATCTGAGAGATGGAAAGGAGAGTGACAGCGGGGATGGGTGAGAAGTGATTAGGGTTAGAGGGGGTGGTATTTGTTTAATTGTGGTAAGGGGTTTCTGGGCCGTTGATCAAAAATGATCAACGGACAAGATTAGCCAAGAATTGGGTCGGGTAGGTGAAGGTATTGGGTTTGGGTTTATTGGGCTGGTTTTAAGGGTGTTGGGCTGGCAGACTTAGGCTAAAATTGAAATTAAAGAGGCTATTTGTTAAATACCCCAAATAAATTAATAATTTCTAAAATAATTACTAATTATAAAAAATGAATTTCATGCATAGGAATGTTTTAAAAATAGTTGTTTAGTATTTAAAAATACAAAGGACTAATTTTTGGTAAAATAATATAAAAAATGTATACATGGGCTATAATTACAAAGTTATTGCAATTATACCCAAAAGTGCCAATTCGGCTATTTATGGAGTAATTTGGACTTAATAGGACCATAAGTAGTAATATTAAATCAAGAAATATTTTTAAAATCATTTGTGATGCAATTTTGTAATTATTTATTAGAAATAAAATACTGGGCAAATTAATTAAAAATGTAAAAATTGTGGAAAAACACCAATCAATGCTAATGCATGATTTTGAAGACATATATGCATTTTAAAACTATTTCGGGAAAAATTGTGTATCAACAATATCAATCCAAACCTCATCATTTGATTGCACCACTTTGTTTGGGACCTCTTCTCCTTGCACCACTTGCTCATCATCCGCAAGTTGCCTTTGACTTGAGGTGGGTGCATTCCCATATCTTCCACTTCTTGTAATAGCGGTCATGGCATGCCCCATGTTGTTTCCACCCTTTGGGTTTACTACCGTGTCACTTGGTATTACCCCTTTAGGACAAGAATTTAGAGCTTGAGAGATTTGCCCCATTTGAACTTTTAAGTTGCGGATTGATGTGTTGTGTGAGGAAAGTTGGGCATCCGAATCAGCATTCATTTCCATCATTTGCTTGAACGTATTCTCAATACGCCTCATCTAATTATTTGAAGAACTTGGACCATGGGAAGGAAAAGGAGGTGAGTTGTTCGGTTGTTTATACATCGGGGGCCTTTGGAAACCCGACCCCCAATTTTCTTGATTGTTGTTCTATCCGTCTTGATTGTTACCACCACCACCACCACCCCAATTTCCTTAATTATTTCCACTCTAATTTCCTTGATTGTTGTTGTTATGCCAATTCCCTTTATTGTTGCCACCACTCCAATTTCCTTGATTGTTTGAATTCCAATTGCCTTGATTGTTTTGAGGTTGCCATTGTTGTTGGTTTGGGCCTTGGAAGTTGTTTTGTTGCCCTTGAAAGTTGTTCATATATTTCACTTCCTCTTCTTGTTCATTATAAGAATCATCTTGATCAAAACCATTATTCTCTTGCACATAATTATTCACTCTATTTTGCACTTGTGGACCCTTGGTCTTTCTCTTGTTTACCATCATGTTCACCCCTTCCATGGCATTAACTTGCTTAAGATTTTGCACTTGATGAAGTTGAGCGTTTGCTAGTTGATTCATAGTGGTAGTCAATTCAGCAATGGCTTGCCCATGGTCAAGCAACTCTTTGTGAAGGTGGATCATGTTCAGATCAGCTTGTGGAACATTGGCACGGGATTGACACGCCGATGATGTTTCCACCATTTTATCCAAAATATCACACGCCTCTACATAAGGCATAGTCATAAAGTTCCCACCGGTATGTTGTTTCACTACACATTGGTTGGTTATGTTAATCCCATGAGGAAAGTTGGGTATCCGAATCAGCATTCATTTCCATCATTTGCTTGAACGTATTCTCAATACGCCTCATCTAATTATTTGAAGAACTTGGACCATGGGAAGGAAAAGGAGGTGAGTTGTTCGGTTGTTTATACATCGGGGGCCTTTGAAAACCCGACCCCCAATTTCCTTGATTGTTGTTCTATTCGTCTTGATTGTTACCACCACCACCACCACCCCAATTTCCTTAATTATTTCCACTCTAATTTCCTTGATTGTTGTTGTTATGCCAATTCTCTTTATTGTTGCCACCGCTCCAATTTCCTTGATTGTTTGAATTCCAATTGCCTTGATTGTTTTGAAGTTGCCATTGTTGTTGGTTTGGGACTTGAAATTTGTTTTGTTGCCCTTGAAAGTTGTTCATATATTTCACTTCCTCTTCTTGTTCATTATAAGAATCATCTTGATCAAAACCATTATTCTCTTGCACATAATTATCCACTCTATTTTGCACTTGTGGACCCTTGGTCTTTCTCTTGTTTACCATCATGTTCACCCCTTCCATGGCATTAACTTGCTTAAGATTTTGCACTTGATGAAGTTGAGCGTTTGCTAGTTGATTCATAGTGGTAGTCAATTCAGCAATGGCTTGCCCATGGTCAAGCAACTCTTTGTGAAGGTGGATCATGTTCAGATCAGCTTGTGGAACATTGGCTCGGGATTGACACGCCGATGATGTTTCCACCATTTCATCCAAAATATCACACGCCTCTACATAAGGCATAGTCATAAAGTTCCCACCGTTAAGTTGTTTCACTACACATTGGTTGGTTATGTTAATCCCATGATAGAAGGTTTGTTGAATCATGTTTTTCGTCATATCATTGTTAGGACATTCCTTAACCATTGTTCTATATCACTCCCATATCTCATGTAGTGGTTCATTCGTCTCTTGCTTGAATGCTAAAATCTCATCTCGAAGGTGTAGCCATATGCCCAGGAGAGAAGAACTTAGAAATAAATTTTTCCGCCAACTCATCCCAAGTACGAATGGAATGGTTCGGTAATCGTTCCAACCAATCTAAAGCTTTCTCCCTAGAGATAAGGGAAAAAGCCTTAGCCTAAACGCATCCATGGAGACATTTGTTTGTTTATTGCCGCGATAAGTATCCACAAACCCCTTCAAATGTTTATATGCATTTAGACTCGGAGCACCAGTGAAGAAACCTCGTTGCTCTAGCAAAGTGAGCACCACATTGGTGATTTGAAAGTTGTCTGCCCTAATATAGGGAGGGACTATTGCACTAGCATATCCTTCATTGGGTAACACCTAGTGTGGATCCACCTGTGGTGGAGGTAGGGGTGGAGCGGGGACAATGTCATAAGGTGCTCGGCCTCTTCTATTGGCTTGAGGTTCAAGAGGAACCTCCTCAACTAACTCATCGTCGATGTACACATCCCTGAAGGCATATTTTCGAGTTCATTGTTTGCCACCTTAATTGTACCTAAAATTGTTTCACACAAGTTAGTAACAATGGAAGAAAAAGAAGATATTCCAAAACAAACTCAAATACATATCTAACACCATTTTAACTCCCTAGCAATGGAACAAAAATTGATGACGTCCACAATACACCTCAATAAGAGATATGATATGGTCGTATGCAATAATAATTACCCAACTGTGAGTCGGGGTCGAATCCACTAGGAGTTATAAGGGGTCTTAGGAGTATATATTCGAAGCAAGCAAATGAGTTATCTAAGATTGCACTTCCACAACAAAGTTTTATTTTCTACTTCTATTATTACTCTAATTAATGCAAGCTAAAGAAAATAGATTAGACATAAATGTTTTTGAGGTTTTTCCAAATAGGTTAAAGGCATAGGGTTGTAACCATAACCTATGTGTTTTCCTAATGGGATAAAGATGTTAATATCTATTTTGTTGATTGGAGTGTATTCTATCTCTCAACTCTACATTACCCACTTAATACCTCTCGGTCAGAGAGTGATTTTGCCCAATTTGGCTTTCTCTAGTCCAAATGGGTATCAACCAATACAGTTGATAAGAGCTCAAGTGGTGTTCTTACTATCTCTTAGGGCTGGGCATATATCGGGTATAACCGATAGCCCGAACCGATAAAATGTTATTGGGTTATCGATTTCGGGTTATTGGGTAAATAGTTCGATAACGGTTTAATGTTATTTGACTATTGGGTTGTCGGTTCGGGTCTCAGTTTGCCCAATTTAATAACGGTTTAACCGATAGCTCAATAAGATTTAATAAAATTAAAATTTTACCTACTAAATATATAAAGCCACCTTATGGATCCATTCTCTCATTCTCTCAATTTTCTCGGCAGTTACTCTTCATCTTCAGATATTAACCCTTAGAGTAAGTTTTAAACTTTTTTGAATTTCTTATCTCAATTCTTTAGTTAAGATATTTAGTTTCAAACTTTAAAGAATTAATTTTTAAATTTTTAGTTTTTCTATTTGTTTCTTTTGTTGCACTGATTCTTTAGTATTTACAAGATTAGGATTTTATTATTTTCCTAAGAATTATGTCCACCTGCAGTGAGATAGTAAGATTAGCTTGTTAAATGTCTTATTCCTTACTCCTACTAACTTATAACTTTGAAATTTGAGATCATTCATTGAGATTTTCAAATCCAAAGAAAGTTTCTTTTCTAAAAATGAAATTTAATCCCTCTTTATTAAAAAGAAAAATTCAGTTCTATTCTCTTAACAATATGATAACGATTTCTATTAAAAACATGAAATTTTTAGATATTTTTTATTCTTATTGGGTAAACCGATAAGGATCGATAACCGATATCTTATCGTTTCGGTTATCGGTTTAGTATATTTATAAATCGATAACCGATATGCCGAACCGATAACATTCACAACTGAACCTAATCGACCTATGCCCACCCCTACTATCTCTAGTTTGAACCTTTAAATAGGATAATTAATCTCTCGATTAACCCAATAATCCTTGTTAGCTAAGTTATCCTATACTAGGTCCCTCTTTCTCAACTAGAGACTAAGTCAAATAGGCATGAATCAATGTTTGCAACCATTAATTCTAAATTTGAAGTGTGAACTAAGCTAAATAATCAACATCCAATCATAAACAAGCACTAAATTAAATACCCATAAGGTTTATACACTAGGGTTGGGTCACAACCCTAATAAAAATCTAGCTACACATAATGGGAATTGCAGAAAATAAAGAAGAAAAGCTAATTAAACTCATAATGAAAGATTAAAATGATGAAATATAATGTTAAAATACCCAAATAATCTAAAACTTCCTAAAATAGTAAAAAGAAACGGCTACAACAGCTTTGAATGTTCAAACTTGACCTAAATTTATGAAATTCGTCTATTTATACAGGGACAAAAATCACAAACAAAAATGCCCCTCGGGAGGTTCTGCGACCTCATAATTCCATGTGCGGTCCGCATGTTTCTTCAGCTGGTAGGAAGGTAAGTTCTGTAGCCGCATATTTCTGGACTGCGCTAGCGAGGCAACTTCTGCTGCCGCACAATTCTTGTGCGGTCTGTACTTCACAAGGGCTTCAGGATGTTGGTCATTTTGCATATTTTCTGATCTTTATATCTTTGTCAGTTAAAGCCAGTTCTGCGGTCGCACATTGCTGAAAATCCTGTTGGTTTTGCTTCTTGGTTTGTGGCCGCATATCTTCTATGGATTGCACATATTTGCTTTTGCGCCCCTTATTGTCTTGTGCTTCGGAACACTCCTTTTTGAGTCGTATTTCATCATGGGAGACCAAACTTCTAGCATTACTATAATTTGCAGGATTTCATTAGTTTTGGGAACACAATTCGATACGTTCAGACTAAGACAAGAGCAAAAAGGTTCTAATAAGCAGTTAAAATCCCTACTTATCAATGATGTGCATAACGTAAGTTTATCAAAAATGAGGGAAGCTGCTCGGCTCTTAAGTTCTTCTTTGAGTTGGGTTACCTCGGCAATTTGATTTTCCCGAGCGGATCTAACAGACCGGAGGCTCACATCAAGGTCACAGACAGTTGAGCTAAGGAGCCTATTATAATCGATAGTGTTTTTATACTTCTTCTCCAACTGGTCATGTTTCATCCTCGCGGCATCAAGCTCTTCAATTTTGGAGTTCAAGGTTGCCTCTAAGTTGGTCAATCTCTCAATGGAGGCAGCCTCGTAGTCGGTTGCAGCAAGAACGACATTATGGACTTTAGCTCATTTGGCCTTAGCCTCGTCAAATTTGACCCTCATCGGGTCAATCTCTTGGCTAAGGGTTACCACTTCTTGCTCGTTTTGCTGCAAACGAGCCTCTAATACAACAGCCTCAGCAACTTTGACTTTTAGTTTTGAGAGGCGAGCGGCAGTTTACTCCTGCTCGTCCAAAAGATGATCCCGTGCGGAGGTAAGTTCTTCTTTTTCCCGGATCAACCTTTGGAAACATGAAAGTTGGCCTACAAATCAAGAAAGGAAACTTAAGATATGTTTAGGCGAAAATAGAAGAAATAACAAAGGAAGTAAAGAATGTACCGTTGCGGCATTGTTCAACAAGCACTCTCCCGAGAGAGCCTGTATCTTTTCCCAATCTTTTTCTGAAGCCAGAGGCTTCAGATAATTAGCAAGTTTCACTGGCCGGGATAGCAAGTTTCATCCGGTGGAAACCGAGAGAGTAACATTCCTCCTCCTTTGTGGATCTTTAGAGGGGGCAGCATAATTTTACCCCAAATTCCCATGAACTGGGGACTGGGGAAGAGGAACACCCTTTTCTTGGCCTGAGGCAGCCGGTGGAGATGATGTAGTAGTTGCTGATGGAAAAACTGGTGAAGAAGGAGAGGAAGCTGATGGCGATGAAGGATGAGAAACGGCCGTGACAAATGCAGTGCTAGTTGTTGGTTGCTCACCAACCGAATATGGCAGGGACCCAGTACTCAGCTCCACAATAACGGGCACAACAACTGGAACCTGGAAACGGGAGTTGCCATTTTTTACCATCTCAAACTCCCCCAAAGTTCCGAGATATCATCATCGGTTGGTGTAACTAACTCAACAGGTTGAGCATTCTATAGAGTTTATAAGGATCGTTGTCTTCTATGTAGATAAGCTCTCTTATCACTAGCTTCTCCATCATCCTCAATCATCACTGTTTCTATAGCCGGCCCAGGCGAAGGGCTCGTTACCACGACTTTCGAAGATGACTCGGGGACGACGTTCTTTGCCCTTTTATTCTTTCCCCAGGCCGCGGTGTAACGCCTTCTTTTTGATTGCTTGTTCTCCGACCAGAGACTCTGTGAAGAAATATTTGTACTAGAGGCGGGCCTGGAGATACCTGTTCGAGTAAGCGCCTCTTGAAGCAACCTCGCCGCATCAGTAGGATTAGCCAAAACGTCCTCCTCGGGGACTATAATAGAGCTCGCGGGTAGACTTGATTTCAGAAGAAAAAGGGGAGAAAGGATCAATCAATTTCCTTACATAAAAAGCAGAAACGAGATGAGTCTAAGTTACCATGATTTTTTGACTTCAACCAGTATTTGAGGGCCAGTTCTTTCCACGTACAGGTTCGGGCGTAGTGACGTTCAAGATTTTTTGGATCCACTGGTCCAGGCCTTCAACCCTAGGTGGAACTCATCGAGTATCTGAAATAGATGAAGGACGGAGGATCAATGCAGATATGAAAAAATTTCTAATGAAAGAAATATTAAACAAGGAGCTTACGACTGCGGTTCCATAATTTCGGAAAGGATGAAGCCATTGTCGGAATAATATCATTGGTGGAAACTGCAACGAACCGTTCCATTCACCCACGGTCGTTGTCATCATCCATGCTAGATAATAGAGCATGGTGGCCGCGTTTGCTGAAGTTTATCATTCCCCGGCAGAAGACTTTAGGGGAATAGAGATTTATAACATGAGCTAAAGATAGCTCTTTTCTCGTCTCTTGGCACAAACACCAAAAGCAAGCGATCTTCTTCCACACAGAAGGACTTACTTGTGCCAAACACACCTGGTAGCGGAGGCAAAACTCCGCAATAACGGAGTCAAGCTCTCCACTCAAAGAAAGCACTCCCAAAGTAAAGGGATACGTATAAAAATATGTAAAACCCTCCTTAGGTAGGGTTATTCGTTGTGTTAGATCAGGAGCAATAATGTCCAAATCTTGGCAGCGGCAGTCTTCCTTCACAACAGAAATACTGGAATGACGGATGGAAGAAGGGTATTTGCCAAGGGTCGATGTGCGAGGGTTAGCAAAAGGAAACGTCTCTTCGAAATCCTTAGTGGTAACCAGACTCTTTGGAACAATGGTGTTCACTGTAGGAGGAGCGGCATCATCAGCTTTGCCTTTGTTCTTTGAAGAACTAGGTTTTCTTGAAGAGGAGGCCATTTTTTATCAAGGGAAAGGGATTTCTTTTTCTCAAAGAGGGGAGCTAAAGAAAGGTAAAGTTGGAAGATAAGGTGAGTAAAGAGAGTCTTAGAAAATTTAGAGTGTTATGAAGTATAATGAAGGAAGTTGATGCGTATAAGTTAAGGTATACGCGGCTAAATTCGTGGCTGCGTCTAATCAACCGTCAAAAACTTTTCAGAAGGGATCAAAGAAATTCCAGCCAAAAAGAATGCTTCTACCAACTTTTTGGTGACACAAAGTTATGTCACCGGAAAGCAGGGGGACTATCTGTATTGGGTAAAATATGTTATGCCACATGCTTGCATAAGAGAATGACACGTGGAGCCGAAGGCAGAGGATAGTCAAAACCGAAGAAAACTGTTCCATTTGTAACCGGAAAGAATGATGATCATAAAAATGCAATAGATATTTGCCACCTGGTAGCATTTAATGAAGAATATTTCACGTCATTTAATACACTGCCCGTTACAGAGAATTTTTCATTCAGGCTCACCGTTACACCTTCATCAATGGCCCTCATAATTGACATTAAAGAAGAACACGATCCTGAGACTTTGTTCCCTAGGCGTAACTATAAATAGTGAACTTTGTTATCATTTTAAAGGGAAATTTTTTGGAAAAACTTATTCTATAACCAATAAAAAGTTTTATACAATTTTATCTTCCTACTCCTTGATTTCATTACTGTTGTTCCCGGAATTACTGTTTCTGCTATTTTGTCCTTATTTCAATGCTAAGTATTGTATATTTTTTTAATTATTTTATTATTTTAGGATCGAATTAATTCACTTATCAAGAAATCGCGTATAAATTCAACTGTACCGTTTTATGGGTAAACAAATTAAGGTCTCAAACCAAAGGTAAAATAGTAAGAAGTAATTTTAGTTTGTACACTTCTCTTATTGATGAAGCTGAGATGTTGAGTTTTTTCTGCAGCAGACAAAAGAGAAAACCAATAGGACTAGGACGAAAGGGATTAGGAGTTGTCAACTGAGCTAAAGTAATTCAGACAGTATAAATTTGAAGAAAAGACAAGTCAGCTTCCCAGCAACAAGTGATGAGTAACGAGCGAAAGAGCCAAAGAACGAAAGTAGGAAAATAGTATGGAAAATTGCTCATACTCACTTTTTATACTAAATTAATAAATATAAAACATATTTCGTAAACACAATTATTACTATTTAATTATGATTAAGTGATATTTATATTAATTTTTACTGCAGAAGTTAAAATGCTTGGTTTCATATATAGACGGAATGCAAATTCATGATAAATTCTATGTATTACTCACTTTTTCCAATTTATACGCTTATGTATTTTGAAAAATGAATTGGAAAGAATATCAATATAGGGTCCAAATGTAACAATATGTGTCGTAGGCGGTTAAACGAAGTCTCAATTTTGATTTGTCAAACCTAACTCCCTTATTACTAGTGAAATAAAGGCTAGCATGAGATCAAAGTCACTTGTCATCGGTTCACTCTCTATTCAACAATGGTCATACATATTCTCTTACTTCTCAAGTTTAAATTTTTATGAGCCCTTTGATTGTATCCCATAATAAAATCTTTCTGATAAATATCTTGTCGATAACTCGATTTTAACATATTATTTAGAATCTTCATGTGCGCTTTAAAATATTAAAAATATATAACGTTATTTTACTAACACTAGAGCAGGGACGAAACTATGTTGACCCAAGGGTGGTCATCTGAATACCTTTCGTCGAAAAATTATACTACTAAGGCAAAATATTATTTATTATTGATTAAAAAATAGACTTTGAACACCCTTCCATAGCCCATTGGCAAATGGTTTTCAAATTTTGAACACCCTTAGAGGTCGTTTAGTATGAGGTATAAGAAGGTATAGGGGTGGTATAAAAATTTAATACCACCTTAATACTATGTTTGGTTAGCAAACCAGGTATAAGTTATTCCGGTGTTAATTTTAACACCGGGATAACTTATACCTTATAGAGGGTGGGGTAATTAGCACCACTATAACTTATACCTTCTTCTTAGAAATTATACAATTGTCATTCTTAATACAACATACCAAACAGTGAATAAACAACAATCTCACCATAATTTATACCGGCATAACTTATACTGGCATAAGCCCTATTCCAACCAAACGACCCCTTAAGAGATATGTTCTTTTTAAAATTATTGTTTTTATATTTTGTTAGTACTTAATTATTAATACAACAAACAAATCAAACATCATGACAGAAGATAAAAGAGAGTACTAAACCCAGTTCTGACAGTACCTCCAATTAATACTGGTTCATAACTTCATGTTTCAGAACAACGAAGCTGTGTAATGCTTTAAGAAACTGACAAACAAAAAAGACAAAGCAAAGCTACGACAATTGGCACCGACGAAACTTCTGACTGATCCATTTGGGTACACTCACTTGTCCTTGTTACCCCCTCGGGTCCGTCCACAATAAGTGATCAATTTATTTTGGGCATATTTATTAAAAAAATATTAAATTCTAAACGAAAATAATTAGTGTGACTAAACTACCCTTCATTAAATATTGTATTATAGTTATAGTAGTACTTAATTCTCTTCTCAAATGTGAGGAGTAAATGGCTTTTTAGTGATACGTATATAATGATAATTTTGAAAAAACAAATTGAATTTTTCTTGATTATATAAATGGACACTTATTTTGAACCAAAATAAAATAGCAAATTGATCACTTATTGTAGATCGGATGGAGTATTAGCTATTGTTGTACACACTTCTCTCATTCTTATCAAAATATACAAAACAAAAAGACTTTGGGACCTCTTTTATATTGACTTTGTATTTTACGGGGCATTTGCATCTATACCCGCTTTTTGGGTCACGTTTTAATTTGTGTCCGCTTTGCAAAAAAAATTGCAAGCGTACCCACTTTTTCGGGTAACTTCAGCATACGGGGCTGAAGTAGCAAAAGCAATCACGCAAAACTTCAACATTCTAGTAGACGGGACTGAAGTAGCAATTGTGCTGAACCAAGTGTGCTGAAGTTTATGTTTGTAATTGCTGAACTTAAGCATAGTAGCTGAAGTTTTGTTCTCTATTTGCTGAAGCTTTTGTTTTGTAACTGGCGAACTTCAGTTCTAGAGCTGAAGTTTTTGTTTTGTAACTGGCGAACTTCAGCTCGATATAGAGCTGAAGGTTTTGTTTGTAACTAGCAAACTTCAGCCTTCTTAGAGTTGAAGTTTTAACTGACTTTCCATATGATTCGATGTCGATTTGGTTTGATTGGATTGCCTCCTTCAAATGGTGTTAAATTGATATTGAAAGACAGTATCCTTTAAACCTAGAAGCTGGGAAGTTTCTCTGTTGGATACTTTTCCACTGCCACTAGTTGCCCATTTAATTTCTTCTCATTTATTTGTTCATGTTTATCCTTTTTCAGTCCTATTGACTTACTGTTGGTCTTGAATACCTTGTTTTTCTCAGGCCTTTTGGAATTATAAAACAGTTTGACAGTATCACCAAAATACATTTGGTAAGGAAGGTTTGAATTTCTTCTAATGGAATTATCGGATTGAGGGCGGATATAACTTTGACGAGGAGAAGGAAGAGGAGAAAGGGGGTTGAAGTTGTTTAAAAAGTGAGTACAAGTTAAAGCTTTTAAAAAAATGAGTATAGGTTAAATGGGGGCGACCAAATAAGACGCCCCGTGCAATTTTTACGTATTTTACATCCTAGAGATAGGAGCATATCAACATATAAAGTATACGGTCATACTCCTTAGAGATTGGGTAACTCATTAGCTAGAAATTACTCTCTCTAACAATAATTGTCTTCTGGTTGTACATTACTACTATTTTCCAACTTTCCCTTATTACCTTTTTATTTTTATGCAAACTTCTCCTCCCAATATATTTTTGGAAATTTTGTCCAAAAGTGGCACCTCAAAAACATTTTCACAAACTCTTTGCACTGCTTCTTGTATTGTAAATTTTTTTTCCTGCATAATCTAATACGGTGTATTTTTTATTGTTGAATGGGAAAGTTTTCACACCCTTAAGCTTCATAGTTACCAAAAGATGTCAAACAATCAACAGAAAATTATTATTAAAGAAAACTCAGCTATATACTGTTTAAAATGAACGATATCATCTACCGAGAAATATACATTTTAACCACTTCATAAAATAATAGTAACTAATGAAAGAGACTACGATAAACCATCAGCACAAAAAAATAGAAGAGAAAAGCAATAACACTAAGCAATAATAAAATAACACTAAGCAATAATAATGACACACAAAAAGATAGAAGAGAGAAGAAATAACACTAAGCAATAATAAAATAACACTAATCAATAATAATGACACAGTACTACAAACTCAATAGAGTAATATGAACACAACAAAAACTACTAACATCCTACAACAAATCACAGACTAGCTTCCTACAACCTAACCAATTCCTAAAATTAATAACCAATAAAATATATATTCACATATTATCTAGCAATCAAATTTATATTTTGCCATAATCTATTTTCGGCAACTGACTTTTGGGTTTTTAGTTGGAAAAATTGGCATCCTATAACATCTTATAATAGGAATTGACAATTTTTTAGCTTTATATTAGGTTTGGCAAAGATAGCCCCAAACAATTAGCATTATATAGCCAAATGTCACGTCCTTAGTTGTTAACTAAGTACACGTACGGCACTTGACAACTCGCTCACAATCTTGCACAACTTGCTCACATTCTTGCCATGTTAAGTCAGTCTTACTACACTCAAAATCGCTAAAAGAATGGAAGAAAGAACACAAGAGAATTGTTAAAGGAAGCTTTATATTAGAGAGAACTTGAATTGTTTGCTTGTTGAATTACAAATGAGTGGCCCCCTTTATATACTAGTCTCCTAGGGGCTAGTGTGTACATATTAATTATTATACAAGTCATTGATATTTACAAGATAAGGGCTTTCTCTAGAATTCTCTACAAGCCTAGAAGATTCCAAGGTCTTTCTTAGCAAATCCA
Source organism: Nicotiana tabacum (assembly GCF_000715075.1). Classification (NCBI taxonomy): domain Eukaryota; kingdom Viridiplantae; phylum Streptophyta; class Magnoliopsida; order Solanales; family Solanaceae; genus Nicotiana; species Nicotiana tabacum. The sequence continues at coordinate 129,643,010 of NC_134086.1, forward strand.
TAAGGATCTAGGTTCTTCCTAAGGAAATGCCCATACCTCTCTACAATCTTCTCACAAATGCTAGCCTTCTTCTTATGTAAGCTTCCACATGGCATTAATATATGCCAAATGGTGCCTATGTGGCATGATGATATGGCGGGTCATCACACAAATCTTAAAAAACTACTCTTTTTTATATTCTCTCTCAAGAAAAACTACACGTTTATTTTGGCTTTCCTCCTCATTTCTCTCCTTGTATTTCTTCTTCTACCTCTTCTTTTTTGCTCTCATAATTTAGCAAAAATTCTTGCAAATTATGCAAAAAAAATTAGTGGGATGAAAAGGTAAGGTTGATCTCACATCAGAAAAAATCAGAAACACAAACTAAGAGAGAAAAAATATATTTCAACTTTGTTTTTCTTCTCTCTGCTTTTCTTTTGGTTGGATTGAATGATTGAGTGTGATTGAAATTGGTTGAAAATACCTAAACGAGGCTATATATAAAATTTGAGTAAGATTAGCAAAAACTAATAGAGAAAAAATACATTTCAACTTTATTTTTCTTCTCTCTTCCTTTTTTTGGTTGGATTTAATGAGTGGGTGTGATTGAAATTGGTTGAAATACCTAAACGAGATTATATATAAACTTTGAGCAAGATTAGAAGTGATTTAGATTGGTTTCAAGTAAAAAAATCAGACCTAAAAATCCAACTACGACATGTGTATATCACAGTGTATATCGTGTACATTAGTGTATATCACACACAGGTTTTTAAGGACGTCTGTGTATATCACTTTGTATATCGTGTATACAACACAATTTTTTTATGGACGCCCATGTATATCACGTTGTATATCGTACATATAACACAAATTTTTATGAATATACACAGATACACATAATATACATGAGATATCACTGATGTACATAGAGATATACACGGATTACAATTTTGGTATACACATGTCCGATGTGATATACACTATGATATACAAATAATACAATATTTTTATTGTGATATACATTGATATAAAGACAGCAATAATTATATATATATAATTTTTTATTATTAATATACAAAAAATAATATTATTTATATACAAAGAATGAAAATAAAAATTTTAACATACATGTTGATATAGACAAAGAAAAATAAAAAATTGTGATATACATATTATTATTATTATATATATTTATTGGCATAGTATAACTAAGGCTATTTTTTGCTAATTATATAAGGGAATTTTTACACTCTTATACCATAGAGGAAACTTTATTACCCTCAATGTTTAAGGTTTGATATGATTACATTTAGTATATCAAATTATTAATTCTATACCATAAGATATTTTAAGGGTACAATTAATGCAGCGTATATCCCTCCTTAATTCAAGGTTCCGTATATCCCACCCCTCCCACGTTTCTCTCTCCCAAACCCTCACACCCATGTTTTATTCAAACACACGTTATTTTTACCCCTTTTCCCTCTTCTAAAACCGCAGAAATATTGTTAACCCACCATTAAAGTTCAATTTAAATTTTTTTCGTCTACATTCAGTGAAAAAAATGCTATATCTTTTACGTCAAAACCTCACGCCCTACATTGGAAAGGGGTCTCTGTTGGCAGCCTCGGGTTACAGAAACTTCATAAATAGCAATGTCTTTTACTGTAGAGTAACGTTTAGTATGTACTTCTATTTCATGCAAACCAATTGACTTAGTTGGCTAGTCAAGATCTGAAGAGCCCCTTGTTTCCAACCTTTTTTTTAATTTAATCTATGACCATCGACTCCTTTTTGGTTATTTGCCATTTGTTTAACTAGAAAGAATTTCCCTTGCAATTGTTTTTGTTTTTATCTCTTTAGGGGTGTGGATGTTGATTTTTAAAGTTAAAACGGATTTTCGAAATAATTGTATTTTTTGCAGAAGATTTGTAGAAGTTTTAATCGTTTTTGATTTGTGAAAACAGAAAATAAAGCATCTACAATCAGAATACAAATAATCTACAATTTATCTACAAAATATCTACAAACTAGGTACATTGAATTTTAATATCCTATTTCACATTCAATTGTAGCTTAATTGGTATTTTCGACATAATTGTGTTTTTTGCAGAAGATTTTGTAGAAGTTTTAGTCGTTTTGGACTTGTGAAAACAGAAAAATCTACAATCAGAATACAAATAATCTACAATTTATCTACAAAATATCTACAAACTGGGTACATTGAATTTTAATATCCCAATTCTCATTTCAATTGTAGCATAATTGAGATTTTCGACATAATTGCGTTTTTTGCAGAAGATTTGTAGAAGTTTTAGTCGTTTTGGATTTGAGAAAACAGAAAACAATGCATGTACAATCAGAATATAAATAATCTACAATTTATCTATAAAATATCTATAAACTGGGTACATTGAATTTTAATATCCCAATTCCCATTTCAATTGTAGCATAATTGAGAATTTCGACAAAACTGCGTTTTTTGCAGAAGATTAGCAGAAGTTTTAGTCGTTTTTGATTTGTGAAAACAAAAAACAAAGTATATACAATCATAATACAAATAATCTACAAAATATCTACAAACTGGGTATATTAAATTTTAATATCCCAATTCCCATTTGATTGTAGTTTAATTGGGATTTTCGACTAGACATAATCTTAAAGATTCATTATAGTATTCTCAATTATAGATTGAGGGAAATATGTTAGAAAGCTACATCAACTACTTTATCGAGTTTGAAAAATAGTACCTAGTGACATCAACTATTAGATTTATCAACTTATTATTTTTCATGGAAAAAAAATATAACAATATTTTCAGCTACAAGTTTAAGTGAGACTATAAGCAAAAAGATTATGTGAAAATAGGAATAATTTTCAAAAACCGGTCTCATACTCTGTCTCTTTGATTATTCACGTCATTTGATCTCTCAAAGAGAAAAAATAATAATTAAAGATATCTAAATTAGGAATTGTAATACTACACTGATTCCTTATTTAATGAAATATCTAGAAGAATATTTACTTCCATAATTATAGCGCGCCTAAATAGGAATATCTGAAAGAAAGAATATTTAGTTCCAAATTTATAACGCGCCTAATTAGAAAGAATTCAGCTCCTAATAGGTATTTAATGAATAGTATAATATTAGGAAAGAATCAACTCCTAATAATTAATATTTAATGAATAATATAATATTTATAAAATAACTAAAAACAAGGCAGATAAATATGAAACAATGTATATTTTTGATAATAAAGTTTCATATATGTATAAAAAGGAAGAAACAATGTATATTTTTGATAATAAAATTTCATATATGTATAAAAAGGAAAAAAGCCCTTTATATAAGTATGTTAGTATACTAAGTATGTTGTTATACTAGGCTAAAACCCCTTTTAGTTATTCTGAAGTTCAGAACATTTTAGAAAAACGATGTAAAAGAGATCTTTAAAAGGCATAGTCGGAGGCCCAAATAAGGTACAGATCTTGGCCCATATAGGCGATGGTTTGTGAGCCCCCAAAGAAGAAATGAGGGCTTCCAAAAATTGGCGGGCAAGCCCACCAAAGTAGGGCGGGCCTACTCGCCTTAATGAAGTGTGTTCGTTTCGTGGGTGTCGGCACGATCCGCCGGTCTCTATACGATCATTAGCGAATCGCCTCAGCACCCCCGACAGGACGAGTTAGCTCTTAATTGCTTTACGTTTCACTATAAATAAGAGAAAGTCCACACGTCCAATTTGGGTTACAGCCGATGTGGGACAATAAGTGCCAAGCGAAATCCAAATTCCAATTATCTCACTCTTTTGTAGCAAAATCATACAAGGAAGTCAATTTGTTAGTAATTTGTATTTGTTAATATATTTTCGGGATAAATTCAAAAATAGCCAAATTTACAAGTGGTCATTCAAAAATAGTCACTGTTTCAAAAGTAATCGAAATTTAGCCACTTTTCATTTAAAGATAAATTTGAACGAAAACACTATTCAAAATCCGAAAAATACTCCAGCATAAATATATGGAACTCCAGTATATTATAATGGAGTTCCAACACAAGTATACTGAAACTCCAGCATAATATACTAGAGTTCCAGTATAATATACAGGAAGTTCATTCACAGGTGCTCCAATCTCCAGTATATTCAGAGGCGGATCCAGGATTTTAAGTTTATGGGTTCCTGTCACAATCTCAAATTAATATACAATAATAATTGGGTTCACAAATAAATATTTATAGATATTTAATAATTTTTTTAACAAAAATACAAGGTCTACACAAAAGTTACTGGGTTCCCGGGAATCCATATATTATACTCTAAATCCGCCCTTGAGTATATTATGCTGGAACTTTCCACGTGTTGGAGTTCCAGCATAATATGCTGGAAGTTTATACATAGGTGCACCGATATCCAGTATATTATGCTGGACCGATCCCTGTTGCAGCAAAATAGTGACTATTTTTCAATAACTTTGTAAATGCTGACTATTTTTAAATGACCAGTCCGAAAACTGGTGCTATTTTAACTATATTTTCTCAAAATTAGCATGGCTAAAAGAAACCATTTTTGCATATTTTCTTCAACTGTTTCTGCGTTGTACTACTTGTATATTTTATTCCAAGTTTAGCTTTCATTGAAAAAGACCTTTTTTTTCTTTTTTGCGTGTTTACTTAAACTGTTTTTAAGTGTATGTTATGTATATTATATATAGGTAGTGTCATTTTCAAAAGATAAGTGTTGCGTATCATTATTATTGAGATGTTTTTATAACACATGAGACTATTACAAACAGATTAAGTTGGTACTTTATATAAATATTTGATTTAATTTCCTTTACATGTTATAATATCCATCGTTATCTCTTCTTTTCATAAGAATATCAATGTACCGCATTTAAAAACATCTATTGTTGAGATGTATCATATAAATTATAATAACACGTAAGAGTGATGAGACTAATATAAATAAATTAAATTAAATTAAATTAGCTGACCTTCCTAAACATTTTATGTGTCCATCTTTATCCTTTTCTTTTCATAAGAATATCAATATACCAGATTAACAACATCTATAATTTGGGGGAGCAGTCACTTTATCCATCGATGAAGAGTTACTTTCATGAGAATGGACCAGGAAAGTCTCTTGACATAGGCTTCATGATTTTTTCACAGTATTTTATTATTGCACATTTTGTTATGAATATTCAAGTCAACCTCCACATGGTTATTTTTTATGTGGTCGGGTTTTAAGCATATACAAACTAGTAATTTCTTTGATTTTTTAGTATACCGTAAATTTTTGGTCCTTTTCATATCAGGTTTTTTAAAAATAGTATCAGGCTTGAAACTGATAGGACGCGAGCTAACTGTTGTACAACAATTAATGTTGCTTGTAGCAACTATCTAGCGCAAATCACAATATAACACAATATTAATAATGTTAATAATATTATTAGCGTTACATCTCATGTTTTCGTACGTAAAAGTACGTTGTAAGTCAACTGATGTAAGCTCGAAAATGAGATGATCAATAATATATAAAGTAAATTAATTATGTTACCTTAGAGGTTACAAACATTTAAGATCATGAACAACAACTACCAGAGGGTTGGAAGGTTTAGAACCTAAACGAATTGAAGAAAATAAGTTTTGTCGAAAGTCGGCAAGTGGAGAATGTTATAACCCGTACTTTTGGGGTGAGACTAGAGTGCTTAACATGATAAGAAGATGATTTTATGAGGTATTTTAGTCGTGTTAAGTTTTGAAGTCAAGCGAGTTGTGAAACAAGAGTCGACGAAAGTCGTCACAAGTTACGTTCAAAAGTTTTACTGAAATTTGGGTCTAATGTAACTGAACTTTTATCCCAATATACTTGGAGTTACGGGGTGATCCACCTACCAAATTAAAGATCTACAAGTCTTAACGCATTAAACCATGTGTTGATACGATATCAGAGTAGAGAGATATTTGTATTTTTGCGAGACTGCGCAGACAGCTCCTATGGGACCCATTTGGATGAGCTTTGCTCATTTTTCGACCTCCTTCCATCATCACGCTCTCCAAACCCTCCCAAACAGTTCCCCCAAGGCTCCAAACAAACTCCAAAAAAATACACCATAACCTAACATCGAAGTTATCCAAAGGTGAAGATAACCCATCTATGGTGTTGTGATGTGAATAAGGATAATGATGAGCTAAGTTAAGCTTAGGGTTCGAATTGCATCTGCTGCCTAAGGTATGTTTAACATCCTGTTGGTTGTGTTAAAGTGAATTACACGTTGGTTGTGGTGCTGGAGTGAAAGATTACATATAGCACTTGAAAGGGGAAGAGATGTTGTTATCTTTTGTTGGATTATTTTAAGGCTACACACACACACACACACACACACACATATATATATACACACACACGTTATTATGGTTGAAAATTGTGAAAAATAACTTGATTATGATATGGTTTCAATTGTTATGCATGTTTATATGTTTAGCAAGTAAATTGATGAAAGAAACATATGAAACTTGAGATTGAAAGTGAAGATTAAGGTGTATATGCGTGTGTACTGTTTTGCAAGGGTTTTGAGCTGGGTTTTGATATGACTTTGTTGGAATATCTTGGATATGTGATTGTTGATGTTGTTCCTGTTGTTTTGGTGTTGGTTTGAGTTGGATGGAAGTGAAATTTTATAGGAAAAATATTGTTCGATTTTTTATCAGTGACCTGCTAGCTTAAAAGCATGTTTATAAGTCCTTTTATGGAATTAATTACAAGTTTTATCTTCAAAATGTAGATTGAAGTCTTCCGGAAGATATATGTTAAGTTGTTAAATAATGACAAAGGTGTGTTAATGCTAAACTTTTTCTTATTTTTGGCATGATCCCGTAACTAAATGTGTTTGATAACGAGATATAAAGAGAAATTTCTATTTATGAATTTATGTACAGTGTCCTAGTCTCATAAGTTATAATATTTTCCCTTATCGGGATTTTATATTCATAATGTGTGTGTGTATGTGTGTGTGTATGTGTGTGTGTGGTGGGCAGGTTCCTAGTGGGCAATCTCTTGAGATGGTAAGTTATATATCGAGTCTACTGTGGCCGAATGCCTATGAGCAAGCCTACTACGGTCGAGCAGTTACATGTGTCGAGCCTAGTATGGCCAAGCGCTTATGAGCTAGCCTACTACGGCAGAGCAATTACATATACCGAGCCTTATCGCGCCGGATAATTATTTTACTTACAATATTGAGAGTGTTGAGTCAGTATTAGCAGATAAGCATATATTCAGATCATCTTTGACTTCCACTTACTTTCAATAATTATATTATTAGTTCAGTTTCAGCTTTCAGTTTTCCTATTGTCTTACATACTCGGTATATTATTTTGTACTGACGTTCTTTTAGCTAGGGATACTGCATTTACGCCTGCAGGTCCTGATATACGGCGTTATATACTCGGTATATTATATATATATATATATGGGGGGAAATGTTACCGCGTTATATACGCACCACTACCTGATCAGCTGGTATACGTTGATGATTTGCCCACAGTGGCCGAGATGATATGATGGGATGCCCGTAGAAGCTTGATATGAATGCATATACTCATGTATGGTAGGGCATTTATACGCATAAGCATGACATTTTAAATATTAAAGGATTCACAAAGCTATTCAAACTTACATGTCGAGTCTTTTACTCCATGTTTCTCTCATGTCTATTGTTTACTGATTTTCATTCCTTACATACTCGGTACATTATTTGTATTGACGTCCCTTTTGCCTGGTAACGCTGCGTTTCATGCCCGCAGGTCCTGATAGACAAGTCGAGAGTCCTCCAAGTAGGCTATCAGCTTAGCGGAAGATGTTGGTGCGCTCCATTTGCTCCGGAGTTACTTATTTGGTCAGTATGATTAGTACATGCATTGATTGGTATGGCGGGGCTCTGTCCCGACCTTTATGATATTATATATTCTTAGAGGCTTGTAGATAGATGTCATGTATACAAATTCTTGTATGGCCTTGTCAGCTTATGTTTTGAGTATATAAAGGATCATGCCAGCCTTATAGGTCTTACAACATATGTATAAGTTTGGATTACATGTTGGATCATCCAATGTCGAGTATTTTTCCCATGTTTTATTCTACTTATCTCACGATAGCCTCTCTGGCTCATTTACCTATGACAGTATAATACGAAAGATACGTTACGTAGGTACTCGGTTAAGTAAGGTACCGGGTGCCCGTTGCGGCCCATCGGTTTGGGTCGTGATATGATAGATAGCCGGATAGACGTTATCAGTAGACAGAGCCAGACATCAGCTTGATTGGTAAGTTCCTCTCCCCCGGAGTTACCAAGTCTAGACTTCTGAGTCCATTTTATATATACATGTTTGATGGGTAGGTGGAAGCCCTGTCGAGACCATGATACAATTTTGTTCCCTCTAGAGGCTTGTAGACGAGTCATGTATATTTTGTATGTCAGTATAGTGGCCTTGCAAGCCATGTGTATATGTTCAGTTTGGTATTGCTGGTTCTAAACGTTCACGATAGCCTCATCAGCGTGCACAATTATGTATATGAGATTTTGGGTATGTTTACCCATCAGATGAGATAAACGTTATTATTATCAGATGATTCAGAATATGGCCTCGTCGGCTTTGATTGGTATTGTAAGCTTGCAGGTATGCCTCGTCGGTCTAAGTTGAGGACTACCCCTCCGAAGTTCACTGTTACAGAGTAATACACTGGGGTCGAATATGGCACTGGGTGCCGGTCACGCCTCCCAGGTTTGGAGCGTGACAATTAGTATTCCATAAATTTATAATTCAAATATAGAAAACACTATTTCTAATTAACTTAATTTCTTTAAAGGTCAGAAAATCCTAAAACATTTTATAGAAGTGAATACACAATACATTGTTGCGACTTCTTGTCTAATCCAGCTCCTAATTATTCTGGGCGCTACGATCTCCATTATGTGCCATCAACTAGTAATCATCCAATTAATAAATTTCTAGAATACTTTATCTTGTTTTACGTTAGCACTTGTTTGTAATCATTATAGGGTCAAATCTTTCTATAACGATCTTGTTTGTTTCAAATATTTTTGAATGTTATAGTGAAGTGTTGTTATAGAAAATATATATTATAGCATAACATGAAATTTAGTTCCGGAAAAGTTTTACTTTTATAGTAAAGTGTTGTTATATAAGGATGTTTATAGAAAGATCTGACTGTATATTCTTCATTCCATTGCTATTAACGTATTATGTCATTAAGAATTAGAAAATACTTAGAACCCTTTTTTGCGCCAAAGACTACATCTAATTAATGGCTAAATTCCGATCTTCCGTGACATGTCAAGTAATAATAAATAAAATAAATGTGTTACTAAATCCGTTTCATTTCCAAGTCCCACCCGCTTGTTTCTTTAACTTAGTGCTTTACTCATATGGAATTGTTTTACAAAAAGACTTGACAAGCATGACTTGGAAATTGCACATATAAAAGTTATATGAGTATATAAGCAATGATTTCATTCCATTTACCTAACCAATCTTCGCGCATTAGAATCAATTATAATTTCAGGTATATTTTTATCATCCATTATTTCATGATAATACAAATTTCGTCGCCGTCAAAAGTCAAGCTCAAGAGTCAAATTATCACGATTCCTCTTAAATTTCAACTTGTTTGGATGGTTGTTACCTATTGTATCGTATCATATTGTTACTTTAAATACAATGTTTGTTTTGATTGTTACTTAAATTTTATTGTATTGTATCGTTAAATCCGTCGTTACGTAACGATGAAATGTGTCACTTTATATAACGACCGATTTGGTGTGGTCGCATAGTTTTCTTGAGTTTTTCTTTCAATCTTACCCTTCATTAGTATTAAATAATTTTATTTTATTATTTATCCTACCTTTTTATATACCGTATCATAACTTTTCTTTATAATATTGTAAGTTTATTCATTATATTACTGGTGCGTGATACCATGAAACGACGATAAAATGACACAATCCATCCAAACATTGTATTCATCAAACAATACAGTACAGTACAATACAATACAATATAATACAATACAATACGATACATTATCGAACGATACGTAACAACCATCCAAACAAGCTGTTAAATTTTTCTCATCATCAATTTCTCCCACTATCACTCAAAAAGGTCTCAAAATTTGTCATTTAGTTAATGGGCAAAGAAGCTAGAAATCTAATAAATTGATCGACAACTTCAATCATCATCTTAACTTGAATTACCTAGCATTAAAAACTCTTAATTCACTAATTTGTTGTAATGTAAGGGTATCCCTAATTGGTTAATCCAACTCGTACTGTTTGTATGTTATTAGCCGTTTGGGTGAGGATTTCATAAATTGCTGTTTTCTTGAGCTCAAGATGAGAAATATGAAGTAGTCTTCTTTATATTTGATATTGATGTTTTATACTTCAATATCACACAAGAGGGGTGATTTATATGATGTCCAATTTTTTGCATGTACTAAATTATCGAAGGACCTGATTCTTTTATGTGTTCCTTGCACTACGGTTGCGGTATAAATAATGCAGAAAGTAAAGTACACAAAGATTTTTATATAGAAAACACCTTGCTCAAAAGACAAAAAAACACAACCTACTACCCAGTAGGATTTTCCAAAACTTCACTACAACTCTGAGCCAACAACAAAGTTTACAAATTCTTGCAAACCTAATGATTACCTCTAACCTCTGTAGCAACCAGCCACAGGCTATTGCGCCTGCTTCAAGTTAATTCTTACTTGAACAATATAACTCGAGTTTACAATCTCTTGCAAACCTAAGGATTAACTCTAACCCTTGTAGCAACACGACATAGGTTGTTGCATCTAATTCAAGTTAACTCTAACTTGAATAATATAACTTATGCACCAAGTAAAATTTGCTTCTAAGAAAGCTGAAAGGTACAACTCAAAATGCCTACTACACTTTGAACTAGAAATAAAGTAAGACACATAAAACTCATTATAGAATTGGTTCTTTAATCTGGTTCGTGTAGCTTCAGGATCATACTCTTGAATCTCATAGGAATTGCTCACAAAATGCCTTACTATTTTGCTCTTAATTCGTGCTTTCACTTTTGTATTTGTGTGTCACTTGTAAAAGATAACAACATTGATATTTATAGAGTTAGTAAAGAAAGATTAACTGGAGTTCTAATGCTTTACTCTTCCTTGGTGGAAGAGTTCTAGTCAACTTCAACTTCTAACTATTCCTTTATCTAGGATAGGGTTCTCTTCAAGTAAGGAGTTATGCTCCTTATCAAATATGCAACATTTTCGTTCAGGGATTATCAGAAATAGCCACTTATACTTATCCCATTCACGTGCATGCCTTTGCTTAATTATTTCAGTCACTTGTGTACACTGTTCATGGACCTGGTTCATGCACGTGTTTCTTTGTCAATCATCAAAACCAAAATCGCTCAGGTCAACAGATATAATTAATGCATTTCTCTACTGAAAGTATATTTGACATCTTTTCTCTTGAATTTGTAATTCCTCTCTAAGAGTTCGATATATGTAATTCACGTAAAGATTAAACAATTAGCACATATGAAGTTTATACAAATTACCTCTTGAAGCGTGAGTAAGGTAAATCTATCACGTTGGTCTCCAGTTCCAACGTAGAACGAACATGACCTCCACAAACGTCCCACAATCTTCTACTATGTTACTCAAATAATATCTAGAAAGAACGAAATTTGTGTGGGCGAATTCCAAGAAAAGAAGCATCAAATTTTTAGTTAGCCCTATGGAGCAAAAATTCATGTATATATAAACACGTTTTTAGGGTACAAAATATTTTTCAAAACTTGTTGGGTTTTCTTTTCCGCCAAGAAAATATTTTTTTTATTTCCTATTATTTAGGCATAGTAGGGACCACAAACTTTAATTAACAAGGGTCCTTATTATGAAATTAATTTTGAATTTTGAAATTAATATCTACCATAATTAATTACGAATTATTCCACTAAAAACTCCTAATTGCACTCCTTTTTTCAATTTTAAATTCTTCCATAAAATTTTATTTAACTCCACGTGTTAAGATTAAAATATTAATCAATAAAATTAAATTACTGATACTTTAATTTATTGATTACTTCCTTTAGACTTTCGTTTAACTTATTTCATAAGTTGGATACAAAATTTACCGGCCAGGTTTACACATAAAAACTTATAAGCTTTCATGAAGGAGTATCATCAACCTCGAAATGGAGACATGGGTTCTATCAACTAATTACTATTTCGCCAATGTATGTCATTATTGTCCAATTTACTAGATTTATTGACCCACGAAAGAATCTCGCATTTTAATAAATCAGCATAATAATTAAATAATACTAATAATATTTATATCAAGACTAAGAGTATAAGTACCTTGAATGTACTAGAGAATTATTTTATTAAGTATACAATATTTATCTCTACTTGATCCGTTCAATACATACAAAATGTACTAGACCAAGAAGTCGGAATTAAACTATTCCCATAATCAAGATAAATTATATTTAATTTTGTGTTATAACCATTCCGATGGTTTGTCCAATTACATCATTAGATTGTGAACATAAACTTTATGACTTATAAGAACTGATGATTTAATCTTTCATGTATAAGCTAAACTCTATACACGTGTTTACCCTTAAAATTGGATAACAATTGAATTTGTACGCGGTTTTAAGGATATGTGATATAATTTGATACAAATTAAGAAGATAGATTAATATTGAAATTAACGATAAGAAAATAAATTCAAACCACAAAATTGAACAGCCTTAGCCTCTAAGTTTGATCACTTTCGAGCCAAGAAATGCCTCAACTAGTGTTAGAACTGAATAACAAAATGATAAGAACTAGAAATGATCAGTATATTGCTTTCTTTGTGCATGTTACAATGCGTCCTACAAATGATCAGAACCCCCCTTTATATAGTAAGGATGTTCTACTCTTGGTATAATTCTATACAATGTAAAAAAATCTCATGATTTGCTAATTAATCGGCATCTTCTTGATAAGTGCCGAGATTTCCGCTGTGATCCTCGATCGATTACGGATATTTTAGCTTTCCATTATTTGTCTCGGCAAATTTTCCTTGATCTTTCTCGATCTCGAACTTGCTCGGTCTCTGGGTCACGAGTTCGACGATCTTGTTTTTCACCTTGGTTTGATCTAACTCGAGCTCGAGTTTTGGCCTGCCATGTTTCAGCCTCGATTGGTCAAACAATGGACAAACCCGACTTTGATCGTATACAAATAGTCTACTCATTTTTCGGAGAGAAGATGACAAGAAACGATATGAACTTCCTATCCTCGCTCCAATAGATCATGATGTAAGCGACAAAAGGTAACTGAAATGTCCCGTCGATCTAGTCTCCAAGGCATTAAATGTGTGTTAGCGTTGGTCGGCCACTACTGGTTTTGAACCGCCATTAGCAAACTATAAATATCCCAACTTTAATTTATTCAAACTTTATGTTAAAAAGCTTCTTCTACTCTTGTTCTTTAAGAATCTCTTCACTCTCCAACCTTTGTACCCAAATTTCTTGAACCTTTTGCAACCACTAAGCATACCTTCTTAATTTCCTTTCTTCATCTCTACTTTAAAATGTCGAAGACTTTTAAGACTATTCCACAGAAAGAAACAGTCTCTTCATCACGGCTTGCCAGCGATGGGACTGCGGCGGAGCCATACCCTAAAGAGTTTGTTCTAGGAGGGTGTCCGATAGGTGCTGATTTCAATCTAAAAAAAACTTCCTCGATACCGGGTCGATATGAGCCGGTCTCAAGATATATATGAACGATCACCGATGATCTTCTCCCCAAGGTCAAAGAGGATTGTAACTGGGCAGATAAACACGTGGTGGTTTCCTCGCCTGAGGAATCAATTACTACCCACGTGGAGGGTTTTTTAAGTGTATGCACTTACCCCTTCACGTTGGTTCCCTTAGACCCGATCATTGTTGCCTTATACAAAAGGTACGAAGTGACCCTCGGTCAGATTCACCCCTCTTTCCGGAGGATAGTGATTCTTCTTTGTTTTTTTCGTAAAGAAAATCAAGGGGTGTTCCTTCACCCTCGATCATCTTATGCGCCTATACAGTCCCCGACTCTATCGAGGGGGATCAATTAAACTTTCTCGCTAGGCCACCAGGGCCCGTTTCTCGAGTATAGAAAAGGATCAGGACCGAGGCTGGATGGGCCAATTTGTTCGAGTGAGGACCTCGGACTTGATCCCTGCAGAGGATATGCCATTTCCCAAGAAATGGAACATAAAGCGTAAGTATAACTTCTCCTTTAAAGATTTTATTTATTGTTTGTTCCTTTTCCTTCCTTCTTATCGGTGTTTTTGTGGTGCAGTTGTGTCTCAGATGTCGGACGTAGTTCCTCAACTCAAAGAGTGGGTCGAGGGTCTAGTGTCCTAGAGACCATATTTCGAGCGCACATGGCGCGAATTGTCGAAGGGTCAGTGGGAGGCCTGTAATCATAGTAGGTTTTTTTTTCTGATTTAATGATGTTTGATTTTCTCCTTGCGCTATCGAATTCTTATCGGTTCAATTTTCTTTTGTAGGTATCCCCAAAGATGTTGCTATGATATCTCCATCCAGTAATGAGGAAAGGTGTCGATAAGATCCTTTTGATCTTGTGATCTTCGAGAAACTTGGTCACATGCTGCCGATAAACCGCTTCCCATTGTCACATACAATTTCGGATGGCATCTCGAACCGACATATGATGTGGTCCCAAATGAATTCGATGACTTCTTTCTCCCTGATCTTCTCGTATGCCTGTGCTTCAACCCACTTAGAAAAATAGTCAATCATAAATAAGATAAATTGAGCCCTACCCGGTGCCCATGGAAGAGGGCGATGATGTCCATTCAACATTTCATGAATGGCCATGGCAACAAGACTGAATGCAACAGTTCCCCAAGTTGGTGAATCATCGGAGCATATCTTTGGCACTTGTCACATTTTCGTACAAACTCTTTCGTATCCTTTTCCATGTCGATCCAGTAACAACCGACTCTGGTCACATTTTGAACCAATGATTCGGTGCCTGAATGATTTTTGTAGGTGCCCTCATGAACTTCCCTCAGAACATACTCGGTATCTTCGGTCCCAGACATACTGCTAGCGGGCCATCGAACATTCTTTTGAACAAGGTTCCGTCCTCGGACAAGCTGAATCGGGCTGCCTTTGTGCGCATGGCCATCGATTCTTTTGGATCTGACGGAAGTTTCCTGGACTTCAAATACTCTATGTATTTATTTCTCCAATCCTAGGTTAAGCTTATGGAGTTTATTTCGATGTGACCTTCTTCTACTACCGACCTCATGAGTTGTACGACTGCCCCCGAGTTGAGCCCGACTTCTTCGATCGGCGACCCTAAGTTTGCAAGGGAATTTGCCTCACTATTTTAATCTCGAGGCACGTACAGCAAAGTCCACTCTTTGAACCGATGTAATGCTACCAGTAACTTATCTAGGTACCTTTGCATTCATTCTTCTCTAACTTCGAACGTTCCGTTAACTTGGTTCACCACAAGGAGGGAGTCACATTTAGCTTCGATCACCTCCGCCCCCAAGATTTTGGCCAGTTCGAGACCTGCAATCTTGGCCTCATATTCGGCCTCGTTGTTATTCAACTTCACAATTCTAATGGATTGTCTAACTACATTGTCTGTGGGTGGCTTCAGTATGATGCCAAGTCCGTACCCTTTTGCGTTCGAGGCACCTTCCATAAAGAGGGTCCAATTCCCGAAGACGTCCCCGAGTTTACCAACAACTCGCTTTTGACTTCGGGTATTAGTGCCGATGTAAAGTCAACCACGAAATCTGCCATGATTAGAGAATTAATGGTTGTCTAAGGTTGATATTCGATATTCTACCCGCTGATTTCTACGGCCCATTTGGCTAATCGTCCCAAGAGTTAGAGTTTATGCATTATATTGCGCAATGGGTAGGTTGTCATAACACATATAGGATGACACTAAAAATATGGTTTCAATTTTCTAGAGGAACTTAGTAAAGCGAGCGCTAATTTTTCTAGGTAAGGATATCTAGTTTCAGCCTCACCTAAGGTCCTACTAACATAATAAATTGAAAATTGCGTACTTTGTTCTTTCCGAACTAGGACTCCACTTACCGCTATTTCCGATACTGCCAAATATATGTATAGTCGTTCGTCCCCCCTCGATGTGTGAAGCAATGGCGGGCTCGATACAGACCGCTTAAGTTCTTCTAAGGCCCGTTGGTATTACGAGGTCCATATGAAATTGTTTTTCTTCTTCAGTAACGAGAAAACCAATGGCTCTTATCGGAGAACCTCAAGATGCATCGCCCCAGGGTGGCAAATGCGCCCGATTAGCCTTTGTACACCCTTCACATTATCCACTACCGTGATATCCTCGATAGTTTTGATCTTGTCGGGGTTGATCTTAATTCTCCTCGGTTGGATACCATGAACCTGAGAAATTTATCGGATCTGACTCCGAACGCGCACTTTTCTTGATTCAGCATCATGTTATACCTCATCAATATACTAAAGGTTTCCTGCAAATGCTTTAAATGGTCCTCTGCTCACAAGACTTAACTAACATATCATCAATGTAAACTTCCATGGATTTTCCTATTTGTTCTTCGGACATTCAGTTTATTAGGCGTTGGTAAGTGGCACCAGCATTTTTTAATCCAATGGCATTACGTTATAGTAGTATGTGATATACTTAGTGCTGAAGGAGGTCTTTTCTTGATCATCCGGGTTCATTTGTATTTGATTGTACCCGGAGTAGGCATCGAGAAAACTGAGGATCTTGTGTCCGGCCGTAGCATCGATCATGTGATCGATGTTAGGCAAAGGGAAAGTGTCTTTGGGGAATGCCTTATTTAAATCTTTATAATCCACACACTCTCAGTTTATTCCCTTTTTTAAGGACCACTACTACGTTTGCTAATCATTTCGGGTATTTGACCTCCCGATTGGACCCTATTTTAAGGAGTTTAGTTACCTCGTCCTTGATGAAGGCATGCTTGATCTCGGACTGGGGTCTCCTTTTTTGCTTGATCGGATAGAATTTCGGGTCTAGGCTCAACTTATGAGTAGTGATGTCCGGTGGGATCCCTGTCATATCGAGATGGGACCAAGCAAAATAATCCATATTAGATATAAGAAATTGAATGAGTTTTTTCCTGAGCTCAGGATTTAACTCCGTGCCCAGGTATATTTTCGATCGGGCAAATATTCGATCAATATGACCTGCTTCAGCTCTTTGACCATTGATTTGGCAGTGTCGAAATCATCGGGAACTATAAAGGATTGAGGAACTCCGTAATCATCATCTTTGTCAGTCCCCTGCTTGTCCGGTTGGGTCGAGGCTGGAATTGGTGATTTCTATTTGGCTTCCTGTTTTGCTTTATAACTTGACTCCTTTGTTGATGAGAGAGTTGATATCAGAATTACTTCATCAACGGAAAATATCTCCTTTGCGATGGGTTGCTCCCCGTAGACCGTCTTGATACCTTCTGCTATTGGAAATTTTTATACCTGGTGAAGGGTCGAGGGCACAACCCTCCTGTTGTGGATCCATAGTCTCCTAAATATGGCGTTGTACCTCAGGTCCCCTTCGATCACGTAAAACTCGGTCTCTTGGATGGTTCCGGCCACATTTACCGGTAACGTTATTTCTCCCTTAGTGGTTTCACAACCCATGTTGAATCCGTTTAGCACTCGGGCCGCATGCATGATTTGGTCCTGTAGGCCAAGTTGTTTTACGACCCTCGATCGAATAATGTTGGCCGAGCTACCTGGATCAATTAACATACGTTTAACTCGAGTTTTATTCATGAGTACAGATATTACCAGTGCATCATTACGGGGCTGCATGATTCCTTTTGCATCCTCGTCGCTGAAAGATAAAGTTCCTTCTGGTATGTAATCTCGGGTCCATTTTTCCCTTATGATTGATAATTTGGTGCGCTGTAACATCGTACCTTGAGGAACATCGGCCCCTTCGATGATCATATGAATGACGTGTTAAGGTTCGTCTTGCTTGTTTTGTTTATTGGAATCCTTGTTTCTAAAATGATTCTTGGCCCGGTCACTCAGAAATTCCCAGAGGTGCCCGTTGTTGAATAATCGGGCTACCTCTTCACTCAATTGTCAACAATCCTCTGTTTTGTGGCCATGAGTGACATGATATTTGCATATTTTGTTGGGATCCCTTTGGGTTGGATCATTATGTAAAGGCCAAGGCCATTTGATATCTTTGATGTTTCCGATAGCCGATACGATGGCAGCTGCATCAACATTAAAGTTGCACTCTGATAATCGTGGTGCCTCTTTAGGTCCGATAGGTTTGTTGAAGCCATTCTTTCTCATGAGCCCTCGAGATCTTTGGCCTCGATCACTTCTCATTTCATTTCGTCCAGAATGTTTCCTAGGTCCGCTGCTCCTATGATCTCCATTATACAATTTATATCGATCTCTGTTCAACCTCAGTTCTCGGTCAATATCCCTATTGATTCTATCGATGGGTTTGATAGGATAAACAAACCCAGAAGGAGCCCCAAATTGATCATCTTCGACCCTGATCTTTGATTGGTACCGATTATGCACATCGACCCAAGTAGCAGCCGGGTATTCTATCAAATTCTGCTTCAACTGATGTGAAGCCACTGAGCTTCGAACATTGAGTCCTTAGGTAAAAGCTTGAACAACCCAATCATCAGCGACCGGTGGCAAGTTCATCCGTACCATTTGCAATTGAGACACGGATTCTCTCAGCATTTCGTTGCCCTTCTACCTTACCTTGAAAAGGTCCGACTTCCTCGTTTCGACCTTGATGGCCCCGGCGTGTGCCTTTACGAAGGAATCTACAAGCATAGAAAATGAGTCAATAGAATTAGGTGGTAAATTATGGTACCATATCATAGCTCCCTTTGACAGGGTCTCTCCGAATTTCTTTATCAAGACAAATTTGATCTCGTCATCCTCTAGATCATTCCCTTTTATATCACATGTGTAAGAGGTGACGTGCTTATTCGGATCAGTCATTCTATTGTATTTAGGAATCTCGGACATGCAGAACTTCTTGGGGATTGGCTTGGGAGCCGCGCTCGGGGGGAAAGGTTTTGCACGAATATTTTGGAGTCCAGAACCTTCAATATCGGTGGTGCCCCTGGGATTTGATCGACCCTGGAGTTGTAAGTTTCCACCTTTTTATCGTTTGCCTCGATCTTCTTTTTCCCCGACTCAATTCGTTTTGTCAATTCTTCGAGCATCTTCATGATTGCAGGATTGGTCTCCGATTCTTTCTCGTTTGATTTCCTTGAAACTGATTCGACCCTGAGTACAACTTCCTGAGGCGGCTCAAGCTCTACCTTACTCGGTGGGTGATTCTGGTTTTAGAGATGGGCTATCGCCGCCTGCTGAGCCTGCAACATTTCAAAGATCACACGCTGGCTGATCCCGCCATCTTTACCGCCATGTGTGCTTTGAGCGGCTGATCGAACATCCCCACGGATGCTGCCTTCGGGATCGACGGCTAAATTTGTGTTGATGGCTACATGTAAGCTGACGTCGATTGGATCTACAGCCAGAAATCCATTGACGCCAACCGCGGGTACATCATTCCCTGGTGCTATGTTATCATTTTCGTCAAGGTGGCCGAAATCATTGTCAACGTATAGAGGTGATGACTGAGAGTTTGACATTTTGGTCTTGGAATCAAAGATACTCCAAAGAATAAGTGTAAAGTAGTGTGTGTTATGAAAGTTTGTACCACGTAATCACTATTATCCTTATCTCCACGGTGGGCGCCAAACTGTTTACCCTTAAAATTGGATAACAATTGAATTTGTACACGGTTTAAGGATACGTAATATAACTTGATTCATATTAAGATGACAGATTAATATTGAAATTAACGATAAAAAAATAAATGCAAACCAACAAAATTAAATAGCCTTAGCCTCTGAGTTTGATTACCCTCGAGCCAAAAAATGTCTCAACTAGTGCTAGAACTGAACAATAAGAGGATAAGAACCATAAATGATGAGTATATTGCTTTCTTTGTGCCTGTTACAATGTGTCCTACAAATGATCAGAACCCCCCTTTATATAGTAGGGGTGCTATACTCTTAGTATAATTCTATACAAGGTAAAAAAATCTCATGGTTTTCTAATTAATCAGCCTCTTCTTGATACGTGCCGAGATTTTCACCGTGATCTTTGACCGATTGCGGATATTTTGGCTTTTCGTTATTTGGCTCGGCAAGTTTCCATCGATCTTGCTCGGTCTCAAGCTTGCTCGGTCTCTGGGTCACGAGCTCGACGATCTAATTTTGCGCCTTGGCTTGATATAACCCGAGCTCGAGCTTTGACCTGCAATGTTTCAGCCTCGATTGGTCAAACAATGGACGAATCTGGTTTTGACCGTATACAACACTAAATCATCTACTATATAAGCAAAAGACACACAAACAAATATATGATCTATTTAAAATAATTTTTTTATTGAATTGAATAAGTAAATAAATAATTGTTTCATAAAGAATATCATAACAAAACGCATGATTTATAGAGTGTGTATATATATAAATAATATGAGTGTGTTGATGGATTAGTAACATAAAATATAAAGAAAAAATTCTTCAGAAAATTAGAAGTTGGTAGAACGCAAGGATGCTGAGATCATGGAGTTAAATATGAGGAAGTACTAGATACACGATATAATTATCAAAATTAAAGTATGTGATCCGCCAATTATTAATTGGCGTAAGTGAGGCCGAAGTTCTCTTGCCCTTAATCAGCTAAAGGTAAATTCATAATAACACATACGAGAGAGTTGATGGCCAATTCACCTGTTAAGCACCCTCATCTTGAGTCCATTACTTAAGTGGTCACTCAATTATTCGAAAATCACTTAACTATGCCTATAATACTCAAAAGGTCATTCAATCACATTTCTTAAATTTTTAGTTGTCAAATACCTATTTTACCATCTAAATTATCAACTTTTGTCTCCTCCTCCGATAAGAGGGGTTACTCTGATGAGCAACCTCCACTTCCAACCAAGAGATTGTGAGTTTGAGTCTCCCCAAGAGCAAGGTGGGAAGTTCTTGGAGGGAAGGATGTCAGGGGTCTATTTGGAAACAGTCTCTCTACCCCATGGTAGGGGTAAGGTCTGCGTACACACTACCCTCCCCAGACCCTATTATTGTTGTTGTTGTTGTCTCCTCCTCCTTCTTCTTCGTTTTCCTTTTTTAATATTACGTTTTTTTCTCTTTTTAATCTACATTATGGAGTACCTATAGAACAAATAAATTTTATTTATAAAATAAAAATAAAAAATATTTTTCTAGCATATATAATGCCGGAAAAATAATATAATCGAGCATAATTTTTAAATGAATATATATATATATATTGTATGGGTCACAATCCAACCGAGAAAATTCAGTACGAAAAGGTGATTATCGTGAGTAATTTGTAACTTATCATCGGCAATTTAACCGAAGTCGACCAGTGATCAATGGAATGAGTCGCCAAGCAGTCAACCACAACCGAGGTCGAGTAGAGAAGATAGTAGTAACGACTAGTTTTGTATTGGGATATTCAGAGGGAATATTCTTTTAAATATTCTCTCTGTTTGTAATTTTAGGACTCTTTAGGAATGTCCCATATAAATAGTATGAGAGATAAGGGAAAAGACATGTAATATTCTATATGATAAGAATTTTTTTGAAAAGCAAGCTCTCTGAATAAATACAAAGAAATATACCTTTCTAAAGAGATTGATCTTTTTGGATTATTCCTTGTCATTTCCACCAGATCCGAGAAAGTCTTCAATATTCTTATAAGTTTCTTGTCACTCATCATTGTTAGAGGGAAGAATCATCCACCTCATTCAATATTGGGTGAATTTTCTCCTTTATTTACATTTAGTGTCATTTATTTTATTTATTGCTTATCATTATTCCTATTCCATGGACAACCGTAACATTTAATGGATATTGCATTAAATCTATTTTAACGTGGTCCCACGTTATCCGCATAAACCTATTTTAAATCTAAAGTCATTATCTTTAACTATGATTTACCCTCTATCCTTTTATTTAATTAATTTAACAAGAAGTTTTATACTTTTTGGTCAAACAATTTGGTGCCTTCTGTGGGGATTTCCTAGTCAAAGTCTTAGTTTCTTTCAGATCTAAAAGAAAGCAACACAAAACCCTGTCTTTTCTTGCATGCATAGTCTAACATGGCAGGTAATGGAGAGGAAAGAATGAAAACAGTAGCCATTCTTACTACCAACCTCCTAAACACCATCAGCAAAATCACTTGAACAGACACTGAGGACGTGACACCAAACGCCTCCCCCGGGTGAGTGGTTCACCCCTCCCTCACGGCAACATCACAACCTCACATGGTAAAGGGGCCTCTACATCCATAAAGGAAGAGGCACCACCAGCAGTGAAAAAGCTGCTCGAGGCGTGGTTGACAAACACGCTGACCAGCATTCTCGACAAGCCCCCCAAAAGGACGTACAAAGAAAATACGAGAGTTTGCGTCGCACCAGTGACAAACAAGCAGCATGACCCCCCTCTTGTAACAGGTATTACTTATAACGTTAGTGATGCAGGTAACAACACCCTCATAGCCATTTTGAGGGATGGGGGAGATGGAAAACGAGAATAAAATGCTCCGCGACCAAATGAAAGAGCATCAAGAAAGGGTATACAACATACCAGGCACCCCAAAGCTCTTGCCAAAAAGGGATGCTGGCCGGTTCGTTGAACTTGATTCACAATTAACCTCGTTCGAGTTAATTATGACTACGTTTGACTTCGCTCGAACTAATCAAAGACACTCGATCATGTTCGAGCTAACGCCCACCAACATAATTCATTTAATCAAGGCAATCAATTGAGGAAAATATTCAAGGAAAAAATAGAAGACACAGAAATAAACAACAAAAATAGCATTCCAAATCAAGAGGTATCTTACAAAGACCGAACAAACACCCACAAAAGTAAAAACAAAAGATTACAAAAAGCATTACTCTGCAGCATCAGCCCCACCATCGTCCTCTCCATCAGAGTATTTGTCATCATACCAGGCACCTAGATCAAGACCGTCCAAGTCATCTTCACCTTCACTAGCCCCCGGCGTAGCAGGATCGTAACCACATGCGACCCAAGCTATGCGTTCTTTAGCACGAGCATCCTCAAACTCAGCCTTGAAAACTCTCCCCGCCATCATCAAGCCCCTGAATATGTCTAGTTGAGCCTCAGAATGAATCCACTTTTCGTACAAATCCCCACGGAACATCGAGACAAGTAAAAGTGTGAGATAAAGACTATCGAGTTAGTAGTTGCACCTTTTCGGCCTCAATGACGGCGATCTATTCATTAACATTCGAAAACTCTTTCTCAATCCCACCAATCCATTCATCAAACCTCACCTCCCTAAGCGCGGTCGTCTCCGCATCACTCGCCTGCTCAGATCTGAGGACGCGAATGGTATTCTCTAACGTCGCCACCTTCGCCAAAGTTATTTCCCTGTCCTCCTTGGCCCTCTCCGACTCTAACATTTTTTCGACCAACTCGGAACTTAAGTCATTAGCTTTGATTGAGATCTGCTCAAGTTCGGCCCACAGAGATGCCACTTGAGCTTGAAGGTCGACACACTCAGCCACAACCACCTTACTCACTTCGAGCTTGTCCTCCTTGACCCTAAGCGCTCCCTCGAGCTTGCTACATTTGCCGATGAGCCTCACGGGTTCATCATCCTTCTGCCTCAACTCATTTCTAAGAGACTGGAAATTACCGTCCGCACTGAATCGGGCGTGTATCTCACGGTACTTGTCACGGTACTTATGATACTTCAAAACCATTTTCTTAGAAACAACCTTCCATTTCTCTTCTCAGCGGGCACTCTCGATCTCTAAAATGAGAGTCTAGTAAAAAAAGGAAGAGCCAAAAAAAGTCACTAAAAACAAAAAGGAGAAAGGATGCAAGGTACAAGAACAACAAAAACATATAAAAACAAACTTACCCTCAAAGCCATTCTGCATATGCCTAACGATAGATCAACATCCTTAAATGTTTGTAAAGTCCTGTTCTCAGCACCAGAACAGAAAGGAACCAAAGAAGGAACTACGCTCTCTGTATTCATCAATAAGTCGCAGTTCAAGGGAATGGCTATGGTGCGAGTAGATCTCTCTGTTCTCACTTCTACCCGAGTAAACCCCTCATCGAACATCTGTACCTCTTCAGGGTCGATGTTGGAACCGGACTCATAACCATCTACAACCACATTTTCCCCCCTCTCCTAGGCAGAGTAAGGTACATTGACCTGCCCTGATGGCGATAGATCACTCCTCAGGATGACCTCCGCAGCCTCTGATCGCGCTCCTCCTTCCACGGCGACCTCTAGCAAGGGAACAATTTCTACATCTGAAGGGGGCGTAGTTTCTGTACCCAAAGCTATGTCGCCCTCGGGTGCGGCCATGGCCAGTTTGGGATCGCCCCTTATTGGCTCTTCGTTTCCTACTACCTCGCCGCCAATTTCTACTTTCTGCCCTTTTAGTGAAACTACATCCTCCTCGCCCGACAACGACTCGTCCACTAAGTGCAATATAGGAGAAGTCAAAGTCTCCATCGAAGGGCCTGCTGAGATCCAAGAAGAAGCAGCTATCTGAACGGACTGGCCTACAGTCGCAGTGAGCAGAGATCTAGTCAGTGCATCCAATTGATGAAAAGCGGGGGTAGGAGCCCTCTCTCTTTTTGTATTCCTCCGACCTGACAGCAAACATAGAAATTAAAACTGACCCCACTATAAGAAGAGAGCGAAAAAGAAGATTAAAATGAATAACTCAATGGTCGAAGAAGGTTTACGTCCAAACATTTTGTTGAACGACGACTATTCGCGGATCCCCACCGTGTGGTGTAAAATTTGACTCACCCAGTCGCTAATGTCGGCGACCAACATAAGAGGGTCCCTCTTGGCTGCACAAAAGAGGAAGAAGAACGATTAAATCACTGGAGAGAGATAAAACAAGCACTCAGTTAGCAAAAATACTTACGGTAGAAGTTCCACGATTCAAGGAATCCACTGGGGTTCGCCACCATGTGCTCGGTCTTGATGTAGAAGAAGTTGAACCAAAATCGACGATTTGCCTTATCGTCCATCTTCACCAGCAATACCTTGGTCCCACGATGGTGGAGGTGTATCATCGTACCCCTGTGAAAGCTTGGCGCGAAAAGATGTAGCAGATAGAAGATGGAAATCCCACTGTTGGCCAGCTCCGCGTACTTTATCAACATAAGAAAGAGTTTGTAAATATAGGGGAGAGCTGGGCCAGATAAATGCCATAGTAGCGGCAGAATTCCTACGATAACGGGGGAAGAGGAAGAGAATAGCCCACTTGGAACGGGTACGCGTAAAATGTGCAATATTCAAAACGATGAATCTGTATTACGTCGTTCCCGGCTGGGACCAGGTCGATATAGGCAGGGATGTTGTACTTGACCCTAAGTTAGGCAAGATGGGTTGCGCCCATTTCAGACTTCACAGGCTCAGGCTCGTCCTCAAGTGACTTTGAGAAGTCCGACCTGGCCCTATAATTACGAGGAATGATTTCCTCCATGGTGGGAAATCTCTCATCCTCGGCAGCGACAACAACATCATCATGAGAAGGCATCCTCACTCCTAGTGAAGTTGGTTCAGGAACCTCACCAGAGACAAGGGGTGTATCCATCATTTTTGGTTAATTGTAAATACAGAAAATACAAACTTGAAAGAGGCAGAAACCGCAGGAATCACTCGAACTATAAAGGAGAGTAAGAATGCGAAAAATGGAAGCAACTAGAGTAGGAACACCAAAAGAAGAAGAATGGAAGAAAAGATGTAGGTTCAAGGGTTGAAAAATGTAAAGGTTCACTCAAAGGGTTTCCCTCCCTTATTTATAGAGAACATCGGTGCTCGGATCAAGACAATTAGCCGTCAAATGCACAGGGATCAAAATGACAGGAATACGGGAATCGATACAACGCATCAGGAAGATGCATAATGATGACGCGTGAGGCTGTGACGTCACTCTGAACCAATGTCATTAAGTGTAGTTCTCAAAACACCACGTCACCATCTCGACCGCGATCCTCACTACTCAACCTCCCCATCCGAATTTCACAAACTATGACTAATGAAGTCCGTTCATCGAGGTCGACCAAAAGACGACCTCGATAAGCGGAGGGACTAACTGTATGGGTCAAAATCTGATCGAGAAAATTCAGTATGAAGAGGTGATTATCGTGAGTAATTTGTAACTTATCATGGGCAATTTGGCCGAAGTCGACCAATGATCAATGGAACGAGTAGCCAAACAGTCAACCACGGCCGAGGTCGAGTAGAGCAAATAGTAGTAACGACTACTTTTATATTGGGATCTTCAAAGAGAATATTCTTTTAAATATTCTCTTAGTTTGTACTTTTAGGGTTATTTGGGAATATCTCATATAAATAGTATGAGAGATAAGGCAAAAGGCATGTAAGATTCTATATGATAAGAACTCTTTTGAAAAGCAAGCTCTCTAGATAAATACAAAGAACAACTTTCTAAAGAGATCGATCTTTTTGGATTATTCTTTGTCATTTCCACCAGATCCGAGAAAGTCTTCAATATTCTTATAAGTTTCTTGTCATTCATCATTGTCAGAGGGAGGAATTATCCACCTCATTCAATATCGGGTGAATCTTCCCCGTTATTTACATTTAGTGTCGTTTATTGTATTTATTGCTTATCATTATTCTCATTCCATGGAATATCGTAACATTTAATGGATATTGCATTAAATCCATTTTAACGTGGTCCCAAGTTATCCGCATAAACCTATTTTAGATCTAAAGTTATTATCTTTAACTAGGATTTACCCTCTATTCCTTTTATTTAATTAGTTTAACAAGAAGTTTTATACTTTTTGGTCAAACATATATATTATAAAAATATCTTTATTCTTAAATAATTATTTTTTTATATTACGTGCATTTAATATATATTACAAAATCTTTTTCGTTTATTCTTGATTGTGTAAATAAATTTTTGAGTTTTTGTTGTTAATATCAATATTAAGATGTCAAACGAATCCGTCGATAGTTCTTGGGAGTTATCACCCTATTATCCCGTCGTGGAGTAGTAAAGATAGCTCATACCATAGTTCTCCTTTCCGTGTTCTTGTTTCACTCCCTTTTCCAATTTATTTGCTCTTGTCTAATATGGCCTCTTTAATTAGTAAGTTGGAAATTCTAGCCATACTATTGAACGATAACGCATGCAAAGGGGCTAATAAGAGAGTGACGAGTGTGTCCAAATTAGACGCAGAAATAAATGTCTAGGTGAGTGGCAATGCTAATTAAAGATTCATTCTCGTCAAAGTCTGTGAAATTGAATGTAGAAAAAGGGGTCTCCCGATTCTATTTCCTTTGAACATTAAGTCATCACTCATCACCGTCACAACTCCAAGTTTGATTAAGTGAAGTTACGCCACGTGTGCGTGTCATAAATGGTACTCGGCGGCCAGTGGCCCATGCATGTACAAAGAGGTGGGAATAAATGGTGCAATTCCCGTCCATGGTACCCATAATTGCTACTCCCTCAACAGTAGCAGAAATTTGGAGAACACTACTTTCTTTTTTCATGGAAACATATCTAATATATTAATTCAACTGACCATAAAATTTGGAGATTGGCGGCTGACTTGGTCCCAAGGCGAATCTAATTTAAAGTTTATAGATTTGTGCGATAATTTTAAGTTAATAACTGGATTTATAGTCCCTGCAGTAAAATGAGAGGCTTGGAACTTGGAAGAACATTCTTGTATCTAACCTATTGCTTCTTCTATATATACCTTCACTAATTCAACCAATGGACTACTATTTTATCATGAATCGATAATTCCAATTATTGTCACATGTTAGTACAAACTACACACAGAAAAAATGAGTCCTCCACAAAAAAGGGCTAATAGACAAAATACATTCCAGTGACCTAATGAAAAGGGGTAAAGACTTTAGACTTTGAGAGAACACAAAATCTTGTCTGAAGATATGGGGTGAGATGTATTCACACCTCAGAAAGTGACCAAACCAAAAAAAGATGGGAATGAAATCAGAGACCCGGAATGCAAACGAGGTGGGTTTTTTTTTTGCTGAAAAATACTTTACCTCCGCCTGACCGAATCAAAAAGTAAAACAGGAATACATACCTATTTTATCTTTAATGAGAAATTTTTATAAGTACACAAATATCATGGCTCCACAAAACTTTTAACGCTTAAGCTTTTAAGATCACAAGTTTCAGACGTCTTCTTTTTTCTTAAATTTCGTGTTGAGTCAAACTACCTCATATAAAGTAAAACGGAGGGAGTAATTAATTATAATTAGGTAAAAATATGTATATATGTAAGATAGCAATCCCTCCAGTCCACAATAAGTGATCATTTAACCTTTGACACATTCATTAAGGAAATACAAACTCCTAATAAAAAAAGATGTATTCACTAAACTATATATCCTTAGTTAATTATTACCTTGATATATTGGAATATGTAAATAAGGGCAATTTGAAAAAATAAAATTAATTTTTTTTATTGTGTAAATAAATACTTATTTTGGATCAAAATAAACAGATAAAATGGTCACACTTGATTGTTGGCAGCTACGTGTCATCATCTCCTTGTCTTTCCATCTAGTCACTCAAATGCACCGACGTTTTTAGCCTTATTTCCACTTTTAATTTGCTTTCCACCTTATACATCAAATCATTCATGCTCCTCCTTTTCTTTTCCAGAAAGTACCTCTTTTACTTTCCTTTTGGTATCAAAATTTTGTTTGTGCCGACTCCTTGACGGGGGAGAAAGTAAAAATTCCGACGTGCATGCTTTAAGTAAAATTTACCGGTTCATCACATACCGAAACACATACTAATTCAAATGCCTAGACATAATCTTTCGAAAGGAGGAATAAATTAAAATGGTCGAGGAAATAAATAATATCCACCAAATGATAGAAATATACTTAACAAAGTGAAAGGCAATAACTTGTAGATGTTTTAGTCCTTTAGTTTATACAGACAGTTGTAGTATATATGAGAAACTTTAAGCTTCTAGCAAGAAAAATTGCCACCGTGAGTCACCAACCCTTTGGCCAAATAATAAGGATATGTATACTCTAAAATTATTTCTCATATATATTCATTGGGAAGTTCGGTATTTATACGAAATAAAAGTCTCGAGGAAGAAGTATTTTGACATTTTTAGTTTATTTGGTTACAACTTGATACTTGATAGACGTGATTTTGTTGAACAGCAATTTTTTTTTTTTGGCAATCGGCGCTATTTTTATAGAATATCTAATATTCTCGAAAAGGCTTACTAAACAAAAAAAAATTATCCTAGAAAAGAACATATTAAATTATCTGTTTGACTCAAAAGATATTAAAACCTTTTTGAACAAATCAATCAAAGATGAAGGGGTAAATCTTAGTCAGACATAATTAATTCCAGATCGAAAAGCTAACAGTAAGGATCACACATGGGATCAAAGAAATGTGAATGATCTTATTAAGATTCAATGTTGTATCTCCCATCAATCGATGGGGAAGCAGGTTTACATATTTTTCTAGAGGCTATTTTTTCTGTCTCCAGAATACACGAAGAGAGCTTTTCATTTTTTAGAGAGAGGTAGGAGGAGCAGCCCCCTGTTGAAAGCTTTCCTTGGCTATATATAATCAAGGCACCTTTGCCCTTTGCTTAAGTCGATGTCCTCTTGCCACCAATGTGTCTTGGTCATGATTTTAAGCGCCACTCCTACCGACTCGTCGGATGTCAGAGAGGAGAAATGGAGCGGGCTCTATTAACTTTCATTGCCCGGTTAATTAGGCAGGGCGTCGGTCAACTCGATCGTGGCTGTCAGATTTTGACAAATACAGTTAGTCCTTCCGTCTGTGGGGGTCGTCCTATGTTGGGCTCGGCAGACGGATCATGATCGTTACGAATTCGAGAGAAATCTGACTTACGACTCTCCGTTCCTTAGTCACATTTTGTGGGTTTTTAGCGGAGTGGCGGCGTTCTGTCGATCCCCCTTGACCGTTGCGGCGGTTTCGAAACCGAAATATCGTGTGGTATTGAAGCGTTGTTTCGTGGTTATCGCCATTATGACACACATTTCTGGGAAAGTGAAATGTTTCGTGCCCTATTAGATTCAATTGACGACTCTTGGGTTTCGTGCTTGGGGGATTTATGTCTCTTATAAATAGAGGAAACTTGTTATTCGATTGACACACTTCTTTATCTTTCACTTGGGAGAATCCTGCTGATATACTTTCTTTCTGATACCTCGAATTTCTGCGTGCCCCCTTAATCACTGAATACTTTCATCTCTTCTTTCTGTTGTTTTCTTGGCGTATTTTCTGACAAGAATGACTGGTGATTCTTCTCGTGACAATCTCCCTGCTGTTAATTCGGTACCGGAAAGTGCTGCCCAGATCACCGGAGGGGCAGATGCAGTGGAGGATGAGAAGGTCCCATCAGTAAATTGAGATTTTTCCCCGCCCTGGGAGAGAGCCGACTGACTTCAATACTCCCGCCGGGGTCAAACCGGAACCTGTTCACTCTGTTGTGAGGGATAAGGATATTGCAGAGTTGAAAGAAAGGTGGGGGATCCCCGGTTATGTTGATACGCGGCCGACAGTGGGAAAGGACATATTTCATTTCGACCGCCCCGGGTACTGTGTGTTTTACTCCTACCCCTTCATTGTAGGGTACACACTTCCTCTTCCCCTTTTGGTGGTAGATTTTTGCCATTTCTACGAAGTGTGCCCCACCCAACTTTCGCCATATTTGTACAAGTTATTCCTTATGCTGCTCAAGTATGCAGAACTCGCCGGTCGCGAGGTCACTTTGGACCATATACTCAGCATCTTTGCTCCTCAACTTATTCGCAGTTTGATGATTCACATGCGTCCTCGGGGGTCGAGGGGTCTGGTGGTGAAGATGGACGACATGACCAACCATCGTTTCTACGAGAATTACTTTTATGTGCAGACTGAGCATATTGTGGCGGACCAACGGGATTCCCTGAGAAATGGAACTTTGCACGTAAGTTTGTATTTTTAGTCGTTGAAATGCTCGACCATTTTTTGTGGGTACTAAACTTTATCATGTATTTGCAGCTGAGAGGCTATTTCTCCTGCGAGGGCCTCATCTTAAGTCTGCGGCCTTGGTTACTCCTGCGAGGTCCATTTCTCAAGATGAGGTTCCGACCGATGTCGTTCGCCCAACGGGTGACTCACCATCTACGGGAGAAGAGGGAGGCCGTCAAAGAGACAGAGAGTGGAGTTTGAGATAGCGCCCTCAACAATAATTCATCTGGACAACTCTCCCCCGACGGGCTCTAGAGAGGGTGTTGTTGCGGCTCCCCCGTAGGGACGGAGAAGACCGTTAGAATTGTCGATGTCCGTGATCGACAATCAGAGAATCCTGTCGCTGCCTCGGCTTAATCAGAAATCCCTACCGTTGTTGGTGACCAACAACATGTCGTGATGGAGAATCAAACATCTGGGGCCGCCATCGTGATTTTAGACGTGCCCTCATCTTCTGCAGTGGGTCGTGCTTCCTCTTCAGCAGCAGAAAGGGGAAAAGGCGTAGTGGTTGACCACTTTGAATCTGACTCAGACCTGGAACCCGATGATGTCAAGATATTTAAAGAGAGCCTTACTAATTTAGTGGTTCATGCGGGAGGCTCGACCCGTATTCTTCAGATCCCATCTGGCGTCAATCTCTTGGGGGAAGGGGAAGATCTGGTGTCGTAATTCAATCTGCTATGCTCTGAAGCCGAGAATGAGTCCCTTCGGTCTGTTCCCGATGTTGATTTGACAGACGAGGTGGCCGCTATGGGCTTAAGGGTACGTTGCATTTTACTTTCGCTTTCTTCCTTCGCCCTTTTCGAAAGTACTAGTCTTACCCCGTCTTTGCGTTTTCCAGACATATATGGTAGAAGTGGAAAGCATTCGCAGGGGCAACATCCGGGCCGAAATTTTCTTGAAGATACTGGAGAAGTATCGTCGCTACCGCGACAAGTGTCGCGAGATGCATGAGCGGTTGAGGACGGACCCCCGCAATCGGGCTCTTGGTGAGGAGTTGGAGAAAAGGGACCAGGAATTGATGCAAACTATCCGCAGCAAGAGCACACTCGAGGAGCAACTTCAAATTAAGGACGAGGAGCTCGAGTTGGGTAAGGGGGTCGCCGCAGAATATGAGCATCTACAGGGTAGGTTGAGGTCGATGCAGTCGGAGATGGATCAGAACTTGGTCAAGGTCGAGGCGATGAGCGTGGAGTGGATGAGAAAATTGACTGTGCTGGAGAGCAAAGTCGATGGATTGGAAAGCATTGAGAGTGTCTGGTCCGAGGCTTCGGCGAGGGCGACGACCCTGGAGAACACCATCTGCATCCTCCAATCCGAACAGGAGTCGGAGAGAGCGACAACTACCCTCAGGGAGGCGAGGCTTGAGGAGCGCATCGGCGTGATTGATCAAGAGGCATCGGTTTTGAGAGATCGGGTCGCGGCTCTAGAGGCTGAAAATGAGCGATTATTGGCTTAGGTTGAGTCATCCTCCACTACCGTTCCCTGCCAAATGCATGAGTTCTAGGTTTATGCCGAAGCCCAGCGGGATATATATAATAGTTTGTGGGAGGCGGGGATCGTGGCTGAGGCTGCTTACGAAGAAGCGCAAGCGAAAACACGGGAGAGTCGCATCAATTGTGGGTATGACGCAGCGACGCCTAAAGCTAATAGGGATGCGGATGATGGTAATGGAGACCCTTTTGGAGACGGTGATGATGATGGTGACGGTGATAGTGCTGGTGATGGCGGTGATGACGCCGAATGAAGAACGTTTGTCCTTGTCTGTTTTTATTTTCAATTGTTTGTCGATTGTCGTTCATTTATTTTTTTGGGTTGGTTTGGGCCATATGTAAGTGGCGATAGCCCGCACTGTGACTTTATATAAAGTAGAGTTCTTTTCTTTGTTATTTATCTTGTACTTCACCTTTATTTCAACTGTTTATGGCTTTGGTGCAAGATAGACGCATGTATGGCGAGTCTCGGTTTTTCTTTTCTTCCGATGGTTTTTGGCCTTAAGAGTATTTCGATCGAGGTCGACATATTCTCCTTTTGGCGGAGGCCCTTGGCCTTAAAGGGTGTTATTTCAAACTTATCGAAATAGCAGCCCGTCATCATTCGATCGAGGTAGAACTCTTCCCTTTTTTGGAAAAGGCCCTTGGCCTTAAAGGGTCTTATTTCGAACGTATCGAAATAAAAATCCATCGTCGTTCGATCGAGGTCGAACTCTTCTCTTTTTTGGCGAAGTCCCATGGCCTTAAAGGGTGTTATTTCGACGTTCGATCGAGGTTGAACTCTTCTCTTTTTTGACGAAGGCCCTTGGCCTTAAAGGGTGTTATTTCGAACTTATCAAAATAACGTCCCATCGTCGTTCGATCGAGGTCGAACTCTTCCTTTTGGCGAAGGCCCTTGGCATTAAAGGGCGTTATTTCGAACTTATCAAAATAACAGCCTGTCATCATTGATCGAAGTTGAACTCTTCTCTTTTTTGGTGAAGGCACTTGGCCTTAAAGGGTGTTATTTCGAACTTATCGAAATAATGGCCCATCGTTGTTCAATCGAGGTCGAACTCTCCCCTTTTTTGCGAAGACCCTTGGCCTTAAAGGGTGTTATTTCGAACTTATCGAAATAACAACTCGTCATTGTTCGATCGAGGTCGAACTCTTTTCTTCTTTTTTTTGCAAAGGCCCTTAGCCTTAAAGGGTGTTACTTCGAACTTATCGAAATAACATCTAGTCGTCATTCGATCGAGGTCGAACTCTTCTCTGTTTTGGCGAAGGTCGTTCTCCTTAAAGGGTGTTATTTCAAACTTATCGAAATAAAAACTTATCGTCGTTGGATCGAGGTCTAACTCTTCTTCTTTTTTTTATTGCGAAGGCCATTAGTCTTAAAGGGTATTATTTAGAACTTATCGAAATAACAGCCCATCATCGTTCGATCGAGGTTGAACTCTTCTCTTTTTTTGGCGAAGTCCCTTAGCCTTAAACGGTGTTATTTTGAACTTATCGAAATAATAGCCCGTCGTCCTTCGATCGAGGTCAAAATCTTCCCTTTTTTGGCGAAGGCCCTTGGCCTTAAAGGGTGTTATTTTGAACTTATCGAAATAATAGCTCGTCGTTGTTCGATCAAGGTCGAACTCTTCTCTTTTTTTTTTGCAAAGGCCCTTGCCTTTAAAGGGTGTTACTTTGAACTTATCAAAATAACAGCCCGTCATCATTCGATCGAGGTGGAACTCTTCTCTACTTTTTTTTTGCAAAGGCCCTTGGCCTTAAAGGGTGTTACTTCGAACTTATCGAAGTAACAGCCCATCGTCATTCGATCGATGTGGAACTCTTCCCTTTTTTGGCGAAGGCCCTTGCCCTTAAAGGGTGTTATTTCGAACTTATCAAAATAATAACCAGTCATGACTCGATCGAGGTGGAACTTTTCTTTTCTTTTTCTTTTTTGCGAAGGCCCTTGGCCTTAAAGAGTGTTACTTCGAACTTATCGAAATAACAACCTGACGTCGTTATATCGGGTCGAACTCTTCTCTTTTTGGCGAAGGCCCTTGGGCCTTAAAGGGTGTTATTTCAAACTTATCGAAATAATAGCCCATCGTCGTTCGATTGAGGTCGAACTTTTCTCTTTTTTGGCGAAGGCCCTTTGCCTTAAAGGGTGTTATTTCGAACTTATTGAAATAACAGCCCAACGTCGTTCGATCGAGGTCGAACTCTTCTCTTTTTTTGGCGAATGCCCTTGGCCTTAAAGGGTGTTATTTCGAACTTATATAAATAACAACCCATCGTCGTTCGATCGAGGTCGAATTCTTCCCTTTTTTGGTGAAGGCCCTTGGCCTTAAAGGTTGTTATTTCGAACTTCTCGAAATAACAACCCGTCGTCGTTCGATTGAGGTTGAATTGTTCTTTTTTTTTTGCGAAGGCCCTTGGACTTAAAGGGTGTTATTTCGAACTTATCGAAATAACAGCCCATCGTCGTTCAACCTAGGTCAAACTCTTCTTTTTTTTTTTGGCGATGGCCCTTGGACTTAAAGGGTGTTATTTCGAACTTATCGAAATAACAACCCACCGTCGTTCGATCGAGGTCAAACTCTTCTCTTCTTTTGCGAAGGCCCTTGGCTTTAAAGGGTGTTATTTCGAACTTATCGAAATAACAGCCCGTCGTCGTTCGATCGAGGTCAAACTCTTCTCGGTTTTTGTGAAGGCCTTTGGCCTTAAAGGGTGTTATTTCAAACTAATCGAAATAACAGCCCGTTGTCATTCGATCGAGATCGAACTCTTCTCTTCTTTAGAAAAGACCCTTGGCCTTAAAGGGTGTTATTTTTAACTTATAGAAATAACAGCCCGTCGTCATTTGATCGAGGTCGAACTCTCCCCTTTATTGGAGAAGGCTCTTGGCCTTAAAGGGTGTTATTTCGAACTTATCGAAATAACAGCCCGTCGTCGTTCGATCGAGGTCGAACTCTTCTCTTCTTTTTTGTTTTGCGAAGGCCCTTGGCCTTAAAGGGTGTTACTTTGAACTTATCGAAATAATAGCCCATCGCCGTTCGATCGAGGTTGAACTCTTCTCTTTTTTAGCGAAGGCCGTTAGCCTTAAAGGGTGTTATTTCGAACTTATCGAAACAACAACCCATCATCATTCGATCGAGGTCGAACTCTTCTCTTTTTTTGGCGAAGGCCCTTAACCTTAAAGAGTGTTATTTTGAACTTATCGAAATAATAGCCCATCGTCGTTCGATCGAGGTCGAACTCTTCCCTTTTTTGGCGAAGGCCCTTGTACTTAAAGGGTGTTATTTCAAACTTATCGAAATAACAGCTATCGTCGTTTGATCAAGGTGGAACTCTTTTTTTTTTTTTGCGAAGGCCCTTGGCCTTAAAGGGTGTTACTTCGAACTTATCGAAATGATAACCCGCCGTCATTCGATCGAGGTCGAACTCTTCTCTTTTTTGGTGAAGGCCCTTGGCCTTAAAGGGTGTTTTTTCAAAATTGTCGAAATAACATCCCAACGTCGTTCGATCGAGGTCGAACTCTTCTCTTCTTTGGCGAAGGCCCTTGGCCTTAAAGGGTGTTATTTCGAACTTATCAAAATAACAGCCCATCGTTGTTCGATCGAGGTCGAACTCTTCTCTTTTTTTGGCGAAGGCCTTTGTCCTTAAAGGGTGTTATTTCGAACTAATCGAAATAATAGCCCGTCGTCGTTCGATCGAGTTCGAACTCTTCTCTTTTTTGGCGAAGGCCCTTGGCCTTAAAGGGTATTATTTCAAAATTATCGAAATAACAGCCCATCATCGTTCGATCGAGGTCGAATTCTTCTCTTTTTTTTGGCAAAGGCCCTTATCCTTAAAGGGTGTTATTTCGAACTTATCGAAGTAACAACCCGTCATCGTTCGATCGAGGTCAACTCTTCCCCTTTTTTGGCGAAGCCCCTTCGCCTTAAAGGGTGTTATTTCGAACTTATCGAAATAACGGTCCATCGTCGTTCGATCGAGGTCGAACTCTTCTCTTTTTTGGCAAAGGCCATTGGCCTTAAAGGGTGTTATTTCGAACTTATCGAAATAGCAGCCCATCGTCGTTCGATCGAGGTCGAACTCTT
Source organism: Nicotiana tabacum (assembly GCF_000715075.1). NCBI lineage: Eukaryota > Viridiplantae > Streptophyta > Magnoliopsida > Solanales > Solanaceae > Nicotiana > Nicotiana tabacum. The sequence continues at coordinate 129,679,818 of NC_134086.1, forward strand.
CTCTTTTTTTGGCGAAGGCGCTTGGCCTGAAAGGGTGTTATTTCGAACTTATCGAATTAATAACCCATCGTCAGTCCTAGTTTCTGGAGAGTTGGACATCTTCCGTTGGAGTCCTAGTCCGTTTGATATTGCTTGCATCAGAAGGTGCAATGCCGGTGAATACGAGATGTTGATGTTTCACTTAGGTTCGTGCTGTGTACGCATTATAGTTTTCTTGTCTGACTCCTGCCATCCAGCTCGGAGACGTTACCGGCAGGAGGTATTTCAGCTGTGCTGAAGCAATTTTTGTCCTTCAATTGAGATGTTCCTTTGTGCGTTCACCCGTGCGGGTCTTATGTGCTTGCTTGGACAAAGAGTGGGAGGTGAGAATGATATTTTCCTCGCTCCCGCCCGGTCGTTCGGTGGGAGAGAACAAGTTGGTAATACTGTTTTCCTTGTTTGGTATATTGATGGTTGATGGGGCGAGGATTTCTAAGCTTGGTAATCTTACTTGGCTCTCCTTCCTTTACTGCGCTGCTCTCGTGTCTCGCATGGGTTGGATTCTCCCTTCGTGCTTCTTTTGGCGGGTGATTGTGTTTCTTGGCTTTGATCTGGGAGAAACTAGGAAATTTCACTAAGAAATCCCCACAGACGGCGCCAAATTATTTGACTCGAAAGATACTAAAATCTTTTTGAACAAATCAATTCAAAGATGAAGGGGTAAATCTTAGTCAGACATAATTAATTCCAGATCGAAAAGCTAAGAGTAAGGATCGCACATGAGATGAAAGAAATATGAATGATCATATTAAGATTCAATGTTGTATCTCCCATCAATCGATGAGGAAGTAAGTTTACATATTTTTCTAGAGGCCATTTCTTCTGTCTCCAGAATACACGATGAGAGCTTTTTATTTTTTAGAGAGAGGTAGGAGGAGCAGCCTCCTGTTGAAAGTTTTCCTTGGCTATATATAATCAAGGCACCTTTGTCCTTTGCTTGACTCGACGTCCTCTTGCCACCAATGTGTCTTGGTCATGATTTTAGGCGCCACTCCTACCGACTCGTCGGATGTCAGAGAGGAGAAATGGAGTGGGCTCTTTTAACTTTCACTGCCCGGTTAATTAGGCAGGGCGTAGGTCAACTCGGTCGTGACGGTCCGATTTTGACCAATACATTATCGGTAAGATAACATTTTGAGTAAAAACTGCTTATTCTTTGTTAAGTTACCGAATACTATCAAAATTTAAAATTGAATTTTATTTATTCGTAAAACGGTACGATTGAATTTGTAGCGTGAAAATTACGCGTAGGAGAGAAATCCTGGGATCAAAGTAGAGTAGATCATCAACTTGTGAAGGAAAATAAAAAAAAATATGAGGATGTTGATAATAGGTTATTCGCCTAATTAAATTTTCCACAAGAGGATACAAAAGAAGGTGCTCATGTGAATCATTGTTAATTATGATAAATGTAGCACTCTGTTTCCTTTTGCAATTGACTAATTGCATGGGAGAAAAGTTCGTACCATATCATTCATCTTTTTCTTCAGTTGCTTTGACAATGGTCTCCAGCTAGTGAAAGTATATTTGAGTAAGCATAATTGTGATCTTAACTTATGAGATTTTAATATCATATATTCGGTGCATACCTTGGTAGGATCTTGTTCACTGTTGTTGACTTGTCGTTTCCACCAAATAATGAAGATACAAGTGGCTATTTTACAAACTAAAGATCCGTTTGGCCATACAAATTTTTTTACTTCTTTTCAAAAAAAAATTATTTTTTTTCGAAATCAACATTTGACCGTGACATTTTCAATTTTCACTTAAAAATGAATTTCGAAATTTTGTGAAGGATCAAATCATAGAAATAGCAGATTTATGAGGCGGAAGAAAAGGAACCTCGGCGACTCAGAGATCGAGAGTCCGCGCCCGCCCGTGCCGAAAGTGATGAAGCTTTCCTCTCCTTTCAGTCGAGCATGCCCGCCCCTTTAGTACTTCCCTTCCTGAAGTGGGAGTAGGAGAAAGGAAAGCGCACTGGATCAATTACCATGCCGTGTCGTAAGACAAAAAGTCAAAAATTTGAAAAACTCCTAAAGGCTATTTTTCAAAATTTTCAATTCAAATCACTCACAAAATTGAAAAAACAGGCCAAAATTTTATTCATATCCAAACATAACTCTAACTTTCAAATACCATTTTCACTTAATTTTTTTTTAAAAAACTTTTTTCCGAAATTTTACAATTCTTACGTCCTAACGCCCGCTAAATATACAGTACTACACTACACTGCTGTGAGTTCTTGTCTAAATTACCAGGTTCTAATAGTTCTTTGTGCTAAAATGTCCACTTTTTTTGCAGTCGAATGATCGTCATCCAATGAATAAATCTCTAGAATTCATCATCTTTGTTATACGTTTCCACTCTTAATTTTGTTATCATTTACTTTCTTCACTCAATTGCTATTTGCCTTAGCTTGAAGGTCATTACGAAATAACTTTTTAAGCCAAAGGAAAAACTTTAGTTTTCGACAGTCAAGTAGATAAAATCAATGTGCTACATACTAAATCCATTTGATTCCCAAGTCCCCACACACTAGCTTTTTCAATTTATTATTACCCTCTCCGTAGGAAATTATTTTAGAAATTGGATGGAATTTTTGTCGTATAGAATATGTCTGTTCCACATATAAACCAATGATTTCACTCCAATCTAACCAAATCTTTAAGCATTGTAATCAATTGTAATTGGTGGAGGTGTGTAGTTTTATTGTCCACTAGGTCATGATAATACAATTTTTATCGCCGTCAAGACCTTAGAGTCAAAATGTTCATGATTCCCCTTAGAATTCTTCCATCAACTTCTCCCACTTCACTCAAAAGTTCTCAGAATTTGTCTTTAAGTTAATGTTCTTAGAAAGTACGAATAGAATAATCTGATTTTTGAACAGCTTCTATTGTCATTTTTAATCAACTTGCAATTTTGGAATAAAAACCTAATTCACTTGGTTGTAAATGAGGGGTAGCGCGCTCTTGGTTAATCCAACTACAAGTACTGTTAATACTTAATAGTGTTGCCAGACGTTTGGAAGAGAATTTCATAAATCAGTGCTTTCTTGGCAACTGAAGACGAATTCATTTTTCTACGAGAAGTGCTTTTGATGTCTTTTCTCTTGAAGCTTTGGTCTTTTGTCCTGTCTTTTTCATTTGATGACAATTAACATGTCTACGTATTAATAGACTCTAGTTGCTAATTGTGCATGCTAAAGTGCAATCTCAGAATAAAGTGTTAGGAAAAAAAGAATTTGGGGAACAAGGAAAACCGGCTTTAGTAATATAATTACTGATTTACTATCTTTAAGGAATTTAAGAATTTACTTGTACGGGTTAAAATCTGATAAAAGGAATTCTATTTAAGGAAGAGCAACCAAGAAGCAACCAAGCCAAAGTCGCTTATAGGAAACACTATGCCGGCGAGTAATTTAGCTACGGTCGCGGTCGAGTATTCAATTCGATCCGAACGGCTAGTTCAACGCTTAAATATTTTAGAGGAATATTCTATGGGATATTCCAAGAACTTAGGTACTCTGGTTAAGGACCGCTGGGTAAGGAAAGTATTTGGTATAAATATCATAAGAAAGTGTGACATAAGAGGGAGAACACACACATACTACAACATATATATCCCTAAAAAGATAAAGATGCTCCCTAACCTCATGCTCCTCACCGAGAAAGGAGATATATAAGAGCTTAGAATCTCGATATGCATCAATAATTTAATTTTATCAAATGGACGGAGGGCGGTTTTGTTTAAGCATGATGATTCTTTTCCTTTATGTATTCTTCATTATCATTTGATATTAGTGGAGCAATTATTTATTTCTTACATTGTGAGATTCAATCGCTGTTGTAATCAAATTTTATGTTCAGTTATGCATTTTCATTCCTGTCATCTATCTCAGATCTAGAATAAATTATTTTTGGCTAGGATTTGCCCCAAATCTTTTTATTTAATTAGGTTAACAAAAAGGCCTAATACTTTTTAGTCAAACATTACTTTCTTTAAGGAATTTAAGACTTCCACTTACATTGACGCATGAATGGTGGTAGAATTAACCCGTTATAAAGCCATGAAATCTAAGTTTCAGCAATTAACTCGAATTTTTCGCGGGAACACAATTGTGATGTGCAGTGAGCAATAACAAATTAGAAGAGATCTGAACCATCGTTCTTTTTTAGGAGAGTATTTAATATTTATATACCTTTAAGCACATATTAGTATTAACATACCTTATTATACCTATTTGTTCCAATAGGCACCTATTGAGCATATCATACTTCTCATTTGCGTTCTTGTTTCTTACTCCCTTCACAAAAAATATGGTCATCATACATATGGGGACTAGTGCATCATTTTGCATCTATACTGATCATGGACCCTCTTTTAAGTTGAAAATTCTCATCACAGTTTTAATGATGACAAAGATAATGAACGCGTAAGACCAAGTTAGACACAGAAATAAACATGTACGTGTATTAGGTTTGTTGAGGTTCTGATAATTCAGTCTCGTCAAAATGATCATGAAAAAAGGGATATGTTAGATTAAGTAGGTTTTAGTTTGGATTTCATTTGGACATTATAATGAAGTGAATGCCGCGTGTGTAATAAATGGTTGTACTCGATCGGTTCGGTGGCCATTAGCCAATGTACACATCACAGAAACTTAAAGCGGCCAACTTCCATCTCCATGGTACCCACAATTCCTACACTTTTGCAGTGCCAGAATTTAGCAGTAATTTTGTCTTGACCCACTATGGGAGCTAGGACCACCAATGTGTTTTATCTTCTTTTTTTTTGGTTTTTTTGAGGTCCCATTAATTTGGATTTGCAATATAAAGGCTTATCAAATGATGAAGCGCTCCTTATCAAAATATTTTTGTTCTCGCTGTTTCGAGTCCGAAACGTTTGAGGTCTGATTAAAGTTGAAGGAATATTATATATTTATTTCACTATAGGTCTTGATGGTTTGCCATTGGAAACTTCTCGTGAAGAGTTAGAAAGAAAAAAGTACGTACTCGGTGAAATTTAAATCATGCACTTAATTATATGGTGTAAGGTGAAATTAGAGCAACTAGAGTGTAACTACAAATTCGATAATGTGATTACTCTATTCAATATTTTGTGGTGTAATGGGACTGTTTTTGCTATTTAAAACTCGAAGACGTGAGAACTTTCAAAGACTATATGTTGTATTGTGAATAGTTGCGACACGTATACATTAGAATATAATCTTTTTACATGTGTGTGTAGTGAAAGAAAGTATGGGTAATACATTACATTGTCATTGTCTCTGTTGTCTTTGAAGCAGATGCATGGCCTTGGATAATATCCATTCCTGTCATCAGTCAAGTCCTTCTATAGCTATATACTGCTTCACCGCGTGTCCTTATTCTTCTTCACTTTTCCGACATTTCACGTGGAAGTGGTTGATGACCAAATTAAATGATGATTAATCCCGCATCAAAAGTTGTACATTTTGCATTGGCTAATGTATGATTGGGCCAAGTTTTTGCCTCAGCTTCGTGGAAGCATCTCTCTTTTGACAAACTTTCGTTTTTAGGTAACAATGTTGGAGGTGGTTTAGATATGCTTTTACTTCTTTTAGATCTGCTCTAAAGAAGAACATACACAAATTAAAATGGAAAGCTAATGAATATATGAGCTATGAACAGACTTAAATTTGCACTTGGCGCACAGTTTATTATATCAGCAAGTTTCCAAAGAGATCTTTTTGCGTACAATTTTCGCACGTTTTGCGGCTGGGGGAAGTCATTAATTAGACGTGGAAAGGCAAACTACCCCCTCCAATGGATAGATGACACCCTTATTCTATAATTTAATAATTTTACTGCAATTATCAAAATGAAACTATTGTTGTAAATGGCCAAATTAAAAGGTGGGATCGATGTAAATGGCCAAAAGGTTTATATGAGAGCCTCGATCTGAAGAAGTTGTTTCCACTTGCCTATTGTTGTTATTCCTATACCATTATCATACTTAGTCAACACTTTTCTCGTATTTTTATGAATCAAGAAATTTCAAGCCCATAAACTTTTGATTGAGATGAACCCGATACCTTCCTCTGGGTCGCTAAACTGAAAGAGGAGGATGAAGGGTCAATTTTGCAATGCTGGAAAGAAGTAGATCGAGAGGCCACACTTGATTGTTGGCAGCTTACGTGTCACCATCTCTTTCTCCTTCTCAAATATTAATCAATCAGGAACCACACAAAAAAGTTACTACTTTTAAACATATTATTTTCTGCCCACAAAATACGTCTGAATTAACTTTGTGTTATAAATAATTTTCCAATTCCACCTTAAGAATAAAAAAATCTATTCTTCGTCCACACAAAAAATTACTTTTACTTTATTATTTTCTCTTGTGGATTAAAGGAAATAGTAATTCTACCCATGGGCATAAAAGTTTAAAAAGAAAAGACAAAACAAAGAAGTTCCTCTATTTATTCCTATTATTATGGAACAAACACTTCTCATTATGATTTTAGAAAGTATAAAAGTTTTAATTTGTTGAGCTGTGTAGGGGTTGGGTTGGATTAATTGTTACCGACCCACCGAATCTAGTGACAAATATTAGGGTCCACGATAAATCATTGATGGGAGAGTGTGACCATCTAAGCCAAATAAAAGGAATTGCACTTTCATCAATTTTTAGTTAAAATCTTTAATTGGTCGTCAAAGTGACATCAATTAAATTAACTACTAAATTAATTTTTAGGTAAAGTAAGCACATTGGGCCCTCTTTCCGACCTTTCTATTTCCTCCACACATTTCGTAGTTGATCAATATCTCTTTCTTCGTAATCGGCACATTTTATATTTCCCCTTTGGCAACTACAGTATGTCCATTTGTAAATTTTATATTCTCCAAGAAATGAAGTTTCCTATTAAGGAAAGATAATCTAATTAGAAGTTCTTAGAGGAGTTTAGATTAAATGTCATGTCTCACCTTTTTGGCACGCATCTCTTTTAGTTGTATCATAATTGCTATTCTGCAAATATTATAAATATATTTCTATAGTTTGAAGTAAAAGGTTTATAAACTGTGTGCACAATTTTTTTGACATTATCGATTGAAGAAAATTGTGCAAAACTTAAGAGCTAAACTTTGATTTCTAGTCTTCAATTTTCATTATTATTATTATCAATTCTTGCGGCATTTGTTAGGTGTGCTTGTATTTATTTGAACTGTTTATTAATTTTGACCAAGGAACAACTGATTTTTGTTTGCCATTAATATCTTCGATCTTGGAGGCCCTCAATATTTGGAATTCTGAATAATTGTCAAAGATGTTGTACACATTCGAACATTAGTGTGGTCCTACGTTATTGTGGTCCACATGCAAAAATGCACATTGAAAACGATACTACGCACAAAATGAATAATGATATCATAATACAAGAGGAGGGTCCTATGTTATTGTCGGATCTCATTCCGGGTCCCCGACCCCACCGCTACCCGCTTCAGTCTAGATCTTGGACTAATTGCATTTCAGTCCTTGGGGTATTACCTCTCTTTTTTTTTAACTGTTTTTCCCTATTTAATTTTCTATTAGAATTATTATTATGGACGTTACCCAATTGGGTGTTTTGGTCATTTCATAAAAAATAACCTTGTGCCTAATTCGATCCCAAAAGTTAGTTCATGAAATTTCCTGAAAACGGCCAAAGGAGACCCATTATTTAACTCCCACCTGATGTGGGACTCAACGTATCGAGATTAGAAAACTAAATTTGATAAAACAATTATATATTATAAACTCAAGAGTATAGTCTAATGGTCAATGAAGTGGGTGGAGAACCATGAGATCTCATGTTCAAACCCTAGTAGAGACAAAAATACTAGGTTATTTCTTCCCATTTGTCCAAGCCTTTGGTCGACAGAGTTACCTGATAATTGTTGCTCGTGAGAGGTGATATGTATTTCGTGGAATTTGTCGAGGTACGTGCAAGCTCGCTCGGACACCACTATTATTAAAAAAAATTATATAATATACAAAAATAATTTTAGAGATTTTTCTTAAGATTTGTTTTTATAGCACATATCTTCATTGTGGTTTGATACGTTACATTTAGTATCTTATTTTGATTAATTGTTGGATGCTTCATTTAGTTACTCAAACCTCACCCCAGTTCCCCCTATGCTATAAAACTGGTGTAATATCCTTAAGTTTACTGGATTAATGATGTTTTCGTCATATTTCATTTACTAAATTAATATGGAAGTTTAAGCATGAAGATAATGTAGCTACATCTCTTTTTCTTCCGATTAATTCAATGAACATGACTCCCTTTTTTATTTCTTTCTTTTTTCGCATTAGATTTTCATTCCTACGCCATTATTGCTTATGTCAGAAGCGCAAGCGCAATACAAACCAAGGGTTGATTGGTAACTTAGTTGTAAAACTACTAGTACTATTACTATATACGAATATGTTATAGCTGCAGGTGTTACATTTGAATCTTACTAAGCTCTTTCCTTTTCTTATTTTTACCCTAAACGACTATCCTATTCAATAGTAGAACATAAATAATTAAAAATAATTTCGACCAATTATATGTTCGCCTATTACACGGCCCTGTGATTGGATGCAATGAAATTTACATTTTATAGTATCATTTTCTAGGCCAAGACAGTTGCTGTTACTTGGACACCTTTTATTTCCTTTTTATAGTAACTTTTACTAATTCATCAAATTGTTGGCTAACCTTCAGCTATCTCTACAGATGCCATCTGGAGACAAAACTCTAATTTTGTGCTTCAAATAATTACTAGAAGTTATTAAACCAACACCTAATAATTAATCATATCAACATAATTGCATTATTTTTGAACTATAAAAAATAATAATAGAAGACTCTGCGATGTGGACAGCCAAATAATCAATTAATTGACTCAATCTTGTTTGGCCTTCCAAGTTTATCCACGTATTTTATTTAAAGAACATCTCTATCTTTTAATCATTTTATAATTGTTTGTTCGACATTAGTTAGAATTGTTCTTTCGTTTTATGAGAAAAAACTTTAGTTTGACAGCTTACAAGGATTAAAAAAATTGTATCTCAGCCCTTATCTCACATGGTGAGTTGAATGGCAAAATAAATAATTAGAAAATAATGCATATTCAATAATTCTCTGCTGATTATAACAAAGTATTTGACAACCTACATGCATGACTCCATCATGTTATGAAAAATGAGATTTCCATTATTTTTAACGAGAATGTTAAAACTCAATAAATCATACTTAATCTTCACAAAAGGCATCAACTGTTGCTACATGCATGTCAAAATCTTTTCTAATTTTTTAGATGAAAGAAAAAAGTACTTAGCGTTAAAGGTTTTTTTAATATCTTCTACATTTAAATATCATCATATAAAATCAAAGGAAGGAAATTAAGTTTTTTCTTTGTGTGCGTGGAAAATTACTTGTATGAGTTTGCAAAACATTTGATGTTAATTTATTTGCACATGACTTCTATTTTAAAAAGTTTAAATTTTATGGGTAAAAAATATTATTTTCACTTAAAATACTTCTTAAATAAGCTTTTACCATTATTCCAAATACTAAAATAAAGATAGCTAAGCTTCAACTTACAAATAATGATTTCAATATTGCAAGTGAGTAGGATGGTTTGATATCCTCACCATATGCGGAACCAGAACTTTCATCAATATGTGTCAAATATAAATAATTAGCTATATCGAAAAGCCAAAGGAGAACGTATAGAGAATATACATAAAAAAAATTATCCAGTAATATAGCATAATTTTCTGGCGGAGGGGTTCTGTGTGGCTCCGCCAATGTTAACATATATAAAAAGTACAGTGCCTATCTTCCTCGCACTAGGACAAGTAAAATAAGATTTGAACATCATTACTTGTATCCTTTCTTTTTTGAGAATCAATAAATAAAATGTTCACCTAAATATTCGAGTTTAGAACTTATGAGTTCAAAACAATATTTGCAAGTGAGTCATGGCCAAATAATGAGAGAAAAAGAATATCTTGACGAAATCCAGGGCAATATAGACATTTGAGTAGATGTGCATATAATTTAAGAAAGAACTACAGGAACGAAGGAAGATGGACACCACATGTTTAACGTACACTCCGTGTATGTCACTGTACACAATAACCAAACTCCTCTTAACTTGTCTTCTCTTTCCCTTAAAAGGATCTACCAACGTAATCTTCTAATGGATTCTCATATTTTCTCTCGAAATCTCAGCTCACCTCGTCGGAATTTCGTCATTTTCCGGCAATCTTTTTCAGCTTTTCAGTCTCCTCAATAACTCCTCTGGTTCTAGTTGAACACTCATTTCTCCGACCATATTCCACCGGAAGTATAACTTTAACCAAGGTGGTTCACATGGTCTTTCCTTTTTGTCAGTTCAAATAACATACGGGTGTTCTTTGGTTTATCAAGTTTTTTTCATTTCTGGGAAAATTTCTTTTTCTTTGTTTACCATAAAAATGAAGAACAATAACTTTTTGAAATTTCTAATAGTCTGTTCCATAGCTTTTTGGGTTTTGGTTGTTATAGGAGTTATTTAAGTCCTCTGCTTATCTAATTCTGTTTGGTAATTGAGAGAACGGTAAAAAAGGACAAACTTTTTAAAGTGTTACGCATTTGTCTTTGTCTTTTTTATGCAAAAATACCATAGGTGGAATTCTATAGATTTAGTGGATTGATGGGTGTCTGTTCATTCTTCTGACATTTTTCTTCTGATGGAATTCCAAGTTGGAATTTGAATATTCTCTGCTTTTCTTGCACTGTTAAAAGGTTCTTTACTCTCACTTCAGATTCATCATTTTTGGATATTTCTGTATTTTAAAACCTTCAGATGCTTAACTTTCTGAGTCAGATCACATCTCTTTTTACCTCAGCTAAGTATATCCAATTACTTGGCTTCATGTGATGGTGTATGTGTATATTAGTCACTTTTTTACTAAATATGATACGCCTAATTGAGGGTTGTTGTCCCTATAAAACTCAAGAATTTTTTGGCTTTCTGCTGCAGGGGTATTTCATATTTGAGTAGCTAAGGATTAAGCTCTAAATGGGGCATTTTTCTTCAATGTTTAATGGATTGGCAAGGTCTTTTTCCTTGAAGAAAAGAAAGAACTGTACTGGGAATGGGAAATATGATGGTAGAGAAGCTGTTGAAGCTATGGCTAAAGAAGCCAAGAAAAATGACTTGATATTAAGGTCTTCAGGGACAGTAAATGTTGTTGGCTCTAAGAATTTTACTTCATTATTCTCTAGGAGAGGTGAAAAAGGAGTGAATCAAGATTGCTTCATTGTTTGGGAGGTATGCTTCCACTATTATCCTATTTATGATTACTAAATCTCCTCTTTGTTTTATACTAGTCTGTGGATCTTTTTAATTGTGATATCTATGATTGTAGCAGTAGCTTTTGGTAAATTCTTTTTGGTAATGGGTGACAGTAAATAATCAAACTCAGGACCTACGTCTTGAAACTATATTGAAACTATAATGTCTCAACATTATATCCTAACCGATTGTTTTTGTCATTGTGGGAATGGCAGGAATTTGGATGCCAAGAAGATATGATATTCTGTGGTATATTTGATGGGCATGGTCCATGGGGTCATTTTGTGGCAAAGAAGGTTCGAGAATCGATAGTATCATCGTTGCTTTGCAATTGGCAAGAGAGTCTAGCCGAGGCTTCAGTTGATCCAGATTTAGATTTAGATTCTGATAAGAAACTTCAAAGGTTTAATATATGGAAGGACTCATACCTAAAGGCATGTGCAGCTGTAGATCAAGAGCTGGAACATCATCCTAAGATAGATACATTTTACAGTGGAACCACTGCTTTGACAATAGTCAGACAGGTAATTCTGTTAGCTCTAGTGTTTTTTTTTCCCTCTTCCTGTTTGGGAATCATCAGTGTTGTAATTCTTGTGTGGTTATCCTTTTTTTACCAGCTTGGCCTTGTAAAGTGTAAGCTTTTAACCTTGTTTTGTAAATCCATACTGTGTTTTTTGGATGTCCCTCTTGCTAAATTAGTTAGAACTGAGACTCAATGTAAGAAATATACTGAATTATTGTATTCTCAATGTGTAAAGGGAGCTCTTTTGCAATGCCAATAAAGACTAGTGTATGTCAGTTCTTTTTTTTACCCCTTTCTCTTTTTGAGTGCGGAAATGGTAGGCGAAATGATGTTTTCTCTAGAACTGTTTGGCATGTTCACCCTGAAAAATAGCAAAGCCAGCATCCTTTTTTGTTTTTACTTTATCTTTTTTTTAGCTTTTGGATGATGGGCATGAAGATAAAGATTCATAACTTTTTATGTCTATATAGCAAAATATACTCCATAGTCCGCAGTTCTGCGATCAAGAATATTTGCTTAATTATTTGTAATGCCAATATATATAAGCTATATTCTAATTAGATTGGTGTTCGTTGTGTTGCAGGGCGAGGTAATTTTTATAGCAAATGTAGGTGACTCGCGTGCGGTATTGGCTACCACTTGTGATGACGGCAACTTGGTACCAGTTCAGCTAACTATTGATTTCAAGCCTAATCTACCTCGTGAGTCCTCTATATACCCCTCTCTGCTCTACTAGACACAAAACAGCCATATATAAGCTACTTCAATGTTTGTTTTGCAGAGGAAACTGAGAGGATAATACAGTGTAACGGTCGAGTGTTTTGCTTAGATGATGAATCCGGGGTGCACCGATTATGGCTACCCGATGAAGAATCCCCTGGATTGGCGATGTCTAGAGCCTTTGGGGACTATTGCGTTAAAGATTTTGGTCTAATTTCAGTGCCTGATGTGACTCAAAGGCGCATCACAAGCAAAGATCAATTTGTTGTGCTGGCAACTGATGGGGTATGTTTTGTGCATTCTGGGTTGTTCCTAATTTTAGAATTAGTCTAACAAGGACAATCATGTCTTCATCACTAATAGTAGTACCTTATTTCTTAATTAGGCACATAGAACAAAAAGTAGGTAGGTCAACAATTGTAAGCATAAGTCAATAGATCATCAGTTATTGCCCCTAGGGCTTTGGTTATCTCAAAGAAAAAAGAAACACGACATGTTTTGTGTTGGTTAGGCGCACATCATGTGTTTCGGACAAAATTAGGTATTAAGTCAGGAAAATGATAGAGGGATGTGCTCATAGTTGCCTGAGTTTGGATCCTGCGTGCCAAGTGAAGTTGCACCAGAAGCCCACAGGAGATTTCTCCGAGATAAAAAATTATATAGAATTGATTGAGATTCATCAGTTTAATATAAGGGCTTGGCCACAGTAAACGAACATTGTATTACGTAGGCTCGAGTTATCTTGTTTTAACTGTATATTCTTTGTTGACAACTAACGAGTAGACTTCATGTTTGCAGGTATGGGATGTTGTCTCCAACCAAGAGGCTGTAGAAATTGTATCCACAACTCCAGATAGAGCGAAGGCGGCCAAGTGCCTGGTTCAATGCGCTGTCCGCGCTTGGAAACGCAAGAGGAGAGGGATAGCTGTGGATGATATTTCTGCTATTGTACTCTTCTTTCATTCTAATCATTTCTGCCAGCATATTTACCCTGTAACTACACCAAAATAACTTAAATAGCAAAAGCTATTCTCTCTCTCTTGCTGACATTCTGCCTCCAAGAACTCATCCACATGCTTACATGTTAGAATTAACATAAAACCTTAGATTTAGGCGCTCTTTAAGTGAACCTCCTACTACATGAAGTATGAAAAAGATGAATCATTTATCGTTTCCGAATGGAGTAATAATTAATTGAATCTTTAACCTATCGGATGTAACTTCATTAATTCAGATATTGTTGTAGAGGATGCACTCCACTCCTAGTCCACATGGTTTGTGACAGAAAGAAAAATTGCATAAACACCATTAGTGGCAGATCCAAATGTAGGGTCGTTGTTCGGCAAAACCCAAAGTTTTTGGCTTGTACCCTATGAATGTGTGAACCAAATATTTATAGAGTTTGTTTTTTAACTTCAAAACTCATTCCCCTTCAGAATCCATAACATTTGAATTCTGAATCCGTCACCAAACATAGTTCCCGAGCAGTATTAATTGAGTTAAGATTGTATATATTATTCTAAAAGGCCATGTTAATATGGATCAGATCCATTTTTCTCCATTTAATAAAAACAACAATCACGCACTGATTAAGGCAGGTTTGAGATAGGCTTCAACCTCCTTGATTATGTTCTTCGACTTTTTCTCCGTCATTTCTCTTGCTAGTATCGGCTTTACAATGCTAGGAGGCTTTCCTAATTGGTCCTGCCAAGTTCTACTTACATAGTCTATTTTCAGTTGAAGAATACTTCCAAGTGGTGCAGAAATGATAGAACTAGGCAACTTGGATGATCAAGCTAAAGTTTAAAGAGCCGACATTCAATGAAGACTAACTGCAATTGGAGGAGAAGTGCCAAAATTTCCAGCTCCACAAGTTCAAGGAAGACTTCCAAACAACCCTAACATAGGACCGGACTAAATAAAGAGTTAAATGCACGTCTGGCTGAAAAGTCATTGCCCAAGAAAGTAAGAAAACAAATGCAATTTTGCTGCAACCTTTTGTAAACAAGTATTTTAAGGCCTATACTTGTATAATTCAATCATCCAATTCAAACAGCTATGATAGTGATAGTATTTGTCTTACACCATTAACACATCCTATAATATCAATACCTACATTCAACTTGGTATCTTAGAAAAATCAGAACTCAAAAAGTCCTATTCTGGCCACTAACTTCTACAAGCAACCCTTCTGATTCTATCACATTAGCTATATGGGTAGGAGTGGCAAACGAGCTTGTTAGGTCGGATATGATTCGGGTCGAAAACAGGTAATGAAAAAACAACTCAATTATCCGACCCAACTCATATTATACGGATAAAAAAGGGTTAACTTCTTGCATGTGATCACTTTTGGGAGAATTTTGTCTCAAGATACCCAATTTAAGACTTTACAAGTGTAAAAGTTAAACCCATTGATTAGGATAATATGATTCTTATCCATATTTGACCCATTTTTAAAAAGTTATTATTCAACCCATGTTTTAGTGGATAACATTTTTAATCATTTTGCCACCCCTAGCTGTGGGAGAGTTTAATGCTGAACCCAATTGCTTATCAAGTTGCTAATTCGATGTGCAATTTTAAGTCACTTTCTTCAAGAAGCATATTTTCACTTTGATGTTCTTATCTCAAAGTGTTGAAATTACAAATATGGCTCTGAATTGCAGCATTTAGCAGGCTGGCAAAAGTTGGAGCCAGGAATCAAGAGCAAAGGGCACTTCTCACTCAAGCTCAAGCAGGAAAATGAAATGAACCAAACTATATGCGTAACAATTGTAGAACTTTTGATTAAAACAAATATAGTCGAGTTGAATGTGACTGCTCATAGAACAAAAGAGTAGATTACTAATTGATACTTACTATTTAAGATGAGTGAGATATACATTTGATCCCAATATACCTTCCAAAATCTCCCACTGCTTCATCACTAACCAAACTATTGGTTGTAGACTTTTAGTACCTAAGTAGAACCCAAATAACAGCCAAAACCTACAAAATCTAAAACTGGATAATACTATAATACCACCATTTTCTAAGTTGAGGACAAACTTTTTTATACTCCAGTGGATCCAAAGCCACCAGATCCTCTCACAGTTGAATCAAGATCATCAACCTCCTCGACATCTGGTGTCATAATTTTCTGAATAATAAGCTGTGCAATCCTATCACCAGCCTTAACTTCAAAATCAACATCAGAATGGTTGAACAAAATAACCCCAACTGGCCCTCTGTAGTCTGCATCTATAACTCCAGCTCCAACATCTATCGAATGCTTCCATGCCAAACCAGATCGAGGCGCTATTACCAAACAAAGAATAAAAAGTAACAGAAAACACAAGTATCAGTCCTGGTAAATCAGCACTTTGAGGGTGCCATGGGGGATATGATTACAAAGTAATACAGGAAATAACAATAGTGTTTTATATAAAATGTGTACAAGTTAAATGACTAAAAGTAACCAAACACTGGAAATTAATTTCATAAAAAAATGTTTTCCTGATAAAAAGGTCGGGAAAAATATTTCAAAAATGTCGAGGAAATTACCAATACGAGCATAGGCTCCTTGAGGAACAGCGATGCTGAGATCTGTGGGTATAAGAGCCTTGCCTCTGGCGGGAACTTTAGCCTCTGCAGCACTGTATACGAAGAAAACAAACAGTTTAGAGAAGTTTTTTGATCTTGCTAAATGGGTTCAATTAAAATAAAATCTGAAAACGAACCTGGAAAGATCGTAACCAGCAGAAAGAGGTGAAGCTCTGGAGGGCAAAACAGCATTTTCAGAGAGTTTCTTGACTCGGAAAAAGGGGATTTCAAGGAGAACGCCGTTCTGGGGTTTGTCCAATTTCTGGATTTTTGGAGAAGGCTCTTTGATCTCAGGGGAGTTTATATCATTTTCTGCCATTTTTGGAATTTGGTTTGTTGAAGAAAAGTTTCTGAGAATGCAAGGACTTTGAAAAGTGAATGGGAGGTTTATGTGGGGAATTTCAGCCGAGAAAAATGAAATGGCGCCAAATATTCCCGCCTTTTTCTGTATAGGGAAATGGGGATACAAAATTCCCATTTGCTCCACCTAGTATTTAATTCACAAACCAGAATGAAACTGCAATCAAATTTTGAGGCTGCTTCGAACTCTATTACTCCCTCCTCCAGTCCAATTTGCATCGGACACGCTATTAAGAAAATACTAAATTCTAGAAAAAAAATAGTTAGTGTGAATGAAGAGTAAAAAACTTTTTAGAGATGCTTATGTAATTTTGAAAAAATAAATTGAATACTTTTTTGATTATATAAATGAATACTTATTTTGGACCAAAATAAAAAAACAAATTGGTCACTTATTGTGGCCGGAGGCTTAATTCTCAACCAAAGGTCTTAATTTGTTTTTTTTTTCTGTTTGAAAAGTCTCAATCTATAAAAGCTGGTATGCTCAAGTCACTTATAACATGGTACAAATGTTTTTGTAAATAGAAGTGTCTAATATTTATTTGCTCAAAGGGACGTCATATTGCTTTTCTAGTAACCCTTGTATATTATAGAAAAACTAATCTATCAATTCCTAATATAAATCAATTTACCTTGGAGAATATCAAATCAAGCTGTTATGTTTTTGGTATTGTTCATGAGATGACGCCTCAATGATTTGAAGTTGCTTTAACCGAGCAACTTATTTCTTTTCCTTTTTCCCATGAAAAAGAAAATAAAAGAAGAGAAAAATAGAACCAGAACCAATAGCAGCTTCAAGTTACGCAAGCAAGTTAACGCAGTGAAGATTTTGGGGGTTTGGGTTACCAGGGATATTGTCATGTTTACACTTTACATGAGAAAGCATAATGTATACTGTACCATAAACTGTAAAGAAGATCTGAACAGCAATTCACATATATATTTTTTTCATAAAACACAATTAAGTATAATGTAGGGTACAAGTTATAAACAATACTAATTGGAACCAGTCCGATACTAACTCTAAAAGAATATGGTTGGTTTCTAAAATACCCAGGGAAGACTTACAGCTTGATATCTTGATACAAAAGAATTTTCAGTCTAGTTTCCGTCCTACAATGGCTGCTAATATACACAAATAGGAATATCTGTACACTTTCGCACACACAAAGCCTATATCTACGTTTCGTTGCTGTACAGATGCTTCATGTCTTAAGTTTGTAGCTTAATGGAACACTTGAGGAGAAGTATAAAACTCAGTCTCGATAAACCCCGGTCTCAGATCTTCTTCACGCATGAACTCCAATGGAAAAGAAACAAGATGTCCTTTGACTGACTTTAACCTCTCTTTCGTATTCTCTACAGTTACTAGCCCATTATCGTGAAATTCAAGTTTATCAGGAGCGACACCTAAATCAATAGTAGTGTGCCCAAGCTTATCTTTCCAGTGATTCCTACATTGTCGAAGTTCAGATCTGCATTCCAGGATGACATTAGAAAACATAAGCAATTGAGCCTGAGTGAACAAGATCAACGAGTTATATCGCCCACCCACACCCCAACCCCCACAAAAGAGAAAAAGATAGAGGTGGAAAGTCATAGTGTGGCTGTCAAGTACCTTGAGTGAACAAGATCATTTGGGATGCAAGAGAACACGTCTTGGTAAATTGTGGCATTCGACTGTAACATAAAAAATACAAAATTAAGGAGTTATTGAAGCTTTGAGATGAAAATCTGAAAATCTAGGGGACCAGATTGTGCAAGTCTGGACAAGATCTCGCACATGGCATACATAGAAATGATATTCGGTAATGGGCAGTTATAGAAAGACCAACTAAGTAACTAAAACCAGAAGAGAAGAGTGATAATGAAACTGCTGTTATACCAGAAAGCTTTCTTCCTATGTTAGTATGTCCATGCATCTCTACCAAAAGAAATTTTTTCTCTTTTTTTTTCTTTTCAAGAAGTAGTACAATCTTGTTTTGGTAGTTCTTTTAAGCACTTAACATACAGCAACATAAGAAATACCAGTCTCACCTCTGCAGTTGCCATCCATATATCTTTGTAAGAAGAGTCAGCAACGGGATCTTTGATTTGACAAATCTGGAAAAGAAAGGATAGCCTTTAGTTGCTATATCTCAAAACATATGCAAATGAAAAAGTATTGCATGTCAGGGCTAACAATGGCAAGTGCCAAGGAGCTCAGGCATTGCTAATTTTTAACGAAGATATGGTGACATCCAAGAGAGGAAGTTTTAACGGCATTCAAAGTCTGACTCTGCAACATCACTTACCTCTTCAGCATGTAAACCAAGGTGCTCTGCCCACAAAGAAATCCGAAGGCTAAAAGAAAATTTTCCAGCCTTCCAAGGCTTTCCGTCCATGGATGAATCAATGAAATCTTTATCTTCAATGACTACACAAATCTGGAACAACCGATTTTCTGTCAGAATTTTCTTTTTTTCTAAAAATACTTTTTTTTAAATCAAATGTTTAAAAGTATCTAAGAACAAGATACTGCTTTTGCAGATAAGTAGCGGAAAGAATTCAAGTGCAGATATCCAAGGTCGAAGTTAATATGTGCAGTCTCATGCAATTGAAAAGATGGAAAGGTCATACTTATCTTTTGACTATGGACAACTTTCATTCACAAGCAGCATGCATGGTATAAGCAGCATAAATGAATGAACCAACTATGTAAATCGACAGCCAGCAATTCAAGGTGGAAATGGGATGAATTTACAGTTTCCCATGATAGATGAACAAATTCACAAATGAAAGCAGAATTTATGCAGGTAAACGCCATATGTGCGTTCTTATTTTTGTGCAGTTTCTAGAGTTTTACTTCTACTTACAGGATAAAAGCATTGATTAGCCCTAAAAGCTGTATTCATTCCTATTGTTCTATTTAAAACATTTCCTTCAACGAAGAAAAAAGTCTACAAACTCCAAGTGACAAGTTCTTGTACACTACATTAGACTGCTAGCAAACAAAAGTCCGCAAGGGTTATAACTGCTTGACTAACAATTATCCCCATATTTATTTGTCCTACCACCTTTGTGAACTTAGACAAGCTATTCCGGGGAGTAATGCTTGTTTCTCTTCTTCCTCGAAGAGGAAAAGACTATCTTATAGAGACTAAGATTTCATGTTCTTCAAATCCTAAAAGCCTAGAACAGTAGTCTTACAGAAAAAGGATTTACCTCAGAGTCGCGAGATCCAAGCAAACTTCTGTCATTTATATTAGATGATCCAATCAAGGCTATACGGTCATCCACTATCATCACTTTACTATGTACATAAACCTGTGGTGAAATTTGAGAACTTTAGGTGCAATTGAACACCAAATCTCCGAAGTCCGAACAATCAAGATCAAGAGAACTTGCAATACTACATGATGCATATTAGAAAGTCAAGAGAAAACATTGACAAATGATGATGAACATTTCCTACGAATAAGTAGAAGGACATTGACTGGCTCTTAGCAATTCAAAGATAATAATTGCTAATCTATGGACAATCTTACTATATAAGTGAATTGCAGTTAATTGATTTTGTAAGTGTTAGCTCTTTAAGAATTACCTGACTGGTGAACATGGGACCAACATCAGAAAGCTGGCCATACGTCCTGAGACCATAAAAAGATATGTAATCACGGGTTTCTGGACCCAACAGAGCATTAAGATTGTGCAATATTGAACTGTTGCTCTTGGAAATTGTCCGGTATTGCCAGTGCATTAAGGCTCTCACAGTTGCTGCCCCAATGTCATCAAGACCTCCCTGTAATTTTGAAGCTAGATCAAAACCAACTTATAGTCAGTCCCCGATGTGAATGGAAGATGCCTACCTGAAAACCAGGTAATAGTGGGATGACTATTATAACCCTGAAACATCTATTTTCTTTGTGTGCTCGCCGTATACGTCTGTATAAAGCATCAGCTACACGATTGCTTATAGTTTCATCTCCAGCAAGACCCGAGATAAAAAATTGATTCTGAAAGTTTGCAAAAAAAAAAAAAAAAAGGTTTCATTTAACACCATTAAGTGAGCTTCTTTACTAGAGTTTTGTACATAAAATCATAAAACATCAGAACTAAGAAAAACAAAAAGATTGTTATCAGTATTTAGGAAAACAAATCACAATTTCATATTGCTTCTCAATGAAAATAAACGAGAAATGTAATCTTCCACATTTGTGGCTTGACGTAGCTACTTGGTTAACAAAAGAATCAGTTTTGAATGACGATTGACATCAACCATAATTATCATAGGTTCCAGCTCATAAACTACTAGCTAAAACTTTGAGTAAGCTAGCAGCTGGAAAAAGAAAATGACAAAAGATCGTCATCACTAATCCATCAAGCTGAGAGAAAGAAATTGCTTGAAAAAGTACAGAAGCAAATTTGGAAGATCAGGTCAGCTCATGTTCTCATGGTTTGATATGTGTAGGCTGCTATAATATAATAGCAAGCACATGTGTGAAAACCCATTTGTATCAATCAGTCAGAAGCAATCAGGTGTTGTACTATTTAGTTAGTGGCTATATGTGACAGCCGACAGGGTGTATATAAAGGCCATTAGCAAATATTATGTCCAGCAATCCTCCCATATTACTTGGAAAGTTAGAGGAGGCTCCTATAAAGCACACACTTTCTGGGGCTGAAGAAGATCAATGAACACAGAAGAGAACATCAATTGACTCTTATTTGTGAATCTTCTTAAAATTGTAATGACTTGCAGATGCACATTCGGACATGTGCTTCCAAACAATGGTGTCATGCTATCTGACATCCCCTCTTGAAGGAGTAAGAACAGTTAAACTACATACTTTTGTGTAACTCTATCAATAAAAGGTTGATCCAGCTTGACTATAGTGTATGGGTAAATGAAACGTACTTTAGGAAAACTTTTTCCTGGTTATATTAGGCTATTCTTTTAAAATTACTTTTTATTGCTTGTACCTTCTACTTGATTCTTTTGCGGCCACAGAATGATTTGTCAATACTTGAGCAATCAGGGAAAACATGAAGGTGTTTGACTGAAATTTGAAGGAAATACTTGATTGTTCCTTACTACGACCTCTTTTCCAAATTAGTGGGAGTGCTCAGTGTAATTATTTATGATTGTACCTTATTCTAGCTTCCAGATTTCCATAACTCTTGTTTTTTTCCATGGCAAACTCACTTTAAATGTACAAACTTGTTATAGTTCTTTCTCAAGTGTTTTTCTCTAGCAACTGCTGAATGGAGTAATGGTGCAGTCTGAACAAGAAGATTACACTTGTGACTTGATAGTAACAACAGGAAACCTACTGAAGTCACTGATGGCAGTCAAGATAATGTTGACGACAGATGGAGATTACCTTTCCATAGTCTAGAGATTGAATCAGAAGAAAGCATTATAAACTCGGCATAGCTGGAAATAGTGTGTGCTGCCCTATAGTATCTCAAAGAGAAAAGCTCTGACAATCAGTATTATCTTTGTGGTTAATTATCAGCTGTATTTAGTGGTTACCTCAATGAACACAAAATGTTCTGCTTCCTCAATAAGAGAACAATAAGCTTTGTGAATGCTCTCTTCAGTTTGAGTTGTTCCAGCAGACCATTGGCTAACACTTCTAATGACCTAGGACATGTTAGCCATATGAAATGTCATGGAAAATTAACTGAGACATATGCGAAACTGAAAAAACAAAAAGATAATTGTATTTTCGAATCATCTAAAGGAAATAGTTTGAAGGAATATTATGAACCGAAACATTATCAGCAGAAAGTATAAATATTCGAAGTATTTTTTAGCTAAATAGCTGCTACTAATCTCTACCTTCATTTGCTCACAATATCATTACCCTATAACAATAGCACCCAGAGGGGGGTGGGTGGGGGGGGGGGGGTTCTGACTGATATTATCCTCCACCTGATTTTGTATTTCAGAATTCTTCAAGTTTCTAATACTAGCTGATATTTTCTCCGAGTTTTGGTTATCCTTCAGCAATAAAGACCAGCTACTTAACATTGTCACATCCT
Organism: Nicotiana tabacum; assembly: GCF_000715075.1. Taxonomy (NCBI): domain Eukaryota; kingdom Viridiplantae; phylum Streptophyta; class Magnoliopsida; order Solanales; family Solanaceae; genus Nicotiana; species Nicotiana tabacum. The sequence goes on from NC_134086.1 coordinate 129,702,429, forward strand.
CTTTGTACTATATTGTTAGAGCTAACCTGACAGTGACAACGGACCCGAGGACCAACATCTGCTAATTCATCTGTTGAAACCACTTCTGCTACACGCTCTTGTGTCTCCCACCAATTATCTTGTTGGTAAGTTTTCATTTGGCTTTGGAGATCTGGGCGATGAAGATCATCTGCAAAAAAAAAAATATCTTCAGATCTAATGTCACAATGCTAACTTAAAATAAATCAAGCTGAAGCAAGAGACTAGACATCAGACCAGCCAACTTCTCATCCTCACTGGAGGCCTCCTTGTCACAATCAGCTTCCTGGGGTAAAAGTAATGGGATGTCTTCTGGTGGTGACCCAGACGGAAATGGATCTTGTCCATTCAGGTCTTCAGGTTTCAGCTCAGCTGTCTTAGTTTCGGCCTCAACTTCTCTGCTTCTCCCCATGTAGTGCGGAAGAACCATGTGATGCTGTGGCATAAGCAGTGGTATTGTCTGTTCATTTGGAGCTTTGCTTCTCTGCATCAATTATCAGAAATATTAGCAACTTGAAATTTCTTAAATAAGTATGCTGAAGACCAGAAAAGAACCTTAGCATGATTCCAGCGCTGAACGAAGTGTCTGGCAATGTCTCGGCAAGGTGGTCCCCATAGAGCACAGTGGACATCATGCCATGGCATTCGGGGATATTTCTCTCGATCTAATTCATCTTTCATGGCATCTTCCCAAGAATTTGGCTCGGATTCTCTGCATAATAATGATTATTCATCAAATTTCAATATCACATTTGCTGCATATTGGTTTGAATGCCTTCTATAGGCAGTCAAACTTGAGAGAACGCTCTAATTCTTTCCTTTCTCCATCTATGAAATAGATATTAACTTGAAGCATCTCACTCTAAAATAGATTTTCATTTGAATTAGTTGGAGGTCTAGAATATTACTCTTACATGATACTCTTACATTTTAGGACATCCCAAGATCGTTGCCACCACTACTACTAATATTATTGATATGAGTTTCACTAGTTACATGAATTGAAATTTATTTAATCAATCAATTCAAATTTTGATAAGACGCTTTCCCTATCGAACTAAAATTTAGTACTCCATTACTTTAACATTTTCTTTCATTATCTCTTATATATAATATAATTCACATTAACATCCTAAATTGCACGCTCATAGGACGGAGATAGTAAAGTACAATCATGTAACTCAATCGATTGCTTCAATATTTCGTCCCCCCCCCCCCACCACCACCACAAATAGTGCTCATAGCACTAAAAACGCGTTTCAATTTTTTACACACGGTTTGTTAGGAAATGATGAAAAGAAGAGTACGAAAAGGAAACTTGGGGACAAAGTGAAGAGAATTGTTTGCATCTTCACTTAACCTCCTTCTTTCACATTAAACTATGTGAGTCCTAGAGGGAAGTAATTTTCTCCTCTTCATGGAAGGGACAGAAATTGTTCAACTTTTCACTAGTTTCCTTTGCCTCCTCATTACCAAACACGATAATGTAATCTCTCAAACTGTCACATTGTCTGGGCGATTTAATATAATTCACCAAGACATTAATATAATTCATGTTCTATGTCATGGTGGATTCTTTTCAAAATCTACATAGTCCATCACCTGAATGCTAATGGAAACCTATTACTCGAACACATACCAACTACGGAGTTCGAGAAGAATTCTTGTTGACAAAATAATGGCATCAATATAAATCCAAACTTGCCAAAGGAAACTTCAATTTTATGACCTGGTCGTATACATATTGAAGCTAGATTACCTTGGGTTATAGTAGTCCTTCCCAGGCCAAATAGAAGGAGGCAGATCAGCCAAGTTGTGTTCTCTTGTGTCATAACGGCCAAAACATAAATCTAGCCCTCCAATATAACAAATCTTGTTGTCTACAATGACAATCTTTTCATGGTGCGACCTGCATGTGGCAAGCACGTTTTAGTTTAATAAACTTATCAAGTAGAAGGAAAAAAGAATATTGAGCGTAGATCTGATGGAAACTCCATTCTATATCATGATTACATCAGAGTTTATGTTGTATAAAAAAAATTAACTGCTTACCACAAGTAGATCCCCGCAGAGAAATGGTTCGGATATCGCAGGACTTTAACATTTTTGTGAATTTTCAGAAGCTGTCTTTTACTGTATAAACTGTTAATCTTTAAAGCAATAGAAACCTCCTTGTAGAGAAGAATATAAATCTGCATAACATATATTTAGAAGTTAGATTCCATCTTAAAAATCATAATGGAAGATCTGTAGAAAAAAGCACATCTCTTGGTATCCCTTCTAACTTAAAGAAATCTCGTAGCGAACACTGGAAAAGAGTAAGCATGATCTCTTCTTTTATAAGAACAAGAGAAGTCAAGATCATTATCAAGCGAAATATTGTCAACCATTTATTGCACCCAGTACCATCTACCTTTTCTCTGGTCAAATAACACATAAAGTACTTATATATTTACTTTTTGAATGTAGAATATAATAACAGATACTACGTTCTCTGGAAAAAAATAAAGAAAGAAAATACATAGACATTTGCTATAACTTCTCGATATACCATCTTTTTAAGATTAAGCAAATGGCAATTGTTGACTATCTCCGCAAGATACTCAAGTCGATCCATTATATTCGTTATAAATTCAAAAAGCAAGTAAAGCACTAGAAGTCTTAGTATCAGCAGAACGCATATTAAAATCATTTGGTACAGCTAGTCACATATTATACATTCTAGGTTCATTGTGTCTCTGTTGAAAACAATGTGTCTAGACACAAGACAAAATGCTCGATTCCTAATATTTATTACAAGTGACTGAGCATGATGATTTGAGTAATATCTCTCAACAAAAGTGCGACTTATAAGACTGTGGGCGAATATCACAGAATAAGAATTATACTTGCAAAATTCTATTCAATTATTTGTAAAGTCAAAACATGTTACTAGAAGAGATCGGTTGCATATGCACCTGGACCCCTTCTTTGGCTTTAGTCTCAAGTAATGCATCAAGTCTAGATGAGCTATGGTTGTGAAATGGACGTCTCAAGTACAGTTCTGGGCAAAGCCACCATCCAGTTATATAGATCTGCATAAAAATTAAATTAGGTGGAACTCTCTGCAGCAAGAAAATATTTGATTGAGAGTAACAAGTTGAGAGATCAACCTCAGATTTTGCACTCTCTATTGAAGAAGCAATTGCCTCAAATGCTGCTTTACCATCTATAAACCACTGAGCTTGAGTGGCATCATCATTTGTCCCCCTCAATGGAGCAAAAGAACCAAAGCGGTGAGGGTTACACCATCCTTCCGGAGGTTTAAGAACAGCATCATTGATTGCAGATATCCAATCATCGACTTTGGCATTGCTCGTGGTTCTAAACTTTACAATGCGGTTGCCACAACAAACCTTTCAGACATTACAACTGTCAGTTTTATGTAAAAGGAAACAAAAACAAGATGCACTCGTTGAGAAGTAAGTTCAGTGATTATAAGCTAAATTAAAAACACAGAAAGATGTAATTGATGCACTCAACATGTAACTTCATAATTTGACACACTGATCCATTATGAATTTATTTGGTTGAGAGTGTAGTAACAGAAAATGGATTTCCCAAGAGAATGGCAAAGGTACGTCAAGGAAAAAAGTGATTTTCCCACAAATCTTTGTTAGCCAAGAAGTTACTGGACAGTTAACCAGAAAATCCATTAGCTTGACTAAATTTATTTCGCAGTTTTCCTGAATCAAACTTCCTAAGAAGTAGTAGAATCTGTCAATGCATAAACTTGAATGGTGGAATTATGGGAAGAAAGAAGTAAACAGTGCAAACTGTGAAACAAGCTCAATCATTGCCTTATGTTATAATGCAGAGCTGATTGAATCTGAATTATTTATAATCTTCATTCAAGCTGACAAATTCTTTTTTAAGTATCTTACTGGTCCAGGGACAGAACATCTAATTGATTAAACTTAAACTAGTACTTCAGTAAGTGTCACGAAATCACTTGCTTGAATATCAAAAACGAGATAACTCTCAGCTTCAGGCATATTCAGGTGAGCGTGGCACGATGAGCACCCGAAATACACAACTTTGTTGCCCATATATGACATGTGTTTTTAATAATAAACTTAGCACTGTGTAGTAGTAGAGCACTCATAAAATGAACAAGTAACCAAGAATTAAGAAATTGTAATGGTTGAAATTTGAGATTAGACAGTTTGAATGGAAGCAGACCTTAAATGCATATCGCAAAGGATTTTTTTCTCTTATTTCCTCTGCTAAGTATACTGGATTCTCTCCCTTCTCATTAGATGTTGGAAGCACATCGAACACAATAATGTCCAGTAATTTTGCATCAAAAGGATTGTTTAGTAAGGCCAAGTAACCAGGTTTTAAAACAGCCCAAACCTGCATAACATAGCATGAATAGTTAAGACAAGGAAGCAAAAAAAAGTTTAAGAGAGTCAACCACTGTGGAGGACACAACATATTCAGATAACACTTGCTTCACAGACACATTGATGATTCAGGAGAGCACAAAAGATAAAAGATCGCCTTAGCCTTACACTTACGTGTACCCAATTGGTGTCTGCTATAGTCGCAATTTTTTTCATCAAAATTACAACTCCCGATTTTCAGTTAACAAATGTTCACTCATGCAGCGTTAAATAATGTGTTAGTCCAACTATTGGGATGTTCTCGATTGGACGTAGACAAATTGGTAATGAAAGTGGACAATGTTAGTAGATGCAGAATCTTAGTCAGATAGAACATGATAACAACCATGGAACTGTGGAGACCTGAACGTTGCCAAGATGAGTTCTTAAAATACATGTGTGGCTATCTATCTTTAGTGTCTGACCACCTCCACTCATTCATGACATTCCTCATTCACTATGTTACTTTGAGTTCAAAAGTAACACGAGTGATTTTCAGTCTTGTTCTTAACAAACCAAGTGTCAATTCATCTTGTCAGTAAAGAGGAAGTATGCTTTTCAGGTTTCTATATTTGTGTCTGTCTGGAAGGAATTGAGGAAGGGATACATTCTAAATGTAATAACATTTCTCGAATCTGAACGCAACATAAAATGAGGTATGTCCATCTTCATGCCAGAACAAAATCAGCTCTTCAACTGTACCTCTGTAAGATAGTACGTGTCAATAAATAGACTTTCAGATAGACAGAAAACCTTATGTGCATAAAAGTTTTTGTATAGTGTGCATTCACATATATCCACAAATGTTGTCAGCAGACTACTATGGTGATTGTTTACCTTTTGCCACTTGCTCTTGCAACAGCCAGACCAATAACATATGCAACATCCCGCATCCTCCTCGTCTTTGGGAACTTTCAACAAATGCTTAATCATTACGTAATTTTCTTTGAGCTTTGGGCCATATTCTGGTAAGAATGATAACTTGGATACCTCCAAAAACTTGCACACCTAAAGTTTAAAAATTCTCTATATGTTACAACCAAGGAAAATAAGCATTAACAGCAGAAACTCTCAAAGAACCAAATATACTGTTTCTTAACTATGAATACCAAAAATTGCTCCCCGACCCCCTACCCACCCAGGGGGAGATAATTCCAGATTCAGGCTATAGAGAAATGTATCATCACTTAGAGGCAGTAGCTAATCCAAAGGAAGTATATGACGTAATAACTTACATAGACATGTAAGTTGTCCCCATGCTTAATTCAAGATTCAGGCATAATAATTTGTATTAACATGTAATTTCAGAGATTAACTAGTCTACGGCTTCCAAGATGGTAGTGAGTACCCCTGCCAACAGTTTACTTTTGCAACAAATGTCAATATCCCAGACAAACTTTCTAGTCAAAAGGTATCTGTCAGAGAACAAACTACTGGAGATTGAAGCAGAATACAGTACACACCTCTCGAGAATTTACAATGTCCAAATTCCCCAAAAAATGATTCAGATACTTTTGCATAGCGATTTTCCCTTTTTCTGTAACGGTTTGTTGCCTGCCCAATGCTGGATGAATGATTGATAAAGCAGCCCGGGATGGAACATACCTGCAAATAACCCATGGGCAAGAATCATATATGCTATTTGCAGAACGTATGCAAGGTCCCACCTGCTAAGCATAACTATATTCACACAGAAACCTTTTGACACCTGTTTCTAATACTATCTTCACTGTAAATTTGCACGGCACCATCATCGGGTTCAGCATCATCATGTATGACAGCTGTTTGTTCTCCTATACCAATGTGGTGAAGCCATTCTTTAACCTTTTCACAAAGGATTTGAGAAGTAAGACTCTTAGACAGTTAGCATTATTATACTCATAGAATGAAGAAATAAAGAAGGCGCAGAAACGTCTCATATTTGTGAAAGCAAAGAGAGATGAAACCTGCTCTTGTTTTTCATGGAGTTCCTCAATTATTGCACGTTTCCTCAATGCAAAGTGCAAATAAATAACTTGTGAGGCCTTCTTCACTAAGCGCCACTTGAACTGCTTATTGGAAAAGTAAAAGAGGAGATGGTCATGTAATGCGAACAAAAATGATAATGTGAATACGAGATTTTTTCTCTAGAAAATAAATTTTATTGACTAGTTGTTATCAGGGAATGCACTAATGGAAGAAGAATACAACAACAACAACAACAACAACCCAGTAAAATCCCACACGTGGGGTCTGGGGAGGGTAAAGTGTAATGGAAAAAGAATCAAATCTACAATTAAATAAAGACTTCACAAAAAAACGAGTTCCAAAATGTTAACTGCTCACTCTTTCATTATTTTAGCATAAAGACTGATAGACAACTAAAGGCTTAGCTAGCAGAAGAGGCATTCTTGAATAGGGTCACCCAAAACTTTATTCTGGAAAGGAATATTTTCTAGTAACTTAATTATTGAACTTCAATACACCAAGTATCATAGGCCTAACTAATTAGTTTCTATATCCACACATGCCGTAGTTTATTAAATCCGACATTCCCACGTCACAAAGTTATTTGATGACTCAGTATATATATATATTTCCATCGTCCCTTCCACCAGAAAAAATTGATCGCATTTTTTTTCTCACTTTTCCTCATAACCACCACAACCCGTCTTAACAGTATATATGATGCCCATTTCAATAACTACACCATTACAAAATGATCTAAACGCTAATCCGCATGTTGTTCCCAGTCACCAAGGAAAAATACTGTACCAATATGCCCATTTAAATACCACCTAGTAGTAAAATAAATCAACAAATATATATTCTAAACGCTTTTCCCAACTTAGACCACAATGATCGCATTTTCTTAATCCAATTAAACCGAACTGCTTCATACACGAGATTTTAAAAAATCATTGTAAAATCATGTACTCCCTCCGTTCCATTTCACTAGTCATGTTTTCATTTGGCAGGGCCCTTAAGAAAACATTAATTAAAAGAATAATTCGACTAAGTTAACCTTACTTATTCTTTGATTTCAATTTAATACTACTTCTTGCTTTCACCGCATTGATCTCTTGCCACATTTATTAAAGGTAAAATTGGAAGAAAAAAAAAAGGTATCTATTCTCTGTTGTTTTTCTAAATCGACAAGAAATTTGGAACAACTAGTTTTAGTAAAACCTGACAAGTAAAACGAACAGAGGAAGTGCTTCCTTATTCATGGATTATAACAACTACAATATTAAATTAAATGAAAAGAAAAGAAAAGCAGAAACACAAAGTTCACGACATTCAGAGCTATACATAATAACTACTCCTAGTATTTAAAGTAAAACGCTATTGTGGTACTATTTCCCTGTTCAGCTTCTATTTACCTTTCCCCATGTTGTGGCTGCTTGTACTGGACTTCAATTGTGTATGACAAAAGCAAAGGGCTTATATCACTAGCATCTGCTCTTGAAACCGCAATGATAGTCGCTTTGGGCAATTCCTCAAAGATCGTCGCCGGCTCGGCGTAGCAACGAAGCGAATGCATCGATGACATTGCCGACGCCGGCGCGTTTTCTATCAGTTTCTCCGTCGACATTGCTACTGCTATTTGCTACTTCAACTTGAATTAATTTCAAATTATCCAACATAAGAAACTCCTTTGGCATTTAAAGAACACAGAATTTGTACGAATATTCTCTTATACGGATAGTATATTAAAAATTTGAAGCTGCAGGAGAGAGAGAGAGAGTTTAAGAAAGTTATTTCGTCTTTCGTTTTTCTAACGGAAGCAAAAAGGCGTAATATAGTTGGAGAACAAGTGGCGCAAGTTAGGGGAGGGTGACAGGTGAGTTCATGTATTTCACGTGAAGCTCTCTTGTGATGGAGACACGTGGATGTAGGTTTTGGTGGAGTGGGGTCAGTGTATACGTGGTAAATGTTTATTCGTTTGCGGTAATGGGTTTTGGTTGCTATAGTGCAATTTGGAAACTGATGCTGTCTTGTGTTATATTGGGAGTATTTTGTTGTGTGCTAATATTATAGATAGATAGTTGGTCCTAACCATATAACAAAATGACAGAATTACCCCATAGTATATGTGATTAAATATAATAGGGCAGAAGCATAAGTGATGTTTTACTTGCACGTTATATTTTGTTTTTTGTTGTACATTTTTATAAGACAGCAAAAACAAGGAACTTTCAATTTTCCTTTCGTTTCTTTTTTCACTTACGAACTTTATGGCATTGTACGTCCATAATATTTTCTATCAACGAAAAGAACATCATAATTCGATGAACTCAGAGCCGGCTTAAAAGGCTTGGCAAGTAAGGCATATGCCTTAGGCCTCAATTTCGAGGGTTGCAATTTTAGAAGAAATAAATTATACGTTATGAAGTTGATGTGATTATTGAGGAATGAAAAAAGCCCTTTGATAAAGTAAGCATATCTTTATAATTTCCTTAAACTTGATGTAACCTTCATTTTATTTTATTTTACATTCTGACCACTAAAACCTATAAGTATTATATTAAAAATTGAGATTGCTAGATTATGAAAATTTGAAGGGGAAAAAAATTATTGTATTAACCTCTGATGATCCTTAAAGCATAATAGCCACTCTAATATTGATGGCTTAGACTTGTATTTTGAGTTAAAAGTGCTAAGGGAATTAGTACAAATAGAAGACAGTACTCTAATCGATATAAGTAGTTACATAAAAAGGCTTGATTCATTTTCAAATGCTTAACAATTGCCTCAACGGAAAGAAGATTTTCAAAATAAAAATACATAAAATCAATGTCTCAAAAATAATTAAATCGGTTAGCTATATTATTAATTGAAAAATAATTACTAAAAAGGCGATTATGAAAATTGAGGCTTTAATTGCAGTTACGCTTTAGGCCCTCAATTATGTCAAGTCGTCCCTGGATGAACTATGTAGTACTAACTTTCTTCTAACATTTTTAAATATAAAATCCTCTCAATACAAAATATGACAACTGAAGAGGAAAAAAGAAACAGTTTTAAAATAATTCAAGGCGCGAAATTTCGTACTGCAAATGGCAAAAATGTATACGTTTCACAAGTAGGACTTTGACAAGTTAAACAAAGGGCACGTTCGTCATTTCAATGTCGATGGACCTAACCTTCTCCTTAAAGCTTGTATGTCCCATAAGAGAATAAATAATAGAATATCCAACTTAAATGGAGTATATGCTAAAATAGCCACCAAACACTTGTCAGAGGTATCAAAATCATATTCCATAGATTATTCCTAATAACAAATGATAATCAAAACCCAATTATTAGGACAATCTTATAGTATTGCTTAGCTGGATAATCAGATGGTCGTCGTCAAGTGCAGTGATAACCTTGAAATACAATAAGAGTGATAGATTAAATGATTTGCTAATTTATTAGCAATAGTGTACATTTTCTTTAATCGTTTTTAATTTTTTATTAACTCGGCCCATATTCCTTACTAGAACACGCCACACTACAATTGAAATGAGCATAACTTTTGGACGATGACGTTGTAATTCTTTTTTTAAACTTTCAAATTTAGCAGTAAAAGAAATTCCCAATCAATTATCAAATTTTTTAGAAGCATACTTATTTTATAAGAACTAGTATTAGCACCCGCGCAGATGCGCAGACACTAATCATGTTAAATATTTGATTTTTTTGGATTATACGTAAAAAATCTTAAAATTTAAACTTTCTCGATAAATATAGATAATCATTAGATATTAATTAAGACATGAAAATGATTAAACATTTCTCAAATCTCCTAGTTATAATTCTATTTTTCTTTTTTAGTACCATTCTCACATGTGTCATTGGATCAAAAAAATATTCAGGAAGCAAAATAATAATTCATATTTATGGCAAAACAATTAAAGGTTGAGACTATGAAGGACTCTTTGGATACGACTTGACTCTTTTACTACTGCTTGAACTCTTATTTGGTGTGTTGATATATTCTAAAATTATTTCTATTTTAAATTTTCAGTTTCTAAAATTTTATTTTTCAATAATAATTATTGTTATAACAATAAAAACAACAACAACAACCCAGTGTAATCCCACTAGTGGAGTCTGAGGAGGGTAGTGTGTACGCAGACCTTACCCCTACCCCGAAGGAGTAGAGAGGTTGTTTCCGAAAGACCCTCGGCTCAATAAGTGAAAATATTACCCTTAATTCAAAACTCATTTTAGTCGGCTATCTAAAATTTAAAAAGTTCTTTAGCCAGTGATTTTCTTTCTAGTATGACTCCTTTTTTATATTTGATATTTGATATTAACCATGTTAAATATACGAGTTATTTGAATTATATGTAAATAACCTTAAAATTTAAATATTCTAGGTAATTACAGATAATCGTTAGATATTGTTTATGAAACACTACATGAAAAAAGGCTAACATTTTCTCAAATCTCGCAGTGATAATTTTATTTTTGTACCATTCTTATTGGTGTCATTGGAACCTAAAAATAGTCACGAAATAATAACTCGTATTTATGAGCTTTGGAAAAGCACAAAGGTTGACACAATATGAACGATTCTTTGGTTACGACGTGACTTTTTTACTACTACTTAAATTCTTATTTGGTATGCTATTATGTTTAAATGAAATATTTCTATTTTGAAATTTCAATTTCTACAAAATTATATACTATATTTCAATAAAATAATTATTTTTATAATGATGCAAGTGAAGATATTATCCTTAATTTAAAATCCACTTTAATCGACTAGCTAAAAATTTAAATGATTCTTTAGACGGTAAATTTTATTTCAGTATGACTCCATTTTGGGTTTATCGATATCTCTAGCCACAAATTTTAAATTTTGAATACCCTATACATATACAAATTTTTTGTTCTTTGAATCACTAAATGTTAGATTAATTGATTATTATTATATAGGCGAAATACATAAACAGCCCCTCCAAGTTGTCCACAACGGTTATTTGAACACCTTAACTTGTCATGTGACTAGATGGACACCTCTGCTTGGTAGAAGTATATTCTCTTAAACCCCTTACGCTGATATGACAAATTTTGTGTGTTACACTTACGTTTAAGCGCGTGAAGATCTTTAAAATTAGGCTTATCTTCTTTTTTCCCCCTAAAATCAACGTGGACCCCACTATTACACCACCCCATAACCACGATTCTGGACGGAGAGGCTATTACCGATGATGGAGGGTGTCGGAGAGAGGGAGGATCTCGGCGAGGCTGTTGTCGACGATGCTTGTAAGTGTAATATTGCTCTCCCCTTTCTCTCTTCTTTCCTTCATTCATCACTCCCTTTCAGCTCCTCCATATATTGCTCTCCCCCTCTCATTTTAATTTCCTCATCAAGTCTCTCCAAACCTAACCAAATTCACCAGCCAAAAAACTCTCAGTTCTAAACCAAAAGCTTTTACTTTTTCATTCTTTTTGCCCTTGTTTTTATCGCCTTCTCTCCAGTTTTGTCGCCGGTTGAATCATCAACGTTAATCTCATCAACTAGGTAATTAACGCTTACCCAGATGAGCAAAATTCACATAGAGTTCAAATTTTTCACTTTCAGTTTGAATTCTTGATTACATAGAAAAAATGGAGTCTACATGAGAGAAACTTTCTCCTTTTGATTCAATTCCTAGAAGGTGTTAAATAGAAATTAATCAATTATATAGTCAAAGTTTTGTTATTTGTTTGATGTCCATTTATATAAATTGACTCTTCAAACAAACATTTTTCAAAAAGAAAAAAACAACAACTTGTGTTGAATATTGATTGATTTTTGTAATGTTTCTTTCTCCAACATGTAGGTTTACTTCATTATATATGCAAGTAAATTTTTATCAACTTTTAAACTTTTTTTTTGTTATAAACATAGACGTGTACCTTATATATTATATTTATTTTAAAAAAAATTCGCTTTATTCAAATCTAGCTATAGTGTTTTAAAGAATTATAATTATAGGATTTTAAATGTAAAAGAGTTTATAGTTATGTGGAGTATTTTTTTTTTTTTGCCAGAGGCGACGTAGTATTTACATATTTTGAATTAAGATAACAAAAGTTCCTAATATAATTGCATATGATCACTAACCGAATTAAGTATGATAACATGGTAATAAAAGATATTTTTTTTATTTTAATTCAAATTTAAATTTTTATATATATATTTGACTAACATAATCAAATATAGAATAGTCAAATATAGAATAAAGTTATCATATACTATTGATATTTATTAATTTGCCACTTGGCTTAACTACATAATCAATTATATATGGCAACTTTATAGCTTTAATATATATATAGATATATAAAAGGTTTTATTAATCTTAAAACTTTCTCTCATCTCACTAGCTGTTAAATAGCTATTGCCCTAATAGTGATTTAAAGTGTATGTCTAGCATAAAATTGTGTTTGTATGAAATTAAACTCTTTCAAGTGCATCAGTACATGAAACATATATAAATGACGAAGCAACACATCCTTGATCGAGTTCCATCATTTTGTTTGTTCTTTATTAATTTAAAGGAGCACTACAAAATCGCGTTGGTTACAAAGATAATGTCTGCAGGTTATAGGTAACAGTGAGCCATCTTTAAAAAGACAAATGACATCAAGGCAGTAATAAAGGGAGCATATGCGATATTCATTTTTCAGTTTCTTAATATTCTCGTGGGTCCTAATAATGTTTGGGCAGAAAGAGATTGATAGACCTATGGCTATGAGGCCGAACAAGAGCTGGAATTGTAAAATTATGCTTCAAATTTCCCTTAGTTTACTTCAAAATTGCACTTGTCATAACCAAGATCAAATAGTACCCACTAAATAAGGGTTAATAAAAGGAAGGCAAATTGAAAGTCATTATGAAACCAAATTGTGAAATGGGTGTTAGAGTTTCTTTTTAATATAGAAAGGTATTAAAAAGAGGGTGAACGGAAATGGAGGGAAATGAAAATTTTGAGTAAAATTTTAAGTTTCCTTCTCCTTTTAATGAGACATTGTCCCTCATTGGTAGAGGAAAAGGAGTTTGGTGGGTTTATATACAAATGCAATTCATGTAGCTCTTAAAGAGTTAGGAAGAAGGCAAGCCTCGGGTTTATATACAAATGCACTTTGTGGTTTTTGTGTACTCCCGTTTGGAAAGTAAAGCCTTCGTGGCGTTTTGTTGGAGATTAAAATCTACGTGATTTTTTACTCCAATTTTAAACGTTTGTTTCTGTCATTTTTTTTTTCAGAAAAAAAAAATCGCGAATGACAACGGAAATCAAGCTGTTTCGATGGTGACTGCCAAAACATCGACAAGCCGAACACCGGCAGAAAAACCCGGAAAATTTTCCGGGATTGATTTCAAACGCTGGCAGCAGAAGATGTTCTTCTACCTGACTACGTTATGTCTACAGAAGTTCATCAAGGAAGATGTTCCTGATCTGCCAGATGAAACTCCAGAGAATGAAAGCTTTCTCGTGATTGAGGCGTGGAAGCATTCCGATTTTTTGTGCAAGAATTATATTCTTAGCGGACTGGATGATAATCTGTATAATGTATACAGTGGCGTGGAGACATCAAAAGAATTGTGGAATGCGCTTGAAAAGAAATACAAAACTGAAGATGCCGGGATGAAGAAATTCGTCGCTGCAAAATTTTTGGACTACAAAATGGTAGATAACAAGCCTATTATTACCCAAGTCCCGGAATTACAAGTAATTATTCATGATCTACTTGCTGAAGGTATATTTCAAAATAATACTGATGTTGAAAGTAAATTTTTTAGTAATTTTACTAACGGAATTTTCATTGAAGGTCTTGTCATCAATGAAGCAATCCAAGTAGCAACAATAATTGAGAAGTTGCCTCCATTGTGGAAGGACTTCAAAAATTATTTGAAATACAAATGAAAGGAGATGTCCCTTGAAGATCTCATTGTTCGATTGAGAATCGAAGAGGACAATAAAGCTGCTGAAAAGAGAGGCCATGGAAATTCAACAATAATGGGAGCAAATATTGTTGAAGATAACAAAAAGAGAAAGAAGGCTTCTGGCCCAAAATACAACCCAAGCAAGAAGCGGTTCAGTGAAAACTGCTACAACTGTGGGAAAACCGGACACAAATCTACGGAGTGTCGTGCTCGGAAGAAAGACAAGAAAAGGGGTCAAGCAAACATGGTAGAAAAGCATGATGATGTTGATGACTTGTGTGCCATGCTTTTTGAATGCAACCTCGTAGGAAATCCTTAGGAGTGGTGGATTGATTCTGGAGCCACTCGCCATGTTTGTGCTGTGAGGGAAGCATTTTCTACCTATGCTTCTGCTGGACCCAAAGAGACGCTTTCTATGGGAAATGCTGCTACAACAAAAATTGAAGGATATGGGAAGATATTTCTCAAGATGACTTCTGTCAAGGTCATAACTTTGAACAACGTCCTTCATGTTCCCGAAATTAGGAAGAATTTAGTCTCTAATGGACTTCTTGTAAAACACGGTTTCAAGTGTATTTTTTTTATCCGACAAGGTTGTAATAAGTAATAATGAAATGTTTGTAGGAAAAGGTTACCTCACCGAGAGCCTTTTCAAGCTCAATGTAATAGTTGTTGACAATAATAATAAGACTCCAGCTTCTTCTAACTTACTTGAGTCAAATGATTTATGGCATGTACGTTTGGGTCATGTCAATTATAAAACCTTGCGGAAAATGATTAACTTGGAAATATTGCCTAAGTTTGAATGCGAAAAATCAAAATGTCAAATATGTGTGGAATCTAAGTATGTTAAACATCCTTATAAGTCGGTAGAAAGGAATTCAAATCCTTTAGACTTAATTCACACAGATATTTATGATATGAAGTGTAAGCACGTGATTTTTGCCCTATGAAAGAATTACTCCCAAAAAATTCAAAAATAAAACGATTTTTCCTTGGTGTGCAATTTTTGAATTTTTGTGGTATTTTTGTATAATTATTTGTATTTTTGTCTGTGCATGTTTATTTGTTTAAATTAATAAAAATATAAAATATGTCGCATTTTCATTTAGTATTTAAGTTTGTTTTACAAAAAATGAGAAAATCATAAAAAATAATGTATGTTGCATTTTAGCATTTAACGTCTAAATTGTGCGATTTTATTGTTAATTGCTATTTAAATGTGCGATAATAGTTATTGGGAATTATTTAGTATTTTTGATAAATTAATTTAGTTTATAACTTAATTTAGAATTTTAGTTTTATTAATTAGAAAATAGAAGAAAATAGAGCAAAAAATATAAAGAAAATAGGAATTGGGCCTCTTTTTCAAATTTCAAACCACAGGCCCAAAAAATACCCAACCTTCCCCATGACCCGGTCCATTTCAACATGGGTCGACCCGGTCCGCCCCATAACTAAACTATTCGCCCAACCCCCTCCCATTTTTCATTTCTTGTTGAAACCCAAACATAAGAAACCCTAAAACTACCTGCCCCCATCTCTTTCTTCTTCTCCTTCCAAACCCAAACCCAGGCTCCTATGGCTTTCCCCCCCGCTGCATTGCTGTTTCTTCTTCTGCTCCGACCAGCAACTGCAGCCACCCAAACGCTGCTGCTGCTCGACAACCACCACGACCACCCCTTCACCACCCTCATCGACCACGATAACTCCAGCTGCCATGGCTGCCCCACCACCCCTGCTGCGTCATCTTCATCGCACCACCATCCGTCGAGCTCCAGCCATCGTCGACGAACATCGTCGCCGCGTCTAAAGAAGCCATCGCTGCTGCTTCACCTTCTCAAACGACCCCTCCAGCAAACCCAAACAACCACAGTCCTCACGTCCACCACGACCATGTCGGACGACCACCTGAACTTCCAGCCCGTCGCTGCTGACCATGGACGAGCTGCAAGCTCGTCGCTGTTGCTTCTTCTGCTTTACTGCCTCCCGGTTAGCCATGGCTTCCCTATCTTGTTGCTGCGTCTTCTTCAGCTACCTCCAGCTGCTGCTGCTTCTGCTTCACCTCGACTACTGCTGCATCTTCTTCATCCTTCACCTCGACTGCTGATTTCCTTCTTCAAGTCCATTTATGTCAAGGTTTCGTTAGTTTCGTTTAAGTTCGTTCGAGTTCGTCGTTGGTCATTTACGGTCAGTTGTTCTAAGTTTTATTTCTTCTGTATTTTTGTTTGATATCTTCAGATTTGAAATTAGTATAAGTTTGATTCTTTTCTTGTTCGTTATTTTCACTTTGATTATTTCTTCAGTTTGTTTCATTTTTTCTTATTTATTTTTTGATAGAAATTGATTAGCTTAATTATAATGTTGCTAGATGTAAGTTGAAGATTCAATTAATTATTTTCAGTTTGTTTTATTAATTTAAAAGGATTTAATTTTAATGTAGAAGAGTGTTAGTTTAAATCGCTTGAATCCGTTGTTTGTTGTTTAATATAGATTTAATTCGTGTTCATTTTGTTTAAAGTTCGTTTTTAATTCAGTGATTTAATGTGAAGTTATGTTTTGGTTTTTAATTTTTTGATTCAATGTATCTTTGTTATAATTTTGTTGGATTTAATTTAACAGGATTAATTGATTATTTGAAGTTTAGTAATTTGAATATGTTTATTTGTTTTGTTTAAGCTTAATTCGAGTTTAATTCGAATTTGAATAAAACTTGCTTGTTATTGTTGTTGAATTTTTCATTTATGTCCATACTTTGTTTGATTGTTCTTGAATCCGAAATTAGTATAAGTTTGATTTTCTTGTTTGTTGTTTATTATTTTTGATTATTTCTTCAGTTTGTTTCATGATCTTGTTTAGTTTAATATATAAATTGTTGGTTGTAATGTTGTTAGATTTAATTTTAAGTTCAAATGATTATTGGATTTAGAAATCTGAATATACTTGTTTGTTGTTGTTGTTGTTGAATCTGAAAGTAAGTTTGTTTGTTGTTAAAAAATATTGTTCAATCAAAATAATTTTAGTTGTTTCTTTGTTGTTCATCATTTAGTTTGAATTTGTTGTTGAAAATTGTTTAGAAATTGGTCATATTTGCTGTATTTTGGTTGAAATTAATTAGGTGAATTGGTTATAGCTGATGGGGGTAGTTTGGTAATTTGCAGTTCGTTCAGGGGTAAAATGGTAATTTCAGTAAGGTTAGAGGGGGTATTTTTGGAATTAAAATTCTGAACAATTATTTATTTTGAGTGCGCTGTCAATTAGGATTAAAATAATATTAAAATAATCAAGCATGGGGGACAAGACATAATGGGGGAGAATAATGTATTTGTTTAATATAAGCATGAGGAACAAGACATAGTGGGATTGCGGGGCTCAAGAAAAGTTGTTTAAATAAATAATAATTGTATTTTCTATATAGTAGTGGGTTTGGTAGGAGAAAGTGGTTGTTTTAATAATTGATTAAATGGTTTGGGATGTGAGATAAATAAGAGACTTGATCAGATTTTAGAGAGGATAAAAAAGAAAGAGGACAGAGAGAGATAAAAAAAGAGAGAGATGAATATTGAAGATAGAGACAAAAATTCCGAAAATACTAAGACTCCAAAAATAAAAAGAAAAACATTCTGGAAATTCAATAGAATAATAGTATACACCTGATATACAATCTAAATATTCTGATATACGGATTCAGAAATTAAGGGTTGAACAATTAATTAGTCTTTCAAATCTGAAAAGATTCCCTTGGCTTCTGTCCGTTGACTGTTGTCGGTGTTTCTGAATTTTTATCTTGATTTGAAAATCTGTCACTGATTTCTCGTTGATGGTTATTGGTTGCTGGGTGTTGTTGTTGTTGTATGCTACTGAATTTCTGCTGATCTCACTTTTCTTTTGCTTCCAATATCAGGTACACAACTGACACGTTGATTATTGTAAACTGAAACATGTAGCATGAATACGAAAATGAAGAGTTGAAGTTCTAAATTTATTTTAATTATATTATGAATTTTATTTGTATATATAAATTATTTAGCTTACTCTAATCAGAATCATGTAGTTGTTTAATATATATAGTGAAACATCTGACGATAGCTTAACGGACGAACTATCTATATATTCCCTAAAAATAAATAAATGGTGTAGTAACCTCGTCTAGTTAATTCGTTATTGTTGGATGATTACCATGTCTCAAAAAGCACGTTAGTTCATCAAGCGAATAGACCATTTTGGAACTTGTAGAAATATTGTTTAGTTAAATACTATTGGTTAGTTTCAGCATGTAAATGGTTTAAAATTAAAATTAGATTGCTAAGTTTTTTTTTTAATTTGACAAACTGTGAACATGCCTAGTATAATGTAATTAGGTAGTAACATGTGAATAAGATGGCCCAGGTCTAGTTTATGCCATACACGTTGGGCCTGGGCCCGCATTGGCAACAGACTGTCATGTTTGCATCATTTTCAGATTTTATGAATCATATTCGAAACCCAACTTTAATAACTCAAGCATGTAAATAAATTAAGACATTTTCTCTTTTATTTTGTAGAGACAAATTTAATAAAGAAAAATGTAGGCATTTTAGGATTGTCCTTTAAAAATAAATGAGATGAGCCTCGCCCGATAAAATGCACCAATTTTGGGGCCCTCAATAAACGTTTAATTGAATATTTAGAATTCGGAATGGACTGTTTAGTGAATTTCACTGCCTTCCCCAAAGATAATAATGCGTTAGACTCTTTAGACGCATTTTAATAATCTTACCTTCTTAAACTCGGGTGTGTATTTCATACGACCCAAATCAAATCCCAAAATATTGAATAAAATATGTTCCGGATTGCGGGTGCATTTCATGTGACGCAATCCAAAGACATATTTTTTAAAACGATGTTCACATTCCTTTAAAAATATATTAAAAGCGGTAAAGAGTTAAAATTTGCACATGAGCTCATAATTGTATAAAATCAGATAAACAAGCCTAATATGACAGTTGAGCGACCGTGCTAGAACCACGGAACTCGGGAATGCCTAACACCTTCTCCCGGGTTAACAGAATTCCTTATCCGAATTTCTGGTTCACGGACTGTAATATGGAGTCATTCTTTTCCTCGATTCGGATTAAATTGGTGACTTGGGACACCCTAAATCTCCCAAGTGGCGACTCTGAAATAAACAAACAAATCCCGTTTCGATTGTCCTTTAATTGGAAAAACTCCTTCACCCCTTGCGGGGGCGGAAAAAGGAGGTGTGACAGCTTTGGTGACTCTGCTGGGGATATAAACCCAGAACCACTGGTTCAGGGTTAGAAATTCGAGCTTAGATAAATTGTTATATTTGGTTTTATCTGATTTTGTTACATGTTTGGGCTCAATGTGCTAAATGATGCTTTTACCGCTTTGATATTATTTGAACTGTATATAAACTGTGCCGAAACCCTTCTCTTCTTACCTCCGGGGAGAAGCTCACTGGTCGAGACTCTCTATTCTATTAGTGTCAATACCTGAAATAAGAAATAGGCCGGACAAGTTACAAAGCCGGACAATCCCGCGGGTCCCCGGTACGTAGCCCCCTCCTCGACTCGAGTTGTCCGCTCGGGTACACAGTCTAGAACAAATACCCAGGTTATGAACTTAGAATAACTCAGCTTCATGCTGGATCCCTAGTAGGAACGTTTGTTTGCATCACATGCATCTGACTTTGGAGGCTCAACACAGGGGTTGGGTCTGTCTAGGACAGGTGTACCAAAAAATGAAAATGACCATCCTGATGCATCTTACTTGCTACTACTTGTGCATTTATTTGATTCGGAATTGTGTGTTGACCAGCTTTTGAATATCAGAAATATTGTGCAATTGAGAAAAAAAGAAATAGCGGTTAGGGAGGCGGGGGCGGAAAAAGGAGGTGTGACAGCTTTGGTGACTCTGCTAGGGATATAAACCCAGAACCACTGGTTCAGGGTTAGAAATTCGAGCTTAGATAAATTGTTATATTTGGTTTTATCTGATTTTGTTACATGTTTGGGCTCAATGTGCTAAATGATGCTTTTACCGCTTTGATATTATTTGAACTGTATATAAACTGTGCCGAAACCCTTCTCTTCTTACCTCCGGGGAGAAGCTCACTGGTCGAGACTCTCTATTCTATTAGTGTCAATACCTGAAATAAGAAATAGGCCGGACAAGTTACAAAGCCGGACAATCCCGCGGGTCCCCGGTACGTAGCCCCCTCCTCGACTCGAGTTGTCCGCTCGGGTACACAGTCTAGAACAAATACCCAGGTTATGAACTTAGAATAACTCAGCTTCATGCTGGATCCCTAGTAGGAACGTTTGTTTGCATCACGTGCATCTGACTTTGGAGGCTCAACACAGGGGTTGGGTCTGTCTAGGACAGGTGTACCAAAAAATGAAAATGACCATCCTGATGCATCTTACTTGCTACTACTTGTGCATTTATTTGATTCGGAATTGTGTGTTGACCAGCTTTTGAATATCAGAAATATTGTGCAATTGAGAAAAAAAGAAATAGCGGTTAGGGAGTTAATTGTTTATTTTGGAAAAACCCAATGCCCAAATACTGTCGAAATTTTGCCGAAAATCTTGGGAAAAAATGAAGAAAAGAAAAATGTTTTATTTTATTTCACTCAAAAAAAAAGAGTCTTTTATTTTAAGTTTGGAAGAATAGGTCGGTCATTTTGGTGAAACGAAAAGGGAAAAAAAATCTTCACTTTGTCTTGTTTTCAAAATAAAGAAAAAAAAATAGTTTGTCTTGCCATGAAAATGAAAAAGAGTCTTGTTTTTAAAATGGTTTTTATTTATTTATTTGTTTATGAAAATGCAAAAAATAAAAATAAAAAGAGTCGTGCGTTGAACGTGGTTTTATTATTTGTCGCAAATATATATATATATATAAATCCAAAAAGTATTTTTCTTTCTTTCCTTTCTAGAAAAGTTCTTTTTTAGACACCCAATTTTCAAAAAAAATCCAAAAAT